>NW_025062479.1:6815220-7300220 GCF_000002995.4 Brugia malayi
TCACAAGATTAACTCTTCCTTATTTTAAGAACTTCCACTGCAAGCAATTTACTCCACACCGCTTAACAACTTTTAGCACTTAAATCTCAGCAACACATCTGAAACGCACTGGTCACACGCATGTCGCATTCTGCAAATATGCTACAAGTCATGAAATAGAAAACACTAGGATGTGTGTGGGTGCGGAGTGTTTTGTTGGTTTCATAGTTTGAGGGAATATTAAAGGTTTGTGAGTTGGGGGACTTTGATTTGTGAGGTTTTGATGCAGTTGTTTAGAAATGGAACGAAGTGTAGATGTGATATGCGACCCGAGGCTTCGAATGCGAATTATCCTGAATATGGCGGCAACTCAAGAAGTGAGCCCATCAGTCCCTATTAATCGGTTTGATTTTTGAGTTTCGTTATTTTGAGAGTAGTCTAGAATTATGTTAGATATTATCGAGGTTTTGTTCTCTAACTCGAGATTCGAATTAACAAGGATTTCTCCTGAAATTCTATCATATTTAATAAGCATCAATTTCTGATTGTAGGATTCTTTAAATTTCTTTGTGATGTTTTGCAATCTTTGTCTGTATAGAAGAGTATTTTAAATACAATTTAAAAGACGTTGTATATTGTATTGTGTTTTCCCATCAATAAACTTAACTCTACAATTTGTGTTGGATGCATCAACATACTCGATGTCATATTTGTGCAGTTTTTTTTTCAGTTATTACCGAAGTCTGAATGAAATGTATCGTGTTGCTGGCTTTTGTATAGAAGATAAAGATTACGAAAGAGCATTTATTTATTATATGCGTTTTGTGAGGTTTGTTCTGTTCCAAAAGGTTTACTTCTGGTCAGTTCCTATGAAGAGGAGGTAGTAGGTCTCTGCCATCTAGCTTTTTGATTTAGTCTGCGTGATGTAATTAGGGAAGATTGGCTTTTCCTCGTTTTCTTCTAAATATCTTGATTTTTACTCAGTTTCTCATCGTTTCCACACCTTTTTTTTTTTTGCTTTCCATTTTGAAATAAACATAATTTTTTAAATTTCATGTTATTCCATGTTACTGCAGCTTAGCGGTCGAAAGTTTACCAAATCACAAACAGTATAATGGCTTTTCGTCGGCTGAGAAAGCCAAAGCTGAAGCAGTGCTTGGGGATGCGTTTGTGAAGGCGGAATCGTTAAAGGAACAGCTGAAAAAGAAATATGAAGAAGAAGCAGTTCTAGCAAGACAGAGTGCAAAGAAGACTACCGCTGATGTATGTTTTAAATATGTTCAATGGTTGCTCTCATCTCCAGTTGGAATAATTTGTGTTTTTATATGGTTAAATCTGTGGAGAATAAGTTCCATTTTCTTTTGTATGAGGAATTGTATTTTCATATCAGTTACATAATGGATTTAGAATGTAGCTGTGATTGGAAAAAATATGTCGGTTCGTGATGTTGTAGCACGTAATCGATTTCTTGAAATAGTTGATCACAAGAAATCAGGTTCTGCAGCAGTCATGTTCGATAGCAGGTTGAGCATTCTTTTTAGTTAATGCAGCTTCCGATTGAAATTTCTATTGAAAATTAGATAACTGTATTTATTTGGTTTTGCGAATAAAAGCATTAATATTTTACTCATTTATGTTTAGTATAGTTTTAAGTGAAGTTAGGATCTAATTCAATCAAAGAGAATAAATTTAGAAGTTCCATTTCACAATAATTTTATGACTTTTAGGAGTGTTAGAGGTTTTTTGAATTAAAGTGCTACAAATTATATGTTTGGATCGAAACCATTCGATCGATATTTTTGTTAATTGTTTATGATCTAATCGAGTTAACTACTGATTCTATGCGGTTCAAAATTTCATATAATTTTGTATCCAATAACTTATTCAGGAATCTTGCCCATAAGGAGGTTGTCGTTGCGGCCGACCTTGTGGAAAATTTTGTTCAGCTAGCTCAAGTTAACACGAACCGTAATGTAGAAACATGTGCAATTTTGTGTGGCTCACTGGTTAGTTCTGAATTAGTTTCATACCGTGCTGTTGCTTTTTTTTTTTGTAGTACGTTATCAAATAATAGGATATTTTTTGAATTACTCGTAGTCTACTTCAAGTCTGCTTTGAGAGAATTTCATGAACCTATCATGGTGATTCCTTTGTAAATCTGAAATTGTTTGTGGCACTGTTTTCATTTTGTACACTATTGTAGATTTGTTACTATCCTTTTGATGACATGATCTTACGACTGGCGAGCTTACTATTTCTTGGCTTAGGCTTGCTAAAAAAAAACGGCTTTCTGGTGTGCCTGAATTGTATTTAAAATTATCAAAGACGCATTGCAAATGGCTTATTTCGGTAAGAAGAAACTGTACACTGAAGGTGTAGAAATATTCGGTTCAGTCGCTCTAAAAAATGAATTTTTTTAATCAGTTAATTTCTTGCTCTCTTCTTGGAATCTATTTTTGTTGCATTATTATACAATGTTATTTTGATAGACATTTTCTAAGATCACTGGTGGAGTGTGTCGTATAACACATGCCGTGATACCAAAGCAAACTGGCGCTGCTGATAGCTGTGATACACACAACGAAGAGGAAGTATTTGCATATCAAGATGCCAATAATCTGATCACTCTGGGATGGATACATGTATTTTTTTGAAATTATCAGTAGACTCTTTTCTTGCCGTTTTAGTTAACGTGTTTTTAAATGGTTAGTTCTTGTTATCTGGACACAATTCTAACCGTTCTTTTCATTTTTCATTTCAGTATATGCATTGACTTATTTTTAGGAATTTCGTATCAGGTTTGATCGGTCCAAAAACACTGATATCTTAAAATAACATATTGAATCTTCAAAAGCAAATTTTATAATCAAATTTTTCGTTCATTTCGTACACTGTTAGTTCGATTTACATCATCATGCTTTATTGCAGACTCATCCATCGCAGACAGCGTTCCTTTCTAGTGTTGATCTTCATACGCACTGTTCCTATCAGCTGATGTTGTCAGAAGCCGTTGCGATCGTCGTTGCTCCTAAATTCAATGAGTGAGGTTTATGTCGTCTCTAAAGTTGGACCGGGTTTGACCGGTTAACTGAAAAGCTAAATGATTTTATTAGGCAACAATCTATAAAACTATTTCAGGGTGGGTATTTTTCGTTTGTCAGAACGTGGCATGAAGGAAATTAACGAATGCCGTAAAGTAGGTTTTCATCCACATGAAAATTCTTCAGCTCTGTTTTTTTATTGTCATGACATACGTTTTGAAAATTCGCTAACAGCAACTGTTGTTGATTTGCGATGATTTGCTGATTGTTTTGGAGCCATGAGAATGAAGAAAATGCAGTATGAATTATCACTAGTTTACGTTGTGATCCCGCATTATAAGTTTTATTAACATTTTTCAAGTTTTGAATTTGGAAGTTATCTATTTAAATATCCGTCTCTCTTTCTGTCTCTATTTGTTTGTTTATCTGGCCTAATTTAATCTATCTGTCTATCTATGCATGAGAATGTATTTGTTCTTTGATGTAAACTTTGAGAGTCTTAAGCACGATTTTAAGGAAATTTTTTAAAATATTCTTAAAAGTAATTGATAAGGACACTACGAACGTCTGATTGTTGTAGCACATATCTAATTTCTGGTGAATGGTGAATTAATGGTTAAGATTTTTTAAGCTACCATTAGCTTTTAAATTCTTCTAGTTCTCAGTCGTTTTCTAATTTTGAATACATTTTATGAATTTCGCATATAGCTTGTTTTGAACTAATACAACAAATGATTTCTAGTTTGTGCACTATTTTGATCAAGCTTTATTAATCCAGAACTCTGAATCGTGTACTGTTCACATTTAGAATGGTGTTTCCCAATTTTTAAGTTTCGTGTTTCATCTCAGTATTGTTAATATGCTGATTTGGTCCTCTGATTTGTTTTTTTTTTTACCTATGTATATATGTTTTCTTTGATAAAAACCATCGATTCCAGTCAACCTTGTTATTAAATTGAACTGAAAAGTATACCATTTACTTGACATTGAAAGCACACATTTCCTTGCCGCTTAATAAGATGCCCAGGTTTTCCAAAGAAAAAAAAAAACAAACTGTCGGAGTGTTAATGAACTATCCACTTTGAAAGAATAGAGATTTGTTGCAGGTTCGTTTAGTGGCGTCGTATTTCGTGAAATAATTTTTAAAGAATTCCTGCCGAAGTTAAAGCAAGGGATAAATAATCACATCACCGTGGGATTTGAAGTAATCGATTGATGATCGTTGGTACTGTGGCCTGTCATGTGATAGATTTTGAGTTATCTCATAATGACATATTGCCGATCTTCACAGAAATAATTATTAACTCAGTAACTGATGTGATAAAGTGGCATGAAATTAATGGGACAGATCGGGAAATGAATGAAGTGTCTAAAAAATGGGAGACTGAAGTGGTTTGTGGATATCATCAGCTGTTAATCGTCGATCGGTTTAGAAAGGCGCAGTTGCCCTGGGCAGGTTTCAAAGCACACTTTGCTCGAGAGTGTTCCCTGCTTTACTAAATTAAAGATGGAATTGCTTCGAATTTGTGGTACTTGTGGCTTTCATGTCTTTGATTTTGATGAGCGATATTTTAATCACCTTCCCTCCAAAAATTCAGTTTCTTTTTGATATTAAAATCTACTTTTTTTTTAAATAAACAAGTTGTTCAACTTAGTAATCAATTATTTCTAAGTCTGGACAATTTAACTCTTAAGTTTATAAAAAACACTTAAGATTTTAGACGAAGGGAACTTACCACATAATGCCATCGATTCATATATAAGGGTCTTTGAATCAGTGTTACTTCGTAGTGATAATTGTTCATTAAAATATTCTTAGATTACTTAGTTAACCCTGAAGTATCTGAGTTTTTCCTCCAGTGCATTCGAGGAGTTGCATCAGTCAGAAGCGGTCGACAAAAATTTTTTCGACAAGTCAAGAATAAATTTATAAGAGCAAAAGGAATTTGTTAGAAAAAGTACTTCTTCAAATATCTAACAGGCTGTTTGGTGTGATTTTTTTTTTTTTTTTTTTTGTTTTTGGTGACTAATTTGTCTGCTTGCAATTTTAGTCGTTATCTAACTCTGGAAATATGAATTCATGAACTTCAGAAATGATAAAACTTCAATCTTCATTTAGAAAGAGAGAATAAAAACTGATTTCATTTTCCTCGCTGTACAATTTTGGTACGATTCTGAACAGTAAAAAAAAAAAAAAAAAACATAGTTTTACGATTGCAATCCTTGTTTCATGTCCACTGTCTGAGCAGAAATTAGTGTTTTATTGGCGGTTTCTGTTGTGAACTCTTCGAACGGTGGGTGGATTTACACAACATCACTATCAAAATGATGGATATCTCTAGAAGATATTTGATATCAGTAAGAGAACACGTTCAGTGTCAGTCGTTGTTATAGATAACTAAAAATCAGATAATTTCGTTTGAGGCTTTTTTGCTTACTTTGTTCAGCACTAATCTAAATGACAGTTAGACTTAGATTAGGAAAAAATATGAGAGGATATTGATCTGCATGTCCTGTTCCTATAATCAATGCATTTTGGATATTTAATTTCGAGAACGTGCTATTCTAAGTAGAGATAATAATGTTAGTGAAGTGAGGAGTGATTAGAGGAATGGAGAAGCTGTGTATAGATCCTCGGCAACCACTAACGCTCGAGCTCACACTAGTGAGACTCGAGAACAGTGCAAAATCCATCATCCGTCTATCATAAGTGTGTAAAGATGTTACTAGATGGATTTTTCCTACACTTGATGTAACACCACGATCTGGTTCCTTTTCCTAGCTATTTCTCAACAGTCTCAAATTTGCGCACGGTAACTCTTACCTTCAACGCTATATACTTTTTATCTTTGGCACAGTGGCTTTTTTCTTCATTTTCCTGTTTTATTTCAGTATAACATGCTTCATCTTATTTCCTCATCTGCTTTACTTTCAATTTCAAAGCCAACTGATTTTTGCAGAATGTTAAAATTTTAATATAATTTTTTTTACATTTGCTAATTCCATTAGCCTAATATTCGAAAGAGATCTTGCTTTTATCTAGACTAATTAATATGCATCTGCAATATTTGCAGTCAAAAATATTATAATCACAGAAAACATTTCCTAAGCATTTTATTTTTTGCTGAAAGAAAAAATGACCAATTTGTCGTAATAACAATTTCGTTCATTTTTTTTAAACAATGCATTTGTTAAGCAAATGGTTTGTTGTTTGTGTGTGTGTGTGTCAGCTCAATTCCAGTTTTCTTTTCTAAATTGAATTTATGCGCCAATAGCGTATTCATTAAATCCAGGTTACTTCGAAATATTTAGTGAGAATTAAGGATTGTAATGATCGTAATTTTTTAATGCTAGAAAAAATTTAGGACAGACATGGAGGAGGATCCATATGCTGTAAGCTCGGATACTGATACTGAATCATTGAAGGGTCCACCGCCAAAAATCAGCATTGAAGGGCGATCTGTTGCTGATATTTCTTCACTTGTATGTTTTTTTTAACTTAAAAAATGAATCAGTACTTACGTAAACGGCAACATTCTGTTGATTTAACTTCAGTCCTTCAGTTACTCAAAAACTTCATTTTTTATTTTTTCCACTTATTTCATTTTTTTTCCTTTGATTTATAGTACGTTACTGAAAGAATGCTTTAAATTAATATTTGATTATAAACACTATATGTTTGGATATACCATTCTTTCATCTCCTAAGGACTGAAAGAACTGAACCTGTTAACAGTTTTAGCTCATTTATCCTATCAAATTCAATTTGTCATCACAGCTAAAAATATTTATTTTCCATTGTTTTAAATATTAGGTTAATATATACAAAAATATATATGCAAAATCATGAAAAGCTGGATCACTCTAAATACTTATTCAACCTATAATCTGTGCACGACATTTTTAACACAACTGTATCTTTGCTGCTTAAATTAATTATTTGGATTATACGGAAATACAAAAAAGCCACCGTCAAATGGCCTGTAAAAAATAATTTTACGACTGTCATTGTTGATTTCTCCTAAAAAAGTTTAGTGAATTTTACATTTTGTCCCACTATTAGTTTTATATTGGATGACCGAATACTTTACAAATACTAACAGGTTTAGTAATTTGGAAGTAACGTCTGCTGAATGAGTATTTTATAAACCACCGTGTTCTGCTGCTCAATCTAATTAATATTTATAGTTGTAAAAAATAACAGATACGGTTTGTACAGTCTTCGTAAGTAAAAAAAAAAAAAAAAAAAGTATGTTTAGTTAGTGGAGTTAAAATACAATTAAAGTCTAAACCTTATGCTGCAAAAACAGTCCCAGGCTGAGGCAAATGATAAATCTATAAGAATTACTAAAAATTATAATATATCTTCACTTCATTAATAATCTTTCAGAAAGCCGCTTTAAGGGAAACAAAAGAGGCGCTGAAGGATGAAAAACGTCTCGAGGAATTAAATCAGCTGAAAAAGAAATTCGAACTAGAAAAAATAAAAAAAGACTTTATTGAGGGTATGCGTTCAGCCTTAAATTCATTTTAGGAAGATAAATCCAAGTGAAAAAACTGAGGATTATAAAATATTTATGTTTGCACAAAGCATTAAGAATAAATGGAAATTCGTGACATATTCATATGAGATTTTTCCTGAAAAAACCTTCCATATTAAATGGCTTTTATCTTTTTTTTTTTTTCATTTTTTAAAATATATGTTAAAGAATTTATTTGACTGTTCCTTGCAACTGTGTAGTTCTTATTAATAACGCCAACGTTTAGGTAAAACTAAAAATGAGTTAGAGAATGAAGCGAAACCGGTAGATGAAGAACGTGAACAACTTGCCGCTGTCACAAAGGTATGCTTTTACTCTTCAATCCTAACTGTTAAAAAAAGGCCAAACCTTTCTTTTTCACAGAATACTTTTCAAAAGTGTTACCATCTTCTAAATCTCTTTAGCTTCACCATGTAAATTTAACTCAATAGTAATATGAACTGATTATCCACAGACCCATACACAATCGTATTTGGTCTGAAGATCCATTATCGCCAGAGAGACATACAGCAAAATATCTGAACAGCCCTGGTGGTCTGGCACTATAGCTTTGATTTTTCGTCATTTCATTTATTTTCTTTTCTTTGCACTCGTTTCAGGAAAAGTATTTGAAGTTCAGAAACAAATTTGAGAATCTTCCCGAAGTAATGAAGGAGGATCTCGAAGAACGTCTGAAGACCATGGAGAAAGAGCTGACAGGTGTTGGAAAGGAAAATTTAGAAAACATAAAGGACACCTTCGAAAATCCTCAGGAAGGTAATAAAAGCGAACGCGAGCAAATTGTTATTGAACGTTCAGAAGCAGACAAAAGGCGAGTGATGAGGACATTTGCGCAGGTCTCCTACATTTAATTAATCTTGACTTTTTCAGCAACCTTAAATCGTACAGTAAACATTATTTTACAATTAGTAAATATTTCACACGCTGATCTCCATTGATACTATGTTTTCAATAAACCTTCGTTAAGACATAAAAATGGTTTATTTTTTTAGGTGGACCCTACAACAGATGACCTTCCGAAAGAATGTGCAGTGTGTTCGAAAATAGTTTATCCTGTTGAAAGGATTTTTGCTAAAAAACGAAATTATCATATACCATGCTTTAAATGTGTCAAATGCGGCAAAAAATTGACGTGAGCAGATTCTTGCTGTTCCCACAACATTTACAAGAGTTTATAAGATGCTTACTTAAGATTCTTAAAAAACCATTCAAACCACAAGAGTACATTTTACGCTATAGTTACCATTACCCAGACTGTCTCACTTCTTTTTGAGTGAAACCGGCATGAAGTATCAATCTACTTTTCCACTCAGAACTCTTCAGGTCAACAAATTACAACATACATGAAGATCAATTGATGTGTAAAATTCATTACCTTGAAATACTTCATCCTGAAATTGCGAAAGCAATGGATTCCACTACAACAGAAGGTTAATCCTTGGAAAAACAAAAATTTTTCTGATCTTTTTAACTTTTCGTAACTGTTTTTGTTCATCTCGTCAATTTTATATTGTCATCTCAGTAAGAAATAAATTTTAGTGGATGAAAAGATGGAAGATGAAGAAGAAGATGAGGAATATGCAATATCATCAAAACCAAAACAACTTGGTGATGATGTTATTAAATGTAAGTTTTAGTTGATTTCCTGTGAGTGACGAATTTTTACTTCAAAATATAAACTGGTTTCCAGAAATTTTATGCACACTTTTTTTTTTTTCATTCCGATTTCTCTCATCTTCTTGTTTTTGAATACACTTATAACTACTATTTTCGAGGGAGACTTCCAAGGATTGTAATTATTAACTTCAAAAATTTATGGTGCTTACTTTCTACTTTAGACAGAAGGAAGAAGGTTTTGAGTCAATTGTTCAGTAATGCAAATTCTTCCTTCCGCTCTTGAATTTTTTCCTTTACCTTTGCACACTCCTCTAATTCGTTTTCATTAAAAATTTGGGCAATTTTTCTACATTTCTTTGTCTTAACTGCTCCATTCCATGTAACGAAAGACATGGAATTTGTCATGAAGATAACGGCAAGAATCGTGAAAGGACTTATTTGTCTATAGTGATAAGAGGGTATGCAATAAAATGGTTGATATATTGATAGGATATCAAAGGCAGAACCTCCATTTACATATATATATATATATATATATATATATATTGATAGATACTAGAGAAGGAAAGAGCGAGTTCTTCTATTTTATTATTACAGTAAATTACTTCATATGAAATATTCATAACAAACTTGTAATATAAGAAGGTGAAAGAGAAATGGGCGAAGGGGGACAAAATCATCTCTGATGTGGGTGGTGACACTGTGACCATTGAACTTCTTCGGTACTATGACTATATTTAATCTTTCTGTGAAATGGACAATCTTACCGGAGTTTATATATGAATTACAGGTGAAATTTCCTCATTTCTCTAATCAGTACTTCTTCACTATCTTTTATAACCGCTTTTCAATGCATCTTTCAAAATAATATATACTAGCCTTGAAAATATTGGCTAAAATTTGGCTATTCTTTTCTGGATAATATTTCAAATTCTAGATGAAGAGTATAAATAGTGACTAAATGAAAATCTGTTTTGTTTATTTCGCATCTTGTAACAAAAGTCTATAAATATGCTAACAGACCAAAATTCCATGAATAACGATTTATTTTCTTGAAAAATCTCCAAACAATTTTTCTCCAAACAATCAATCCATACTGCTTTTATGATCATGTCAACTGGATTAACTATTCATTACAAGCCTCTTCGAAAGTTCACTCTACATTTTTCTGAATTTTGAACTTTTAAATCCATCAGAAAATTCAGCTCTCAACAGCTCTTAGTACAAAATATTTTTTTCCAACTGCAAAGAAAAAGATAGTTTCATTTCAAACTTTGCATAAATTGACTCAGTCTTGCACAACTTATTTTCTTACAAGTTTTAAAGGTTTTGTCTTGTTAGTTATTCCTTCCTTGCTAAGCTAATGTTTTACGATTCCTCAGTTAATTAATTTATATAGTGCTTGAAAACTTGATTTTCCAGCACCGCCTTGCCAAATCCAGATTATTTCATTTCTTCCATAAGTTTCGATTATCTTGAGCGTTATAGTTATAAAAAATGCTATGTGATTTTATGAAAGGCTACAAAAAGTCGCCGTAAGAAAAGCCTTGAGTATCTGTTCACTTTTGCCGAATCTCTATTTGTTATAGAAATCTCTGGATACTTTTTTTTTTTTCAGAAATGCTTAAGAGTATAAAATATAGATGTTTATTTATAAGAATCGCTAATAAGGATTTCTTTTACAATACAAATTTCACAGCTTATGAACATATTTCTCCCTCCTCGTTGCCTACGTGAAGCTTAAAAAAAGGGAGAAATGCCTTATTTGCTTTTTTTATCTTTTCCCTCTTAAGTAACAAATAGCATCCTGATATTAGCATGACGACCCAAATGATATAAAAATAGAGTTGCTTTACAAACACTATCTCGTCAACGCCTTCCCCAAGTATGTGATATTAAATGATGTTAAAATGATATATTCATTTCATACAAACTTTTCAATAGATGTCAGGTGATGTTAAAAAGAAAATTAAGCAAAATTTGTTAGTTGTATCTGCAGCTTCAGAATGTTAACAATAAAGAACTTTTTGAATCAAATGCTGACGAATAGATTTTTTTTTTCTTTTTGTAAGTACCAAGTTTCTGTTTTCTGCTTCTGAGATGAAAACTACTGCATACTACTATTTCACTATTACTGTTGCTATTTAATTTTTCAAACTGCATTTAACTATTGGATCATCATAGAAATAAAAGCTGTAGAGCTTCAATATCCTATGATTTTAAAATTATTTTAAACGCTTTTAGAATTTTTTTTATCAGTGTATTTTCAGGCGGTGCAAAATTAGACGATTTGTCTACTATTGGATCATTAAAGGCAAGGAAAGGAGACTGGGAAAATTCTGCGAAGGAAACAGAAACTATGCATATAGAGAAGAAGAATATCGTTGAGGAGATTATTTCGGGGAAAGTGAAAGCTAATTTAGAAAAGTATGCACTTTAGTTGCAAAGCAATACCATTAAATTAGAAGTAGTATTCAAAAATTAGTCATTTTGAGAAATTATTAATAAACTAAAATTGTTTGGTCAGAACAAAGTAGAAGTACAGGAAGGAAATTCAAGAATAAAGCTAATTTGAACGCTGCTTGCATTTAGCAACTGAGAAGGTCTTTTAATGTTCTCTCAAATCTAAAACTCAGTTTAACGGTTTTTTTCTTTCTTTTTTTGAAACCATAAAGGCGGGAGAGATTTATGGGAAAGGAGTGGAATACTTGGTTATAACATACATTATTAGTAAAACGAAAATTTCCTGGGTTAAAATTATTGTGCTTTATAATCTAAGAATGCGGATCGTATAAGAAATATATTAATCTCCTTTCTGTAGATTTGTAATGCGTGCTGCTAATGACGAAGATGAAAAGGAGGAAGATGACGAAGACGGGAGAGATCCAAATATCGTCCGTGAAGACAAGAAACGTCGCATAGAGAAACTTAACTTTGAACGAGTTCGATATTCTAAATATTGCTTATTAAATTTTAGGCCTAAAAAGTTGCATTTCATTTCTTAAGAAGTTTTAAAGTTTATGAAAAATTGTGAAGTTTTAGAAGTATGAAATGAATTATTAACTTTTCGGTTCTCTGACTAAAAAGTAATTTTTCAATCTGAATTTTTTTTACAAGAGTTCAGGTAGGTGATATAAAGAATAAGTGGAAAAAAGGCAGCATGCAAACAGTCGATGTCAAAGAAATCAAGAACGACCTAAAGGAACTGCAGAATTGTCCTGGAGTCAAAGAGCGCTTCCAGGAGATGACAGAGGCCGAACAAAAAGTTGCTAAACAATGGGACAGTAGTGAACTCAATACTTCAGGTTCGTTTTTCAAACAGGTGTTCTTAGCATACAGAACGTGAGGATGATAAATAGATGTTATTGTATCTGCAAAGTATGTTGGTTTATAAAATAAAGATAATTTTTAGAGATTATCGTATTTCATTTCAAACTGCTTGAATAAAACAGTCAGACCAGTTGTGTGATTTATGTACAGAAATTATAAGGTCGTGATTTTCATGTCATGTTGTCCTGTCCGCGTAAATCAACTCAACTAAAAGTGTCAGCATTTGAATTCAACTTTACATTTTTTTCCAATCATTGCCGAATTTGTAATGATTGAAGTCTTGATTCAGGAGTGGCCGATGCTCGGAAATCATTTTTGGAGGGTTCAGCATTTCAATCTGGACCGATTGAGAAAACTACTGTTAAACTTGAAGATCTTGAGTTCAAAAGTTCATACTTTTTCTCTTTCTTGATTTCTTAATTTTCTTGAAGAAAATTTGGTATTCATAGGGTGCTCCGACAAACACTTCTATGCTTCACACTAAAAAACTGAAATTACCTTCTAGATCTTAATAACTGACTGCACGTAAGCTGCATATTTCACTTGAAGCATTATTCCCTTTACATGACACGAAACCCTGAAACTCAATTCATTTTTTCTAGAGTAACTTTTGAGAAATAAAGCAAAGTCTTTCATATTATTTCCAACCATAACGTTATTTTGTTTACCATTGAAATAAACTAGTGATCACAAATTACTGAAGAAAATTCTTTACTTCCAAAAGAAAAATATCTGAAGTAATTTACTAAAGTGATAGAATTTGTTTTTAGAACTTCAACATTTCAAAGAACGTTTTGAAAGAGGTGAAGGAAACACGCAAATTCAGAAGGTTGAGATTAATACACACATCGGAGACCTCAGTGGTATTAAATCAGCATTTGAAAAAGTAAGCATCACTAACATTATTTAAATCACTAAGGCTGATAAATGAAATCTGGCCCACACTCTTCAAGTAAAATTTCAAATAAAACTTATACTTGATAAAGAGGAATTGAACGGTTAAGTATAACTAAATGAAAAATTGTATTAAAATAAAGGGAAGAATGCAAACATTTCAGGGAGAAGACAGTTTAGAAATGACACTAGAAGAAAGGGCAGAATTGAAAAAGAAACAAATTGAAGAGGAATTTTTAAGGTACAAGCTTGTTAGACGAGCAGCTGTCGAGAGAGAAGCCGTCAATGAAGTACATCAATTAGCTATTCTTTTTACTTACAAATTTAATTAAAAAAGACTTTTTCAAGGACAATAAAAAAATGAGGAATTAAGGAGTGAAGATGGAAAAATATCGCCTCATTTGAAATCTTATTAATTATTTATGGTGAATTTCACCAGAAACCGATTATTCATTTTTCTGAGAATTATCTCTACTGTCATCTTATCACGAAAAAGTTCCAATTCATTTATTAACCCAGCTTTGTTTATTTTTCCTTTTTACCGTAATTATTCTTCTTAAATTACATAGGTGTCTGATAACGTTGGAATTGAAGCTGGAGCGGAGATTCAGGTTGAAACAATTAGAAATCGTTTTGAAAAAGGTGATTATTCCTCCAAAAATGAACACGAAGGTTTGTCCTCTGTAATTATTGACGCTACAAATGACCACTATTTGTTATTTTTATGCAATACTGTTTTACAATATGAAAATGAGGTTGGAAATTTCAGGCAGACAATTGGATGTAGAAATTAAAATGGCTGGTAAAGCTAGGCAAAAATTTCAACAAATCGATGCTGAAGGTGTTCAAACATTTGCTCCAGGAAATCAGGTGCGATTAATGATTCAGCATTACGTTAATAATTCAAATATTTCATTTTAATTATTAAAAGTATTCCCGAGCGCTTAAATCAAGAGACTCCAATTAAGCTTAAAATATTTTGAAGCTCTTTTTATATTTATAAGTGTTTCTAGCAAAGGAAGCAGGTAAGCAAATGGAATAAAAAGGAAAGCACAATCCCAGAACCAGTAAACAAGAAAGTGGTCGAAGACGAAGGTCTGTTAGTAATAAAGAAAAAAGTTGCAAATAATTGTTTTCTTCCTTTCAAATTACAGAAAAATTCAATTTACTTGCAAACATTATGTTAAAATGATTTTCAAATGTATATCTTTCCATCCATTAAAACGCTCTTTTATGCAGCGCTTGATTTGTTTTGATAAATGTTCTTTTTTTTTTTTTTTTGAAAATTGCTTTTTCCTGAAAATTGAAAACTTGTATTGTTTTATGGTTACTTTAATTATTGTTTATTTTCTAAAGGGAATCAGTTGCAGAAAATGAAAAAGATGAAGATACTTATGATGTTAAAAATCTTATGCAAAAGTTCATAAATATCGGTAAAGAAGAGGAAACAAAGTTGAAATATGAAAGACCGAGTGATTTGGATGAAATTAAGGTATTCGAGTGAAAAATGAAATCTTTCTGTACACTTTGAAAAATTGTGATTGAATCTTTATTTCTTAATTAAAGGCTTTTTAGATAGCTGCGCGTAATCTAAAAGAACAGTTCGAAAAAGCTGGAACAGAATTTGAAAATGGAACAGCAGAGGAAAAGCGCAGACAACTTGAAGAAGAATTTGAACGATTGAGGCGTAACTTGATTTCTATGCTTTTTTCCCGGCTGTCTACTTATAAGCAATTCAGTTTTGCACTTCTAAAAAAAAGCTTTTGGCTATAACTTTTCTCATACAGAAACTGTACTGTGGAATTGGATTAAAGGTGAAAAAGAAGAAGCAGCCGCTATTCGTGAAGAAACCCCCGATAGAGGGAAATTTGTTGAAAAGGAAGAAATTCATGTGGTTGCTGATCACGCCTCAAAAATGACTGCAAAGTGGGAAAAAATTCAGAAAAAAGAGGCTAGAAAAGCAGAAAAAAATCGGATGCCTTCAAAAAATGCTATACAAACGGTTAGTTTAATCATTTTTACGCAAATGCATATTTTCCATTATTTTTATTCTTTACAATTACTTCTGTGGATATTGCAGGCGTTTCGTTTATCAATGCTTCCTTACTTCTGTTTGTCATACGAACCATTTTATAGCACTTTCAGTCAGTGATTTTACAGCTGTTGCCTATAGCTATAGGAACCGATTTTTGAAAATAATTTTTAAATTATCTTTTTTGTGAATTAAATTTAAAGAACGGACATGCAATATACTGTTTTGTTCAAATTTCTAAAAATTCTCGATTTAATATACATGGTAGTTGGGAAATGCTTTATAGTAAAAGAAGGAATATTCGTCAAAAAGTACAATTGAAGTTTTACTTCGAAGTTTTAGTACTGAACTTTATATTAAGTGAATAAACTAATTGAAATGTTTAAGTAGATGTAGTATGAAAAACATTTTGCAGGAAAAGTAAAAAATGAAGAGGAAGCGCGTTGTTAAGTAAGCACATCGTATGTTTCAGTGCGCACTCATCTTTTATGATTTAAAAATTGTTTTAATCATTTGCTATTTATGTATGAAGTAAAAATATTTGGAATAGAAACGATTCATGCATATGAAAATGAAACAATTAAATTTTTCCGCATGCTTTTAACTTATGAGTTTCGAGATAATAAAAAAATGCGCTTTGAATTTATTTGTGTGAACTAATTTAACCTTAATCTCCTCAAAAAATTTCCTTTCACTAATAACACTTTAAACCTTTTTAGCACTGTTTGATTCCACGCTCATCGCTCGTTCCAATGATTGTGCTGGTGATAATGTCATTAATAGATACATTGATGAATTTAATTTCCAGTGATTTTCATTAAAAAATTATAGAGATTGGAAATGATATAAAAACGAATAAATTCTCCAAACTGACATTTTCACTTCATTGTGAAATGCTGATCTTTTAATTAATATGAAATAATGAATGCATGCTTCTTCTTTTAACCGATGCATGAAATTACCATCACTTCAGATTTGGAATGCCCGTGTGGCATCTTCTCCACTTTGCAATTGTTGCGGTAAAGCTGTGTATCTTGCGGAGAGTTTGCAGTGTTTCTCCCAAATATATCACTTGAGATGTTTTCGATGTAAACAATGCGGTCTACACTTGAGGTAAAAATTAAATTTTACCTCCGAAAAATTAAGAGGTAGCAATAAATTTAAAAGATTTCAAACCAAAATTCTGTAGAGCATTGAGACTCGCATTATTAATTTCATAAGATTATCCATGTTTTCTTTTCTTTTTCAAACAATAATCAATTTTCTGACTTTTTAATTTTCCGAAATTATAATCGATACATTTGAAGTACCTGTTCTTGATTGACTTCTGTCCAAAATTTTCCTATTCACACCGGCTTTGTTCTACCACTTGAACTGTGATGATGATAGAAGCATATTTAGATTTTATATCGAAGTTCATCAGAGACATCACAACTGCGTTTTGGGTTTCAGTTCTTAAGTTAGATATTGATTATGCAGTTGTTTCGCTTGTGTGGATGGATATGTAAAACATATTTTATCAACAGCTAGTCAGCTTCTGTTAGCTTTGATCACGGTCAGACTACTCTGTAGAACTACGTGAATGAGATATATGGCATGCATTAAGTTCGCCTGATAACAGCAGAATTTATATAACATTTCAAATATCACTTTAATGAAAGCAGATGATATGTGGAACTGGAAATAATGTGGCTAGCTAACATGTACAATCTCAACCTTTTTTTCTGATTTTCTTAACTTTCCCGTCGAAATCTTAGCTTTCGAATCGTTTTAGAATTCAGGACTTCATATTTAACTCGATGTTCTATATTCATAGTTAACACATTATATAAGTCTGAAAAAACTGAGCGTATTTACTGGAATACAGTGTATAACTAAAAATTACTGGCGCAAGTCGTTTCCGCATTTTTCTGAACTGTTTTTGGTTTGGACTGTAATAGATAAAACATTGAATTTATGTCCTAGCTAAGCCAAAAAAGGAAAAACTATGGACTCCTAAAATTACAAAGATTTGTGTATGGGTCCGATTTTTAACTTCCGTACCTCAAAATCTATAGAGTTTAAGAATAT
Source organism: Brugia malayi (assembly GCF_000002995.4). NCBI lineage: Eukaryota > Metazoa > Nematoda > Chromadorea > Rhabditida > Onchocercidae > Brugia > Brugia malayi. The sequence goes on from NW_025062479.1 coordinate 6,832,724, forward strand.
AGTTGATATTTGCGCTTGGATATCTTAGAATTTTCTTAACAAGAAAAGTATTCAGTTCTACTTTTATTAAAATTTCTGTATATTTGGCAACTGAATCGATTATGAATTTGTAATGCCCATTCGCTCAGTAAATTTTGAAATGTAGGGAAAGAAGTTAATGTTATTAATGTTTAAACAGCGGAATTATCTCAAAATTTTTTTTATAGCTCAAAATTTTCTTATTTAAAGTCATTTAGAAAATATATCGTTTTTCTTCTAATTTCAGCCTCGATTTTGGAAACACTTAATCAGCTGTTTGATTTCATTAAAAAATAAATATATGTAGAAAACTTATTAGATGTAATGAAAACGATCCAGCAATAGTAAGTATAAGATGGTTCGAAAATTTTTTGAAATATATTGCCGTATAAATTTACCGTAGTGATTGGTCTCTTCATTCATTTATTACTTTAAAAAGATTTTGATGAAAACAAGTGATACCAATTTTGGAAATTGATTAGAAGCATAACATGCATTAAATGGAATTAAAAAGTGCAAAAAAGTTGCTCATCTCTTTTTCTGCAAATTTGCTTGATTCAGACACCTTTAGGGTGGAAAATTGTCAGCGATCAACAGATGGCAGTATTTTCTGCGAGACACATTTTCGTCGCCTGTTTGTTACTCAGAGTTCATATGTTTTTCGACACAATCAGCAGTTTGTGATAACAAACTGATTACTTAGCTAACGGTGCTATCATGTTGTTCTAAACGAATATAACTTCAGGGACTATATCTTTTTATATTATAAAAGTTATTTGTAATGTACAAAAGTTTTTCCAATAAAGAAAAGACATTAAATTTGTTTATCTTTCCTCATTATTAAAACTATTCTTTGGTTATTATTAGATCCTTTCTCCATCTAATGAATATAATACTCTATTCTAAAGATCGAAATCATGATTAAACTTATAGTTCTGAATAATTATTAGATGTCGGAAATATTTAAGAGAGAAGCTACGTTTTGTTTCGGAAAAATAAAGGTAACTGAAGTTAATTCCTTAAAGAGATTGTGCTATTCCTCTGAGTTTTTTTTGTATATTGCTGAGGCAACCAGTTATCTGTAAGCAGTTTTTGGAAGCACTGGATTCTCATCAAAATATGGAAAATTAATATAGTTTAGAAGAAAATCGAGTATGATAGAACACTGTATTACAATTATCTAAGCAACCATTTGCTACTGATTTAAACCACATAAAAGTAGTAAGGTTGTAGTTACTACAAAATTGTGGTTATTCTTCATTTCAGGTATACTGTTCACTGCATAGTGTAAAGTGAATTTGAAGGTGATAGATGTGCTCAAAAATAAATTTCTTTGAACAGTTTTTGGAGTTATGTGTTCTTTCCTTTTTCGTTTGTCACTGCTAGTAGTTTCGAAACTTTCTATATTATAAACACGAAAGGATTTGTGAAAACCATTTTAAGACGTTTTTATAGAACAGCCACATTTCGTGTGTTTACAAAAGCTTTATTCAAGCGTTATTGAACATTGAAACTATATACCATCTCTGATGCAAGAATTACATTAACAACTCTCGAAAACGGTATTAACACATCAATTCTACGCAATATTACGCCTAATCAAAACGCCGTTCTCCTTGCGTACTTTGTTATCGTGTATTAATTCTTGTGTCATAGCAACTATTTCATCTTCAATTCCTTCTCTGTAAATTTCAAAATCAAAGCAAAATTAAGAGATAGATGAAGTGAACTCTTGCTAAATTAGAGAGAAGCTTCTGAATATATTTCACATGCTAGGTCTTCGTTTTTGTGTAAGGCTGAAGAACATCACAGCTACCATAATCATCACAAATATTATCAATTTCTATTTTAAATTAAAGGTAAACTAAATGATATGCGGTTATACTTCTGATTAAAATTCAAGTTTTGATTCGGTAATCAATGAATTAACTTTATCGACTGTTCATACAGGTTTAGTGAAAACAGTTCCTCGATGAAGTGCTTATTTTTATTATGGCTGATAGTAACTCCATTTGAACTCCGCTTTCAACTATATGTTATGCCAAGTCAGTGTTTTTGCTGTTTAATGTTATATGTCCATGCATAATGTTTCTCGTCAAAATTGCGATACTTGTCTCTTATTATTATTGAACAAATTCAAATGGATTTCCTCTTCTTTTTGCAAATCAGTTTGAATTCGGTACTTATGATTTTCGATTTTTCAGCATAGCTGTTCTAAATTTCCTTAAATTCTGCATTATTTGGCTTGCTTTTACAATTCACAACTTTCTCCAGTTTTCTCAAGGTAAGTTGGAGACTTCGTATACCAAACTAATCTACTTTTCCGTATCCACTTGCTAAAGGCATAGCTTATTACAACAACTATAGTCTACATACCCAAAAGATTGGAAGCACTTTCTGTGATTCTTTGGATAACATTTCCCAAGCAAACATCACAATATATTGATCAGAGCAGATTACAGAATATTTTTTGTTGTTCATACTGTGGGGGATTTTATGCTCCTTCTCTCCATCCTTCAATTGCAACGCCTAGACAACAACAAAAAAAAGGGTTTGCTTGATCTACTTTCGTTGAACATAAGTAATGATGACCTGTTTTCAAACCAGTCGAAAATACAGATAGTTTTCCTCTATATTCAAGTTTAGTGTTAGCTACTCTGGCATCACTTTAAACTTTCAAGTGTTAACCAGTCATTTAAAAAAGAACAAATATAGTTTACGGAAGTATCGGGCCACCACTACTAAGAAAAGATAACTACTATCGGTAAATAGGGAGAAAAGAATTAACTGGAAATTGTTTATTTTTAGTAACCAAAAATTGAATGCAAATACTCCAACTGCTAAATATTTCTTGTTATAGCTTTCAAAAAAATTTATTTTCAATTGCTTTAAGAGGTTATAATTTAAGCATATCATTCTTCATTGAAAAATCGAACTAATTCCTTTCAAATGCGTACATTACGAAACTTTTCACCAATTTACTCCAGAAAAGTGGTGAAAGTAATTAATATTTGGAAAGGCCTTCTTGTGCATAAGATGAATAATCAGAATACCCTTGAACAGACTCTAACGGTGAATTAGACGAATATATTATTTGAAATTAAGCGTACCTAAAATGAAATGAACGCAGCGCGAATGGATTCTGTGGATATGCGTTGTGAACAACCACGGTAACATTGTGATAATCAGGGCAATCCAATGGTGTTACATCCAAGCAACAGAAGTAATCCACCTGATTGTGCCAACAGCACACCGTTGCTGCATCAGGCTACAAAATACAATAGTAGTTTTGGGAATTTCTACACATCATTAAAGATAGCATAAAATTATAATTTAACCTGATCCGGTAATGCGTTTACGCAAAGGCTGTTTTGATGAGGAAGACATTTGCGTGGTTGTCCATCGGGACGAAACATCGGCCTAGAACCAGTGGGACATGGTGCTATGATTCGTCTTTCCAAAACATTACTTGTGACCAATGTAAAGGCTAAATTTTTTTTTTTTGAATTATTACTCACACAATCATTGCATTTCACTGATATAAGAAACATAAATTACAGTGGAAGGAATATTTTTCTTAAATTTTTGTGGACGAGATAATTTACACAATGGATAAATATTATCCTATCCCTTCCCATAAAAATCAGAGCAAATGCTTTCAAACTCAGAATTGAAATGATTGAAAGTAAATCATTAAAAGCTTTTAAAGCACTTTAAAGTTAGGGAGTGTTTCGACAGTTTTATAATCTTACTTGATATTATTACCAGTGGACAGATCATGCTGAAGTGATGGATACGAGATAAACTTTCAAAGGACATATAAATACTGACGAACTTAAAATCAGTAAAGCTGATGGAGTATAATCACTTTCTTCAAAAAGAGACAGGAAGTATATTCAACGTTTCTTTTACCTGTCAGTAAAAGAAAGGTGCACCGAGCAGGCATTGTAATGTTCGATCTTTGTATTGTTTCTATGCCGTATCCAAACATTCCGAATATAGGGCATTCATTAGAAAGGTGAAATGATGTGTAAACAGTAATGCGCATTCCACACAGTTTTTCCGAACTGATTCTGTCATTACATCCACGCCTCAACATAAATAGGCACATGCGCATCCAGTTGAACAGAGAAATCGTCGAAAGTCTTTCATTTAAACGACTACTACTTTATTAAATTGTTCAAAAAAGGATCTCGAGCAGCATATGATCTCATTTAATACTACAAACGGTTAGAAATAGTGATAACGACGACATGGCTATTCACTCTGTCATTTGATTGGAATACATACTAAACCTTCTTTCCTTAAATCAAAAATCCGAACTTTTTTTCAAGAGAAAAATATATGAAGTTGTGAGATAAAGTTTGCCAAGACAAATTTCAAGTTCATTAAAATCTAATTGAGCTTTAGTGATTCAAACTTGTGAGTTTTATTGGAAAGCCGGCTTGTAAAACATTATATCAAGAAAAAAGAGATATTATAGCACAGAACAAACTGACTTTGTTGAATTGAAGCTGAATGATATATAATGATACGAATTAATTGATACTAAATGATATGTAATTCATATTTCTTAATGCAAGAATCTAAGCAAAGGACATATTTGAATGGGAAGAAGGAGCAAACAGAAATAAAGTAAATTCTAGAAATGTTAGACAAACAAATAGGTTGAAGTACTGAACACTGATGAAGGAAATCCAAAGTACTTATTATGTCTTCATTATTTTTGGTTGAAATAAAGAGAATAAAATGAGAAAACTAGCATTAGTTAAATTAGTGAAGTATGGAAAAAACTTGCAAAATCAAGAGACAAACTTCCAAAAAATTAAAATTACTTTTAGAAATATTGAACTTTCTTCAACAGAAAACCGACCAAAACTGCATAATGCAGTTTTGGTCGGTTTTCTGCTGAGAATGAACGCTGCATAGTGCAGTTATGTTAACGATGAAAACTCTAATAAAAGCCATAAATTATAAGTACTATAAGTGCTAGCAGTAATAATATTAATAGTGGTAACAAAAAGAAAATTAATTAGGAGTTGCTGGTGCAGCGATTCAATTTAAATTTCAGTCCTGATCAAGTTATTAGTAATATTAATGGTTATACAAAGGAAATAATTCATCAATAGGTAATACAGATGAAATTTAATAAAAGCAGAAGTTATTTAAGTCGTTAAACTACTAGACTCGATTTTATTCTTGGAAATCAGCATACATCTAACACTCATCTTTTTCTAGTAGTATTTTCAAAAATTGAATTTGATAATAAATCATCCCATTACGTGTGAATGCCGTATTATTCTGAATATCAGAAACTGAACACAATGAATTTTGCAAAACGCCAGCCAAAAACAAGAAATGAGAACCTTGAGCTAAATAAGTTGAGAAATTTTTCATTCGATACCTTTTACTTCGGATTAATTCATATCAAAACCGTCAAAGGTGTTTTCAAAGTCACGAGGTAATTTATGAAGAGTAATTTAAAATGATTCAAGTTTGCATTAGGATTCAACGATCAAGAACGAAGTGAAGTTGATTTTGTTCGGATATTTGTCAGCTTAAAAATTCTAAACCAAATGTAATTAATATGTCAGAGATTTCAGGTAATAGTTTGTCGCTATTGATATGTTATTAACTGCACACTGCTTTATTCAAAATAATAACTATCCCGTCCGTTTTCACACTTAAGATTTGCTTTCTATATGTGACAGTATCAGTGATATAGGAAGAATCTTGAGATAAGAAGATATTTTAGAACCCGAAGAGAAAGTGGTATAAATACAACATTTTTAAAAACCCAAAGCTAAACTAAATTGTCTCTGATCTACTAAATGTTTCATGAAGTTCGCTAAAATATTCTGATCTTGTTGGCGCGACCACTCCAAATTATTTTCTAAAGAAAATAAGAAAATTCTTTCTTTTTTAAAATGATTTTTATGAATATTTTAGAAGGTTATAACAGATGATGAAAGCAGTTTCCGAATTCCTATATTGTTTGTTTTCCATTGAAATCAATAAAATAATGTGTAGGCGATTCTTAAAAACTCTTTCATTGCCAATCAATTGCAAGAGAAAAAAAATATCACTGATAAACTGTCTGAGTGTCATCGTTAGCATTATGTTATCTTCAATTTCATGTACTTCTGTAGTACTGATAACTATCTCAATGTCATTTGCCACAAATACTGATAAAACAACATTCATTGAACATTCTTCATCTCTGATGTCTTTGGTGCATATGTCAAATCTTTATTGTAGATCATGTGGTAATTTCGTAAAACAAGTAAAAGCAGATGTAAGTGCTTCATAGATCAGAAAGAAACAATTTCACTAAAGATTCGTATGAATTAAAAAAAAAACTATGAAAAAAAGCCATAAATTAAATTAAATTAATGTTATATTCCATGAAGTGAATCTTGAAACCATACATGCAATTTGTATGTTATTATGCCATAATTCTCAAATTCTACATTCTGAATTATTCAACTCTGTTCAGCATTCTGATTTGAGAAATAAACTATTAATATTTATTTACGACATTAGAGTGCAAAGAAATAACTAGCAGTTATTCAAATTCTATAAAACTAAACATTCATTATAGAAGCTATTACTTTCAGCATGTAAATCATAGTGGCAGATGAGCGTTGTCAGGAAGATAATGTAAAGAGAAGATTTTCAAACAGTAATATCAGATGATGTCAGAACACGAAATCGAAAATTTGCAAGAGTAAGTTTGTAAGTGCAAGTTGAATTCTTCAGTTCTTACGCCGCAGTTACTGGTTTTACCCACCATTGTTTGGAGTTTAAAGCATCTCAAAATAGTGATCAGTAGAAGTCAGAACACATTTCAAAACAACGATCAGTAGAGTAAAATAGTTACTGATACGATTAAATCGTAATCTGACGAATTACTAATGTGAACAACGCCTAAGAAGTTCTAAAGTTGCTTAATTTGCTAGAATCCAGATTACATTTTTACTCAAACTTAAAAATCACTGTTCTTAAGAAACTTCTGTCACGAAACCATCATGTTCAACACAATGATTTTATATCACTCATCATCAGTTAACAGACACAAATTAAGAGTGTGTTGAGTCATATGGAGTATTTCGTTTTTAGTTTTATATATTTGTCACAAAAACTCCTTCAACCTTGAAAGGCAAATAAAGGTCAATTGATAATTCAAATGAGTGTCCCTGAAACTAATCACCTGATTTCGTCTCACACAATCTGATGGTGGAATTTTTGAACTTAATTCGTCTATCACTACTATATATGTTCAACTGTGGGTTAACATTTATTATGTAAATTTAATAATTCGTTGTCAGCCGAATGCTTCCGTACTGATCGATCCAACAAAACAACTAGTAATAATTATCTTATTAACTTTATTTTCTTTTTTCCATATTGTTATCGTTTTTTTCTTCTGTCAATAATAGCCTTAGCAAACATTATAAGTCATAAAAAAGATTATCGAAAAGTGACTTAAGAATACATTACAGAAAACTTTTTTGTTTGAAACTTTCTTTTATTAGGGATTTAAAATTTTCTTCGAATGCTCAAAACCTGAAAAAATCAACTTTAACATTTTAGATTCTCTACTTGATTGCTAAAAGCGCTTATACATTAATAAGTGCATTTTGAACGCAAAGGAGTTGCTACTGTACCATTGTAAGGTACAGTTTGTTTAGCTGAGCGGAAATATTTTAATTAAATATTACATTATTATGAATTTGAAGTTTTTAAATTTTGTTAAATTTTTATTTTCTATGTATTGCTAAACCTTTCTTACAAAGGTTATAAATATTAGGATGTAGCAGAAGGAAAAGAGGAATGTCATAGTAGTGGAGGGGAATTCCAGGTTAAGGAATAATGAGCAAGTATATGGGAAATGAAACTGTTATCATGAGAACATCTCGGCATAACATCTTTGCAGCAACTATAGATACGATAAGATCGAGAACCTTACTATAATGTTATCATGCTGACAATCAGATGGCCCACCTTTTCATTCCATTCACCTACGATCGATGAAACATTGAGGAAGAGCATGTATATTTTCAGATTTCATCCTAGAAAATTCTTTTAAAACATTTCCTCAACTTATAAGATGATCGGTGTTTATTAGTGATCAAATTTAACATAATCTTTGCACTTACAAACAAATTTCTCTTAATCCTCCAATTTTTTCGCATTATTATTTTTTTTTCACTTTTTTCTTCCTTAAGATCCAATTGAGATTTATTACGTATTTGCAACTCCTTCACTATGTTTTTTTTAACCTTCCCATCCTAATATTCAAAGCTCCTCGCACATTTCACTACTATTTGAGATTGATTTAGTATTTTACTATTGATCTATTCTTTGGTGACATTATTTATTTCCTGCATCGTGTGCTTACAAATTCGAAAAAATGTTCCGATGCTGTTATCGCGAGAAAGTCGATAAAATGTGAAATTTATTTCTTAATTGTGTGATGATTGTAACTAACAGTAAGAAATCAACGAGTAAGCATTTAGAAATATTTTGATAAGAAATAAGGAAAGCACTGGAAAAAGAATGCATATAATTGTGCTGAGTGCCGATGAAGGAAACCGCCTTTCCTAGGATACGAAATAGCGCAGTAGTGCAGATGATATGAATAAGTTGTTTGGTAATTTTGAATGACCTCAGTCCAAAAAAGTTCTATTCTTACCTATGGAAAAAGAAAGAAAGTAAAGAGTAGGATAAGGAGGAGAAATTTTATGGAGAACACCATTCTCATATAAATTACCGCTCAATGCCCTCTCTTTTGGAGGCTGATCCAGTTTGAATGTGATCCTTCTTGCTGTTGTCTCACTTGCTTTTTGTTTGATATAAATATAATCATTAGGTCTACATCTTTTTGATATAACATCTCTGAATCTCTTGCGGATAATTTGCGCCACTCTTTATCATCTTCGCCATAAATATGTCTCAATAGCTTATGCTTCACTGCGTCAATTTTATTTTATAATCAATTTACATTTTTCGCGTTATATATTTATTTATTCACATCTTAATGTTTTCTAACAGAAGTCATTAACAAAATAATTCTTTACCGAACAATCATCCATTGAAATTATATCGGAAATTTTTGCAACTATTCATTTACAGTTACACTTAGAAATAAGTTTATTGGAAGGAAGATTGTCCTTTGATGATTGAGCAAAAGTTTATCCGAGATGCATCCCCTAATTGATCACCATCCCTTCACCCACTTTTGAATCTTGAAAAACTGAATGTCATCCCTCTTTCATTCCTCTGTCTCTCACTCACTCACTCACTCACATTTTCACCTATTCCTTCAAGAAGTGAATTCCAACATTCGTTTAAGTAATGTGTAAATATAAAAATTGCGTTTTCTAGAGATCATTGCCCATTGTTTCACCTAATGCTATGTTTATGTTTAGGCTATTTGTCTGCGTTTTGTTCTTAAAAGATTGTAAAATTCTCCCTTTACTACTTTTGTGTTTCAAAATTAACATTGTTATGCTCGTTGCTACGAATGCAAGCTCCAAACCACATGTGGGAAAAATGATTGGATTTTCGATTGTTCAAATAATCTAGACCAATCACCTCTTGTCGAAGGAATTACTGATCTTATATTGGAGGTAATGACTCAGTTTTTGGTTCGGTGATTCATTAATAAAATAAAGTAAAAGATTAAGAGTGTAGCAAATATTTATAGCAGTAGAGCAAGGGGTTTTTTGTAATTATCCTCCCTTCTTCAATATTTTTAGGCATTTCATTTATACGGTTTCACATGCCCAAAAATGATTCTACATCACTGGTATCTCAGATTTTAAAATGGTCGAAACTGAATCATTCTATCAGTTTGTGCAACGCGCTGGACCTTCACATAACCTACTCTGCGATTATTTTTTACCAGACAACAATAATGTAACATTCATAGATACAAAAAACGTAGTAACGGTAACTATTCTGGACAAATTAGAGACAAATTTGCCTACTGTTGTGGCATCTGGTGCTATGCATTTATGCGCCAACAATCAGGTAAATTTTGAGATTGTCACCCCAATTCAAGAAGGTGTATTGAGGTTTTAAAAACATCTGTGCAAAGTGTGCTCAATGTACTGGTGTATTTCTTCAGCCGAAGTTACATCCTTTCTTTGAAATCGGATATTAGGGAATGTTTTCTGAATTGGAAAATTTGATTTGATTAAGATTATCTACTAGCTTAACTTCTTTTATTGTTATATTTAAAACTGAATTTTTGATTAATATGTCGTCCACTGAGAGTGGGTTTTCGCTTTGTCAGTATTTCTAACAATATTATGTAAAATATTGTTCATTTAGATTCTTTCAACCCGTGCAGAAAATATAAATGTAAAACTTACAGGCTTATCTTATGTTCTGTAAATGCGATTTGAAATATGCAATGAAATCAGTGACTGTTGAAGAATGTGGACAAGACAAATATTGTTTTAAGATCGATAAATGTCATCAGCGTTGCATGAAAGTGCGTTTTCTTTCTGTTCATGTTCTTACACTATTTTTGGTACCATCGTCAAACAAATAATAATGTAAGTCCTATGGCATTTTTGAGAATGACTGAAACCGAATGTAATATGTTTTGTGTTGTTGGTAAGAACTACATTCAGGATGTAGATCGGCGTCCCAGTTTTTTGATCGAACTATGAGGTAGACGACTGATGTTGCCAAAGACATTTGACCATTTTTTAGAATCCTTAAAAAAATTTTATAGATCAGCGGTGTGTGGAATAAAGATATTGACTATTCAAGATTGCCGATATATTATAGCGCATTTGAAGATCGCCAACAACAACATTTACTTGTTCATGTTTATGAACAGCTAGTCAATATCACGTTAAAAACACGCAACATGGATGTGTGCAAAAATATCACTGTCGATTTGTACGACACTGACTTGTTCGTTCAATTATTTCATCAATACGAGTTACATAAAAGCCGAAAGAGCTTTAAATATGACAGAAAGGACTGAAATAATTTTTAACTAAACTTAAATGACAAACCTTTGCTTGGAAATTGTAACAAATCTATTACATTTCATTTATAAGTTATAGCGTTATTTGTTTTTGCACAGTTATACTTGTTTCAGTACTGAGAAAACTCGTCAGCTCTATAGAGATTTGATGGGATTTATGGTTGCTGATAAAGCACGTTATTTCCAAATCGCTATTGAAAAGTAAATTTTTTTTTTATTTCGAAAGCAAGGGTAAAAGTGAATATATTTCAGGGCACTTTGATTTTTCAAAACTTGTTTTTTTTTTTTCTCTTAATTCTTATTTTCTTATTTTTAAATTATTTCATGATAGATCCAGCTTACAAACAATTATTACAAATAAGCAGACAAGAAGTGAAAAAGTGGCGTATATGGAACTAAATTCTGAAAATGAGTTTCATTTCTTTGAGTATGATTCCGTCGTTACTTTCATGGATCGACGTGATTATCTGGGATCCTTGTACCATATAAACGGAGTATGTTATTTTCGAATCTTCAGTTCTATTTTACTGAAAAAATGGAAATGAGCGAATTTGATTTTCAACCTATATAGCATCATTGCTTCTGTTGTGTAAATTATTTAAATCCACGATGCAAGCGAATTACAGGTGTCAGGTGTGGTAGCCATTGAAACACAACCAGTTGGTTATGGGATTGCCGTCAACAACAGTATTCTTCAGTGTTATGCTGATACTCCCGAAATAGCTATGTAAGGAGCAAGAGTCTTTAAGGAGCTTCTAAAGTTGATTTCTAGAAAGCTTAGTGATAAATTTTCCAGTGGTCTGATTCGAAAGCTGAGTGATAAGATGTCAGATCAAATCCCAATAACAATGTTCATACGTGACTGCAATGGCTGGATTTGTAAGGAACTTTTGAATAAGGCACGACAAGTAAACCGCATTCATCGTTTTCACAGTCGCATACTTCCTACTCGTATTAAATGGGAAAATGTATTCTTGATGAATATTGGTACTCATTTATTTTGAACACTTTTTTTCTTCTGCATTTTCATCAATTTCTTCTCAGGAAAGTGAAATTAAAAAGGAGATTAAATACTGTATTTAAAACATTTGATCTCTTTATTTTTGTCGCTGAAGTAGAGCCATTTTGGTAGTAGTTTTCAAAAATTGTTAGTATTTGTATTATTAAAATTAAATGTATTATATAGAATATAAGTTTATGTGAGCTGATAAAATGATTTAAGAATGAAAGCATTTGAAGCTATGAAAAAAGTTAACTATTCCTAAATAAAATATAAGAGAAGGATGAAGGAATAAAACTATGTTTTTGTTTTCTTTTTTTTTATTAGTCATTTAAAACTTCCGAAATGCAACCGAAAGATTTGAAGTGATTATTTGGATTTAAAATCTACCACTCACTGCTCTTCCGCTCTCGATCAGATCAGAACTAAGAACAGCATGAAATCGTCAACGTAGAAAAAGACAAATTAGCCGATTCCACAGAATTGGAACATTGTTGCAGTTTCTGTGCTTCTAATTTAATCTGTCTCTTCATTGAAAATATTCACAAAATTAAAAACATTGCTAACGGAAGATTCTTTTATCGTTTCGTTTACGGCTTTTTTAAATTTGCAAGTGTGGGTCTTCGATTTTGGAGCAAAGTATAAATTGAAGTTCTTATTCCGTGATATCTGCTAAGGTTTCATTGCAAAGGGTATCCTGAATTGAAACAAACTTCATCTAAAAGTTGGGGAAGGAGGTTCATAACTGAGTTACTTTTATTTTAAAACAACTATCCATATTTTATAAGTGACAGTTTTAATGCAGTATAACAGTAGTCTCTTTAGAATAGCTGTGGAGAAGTATGCAATTCGAGATAAAATCGTTGAGAAAAAAATATGTATTTAGTGAGTAATAGAATAAATAAAAAGTGACTAGAATCAGATGAATCTTTAGCACTTCCCAGAATTAACTGCAAAAGATTATTACTGATTTCAACTCGAAAAATTCACGGTTATATCGGTACGTTTACAACGTGAAATAAACCCCTCACCTACTGAGTTCGATTCCGAATTGCACTATTACCATATGTAAAATATCCAGAGCCATAAAGATTGTATGGAATTATTTGACTAATATTAATTTTGTATGATTATTTGACTGCCTTCATTGTTACTAAGTAGACGCACAACGGTCTTCTCATATCATCGACGAAATCGAAAATGGTGCTTTAAATTTGATGGTTGCAGCTATTTTTCTGTAAAAATAAAAGTAGCTTCAGATGCAAATCCACTTCTTTAGTTGGATGCAGTTTGTCTCATTTCAGGAGATACCTTTCGCAAATGTCATGGGACAAGAACTTCAATTTAAACTCAAAGTTTGGCTTACTTTGCTCTAAAAGTCGAGGACCCACACTTACGAATTTAAAAAGTAAACAGATGAACGAAACAACCTCCTGCTAGCAATGTTTTTAGTTTTGTGAATGTTTTCAACGAAGGAACGATCAAACTAATTAGCAGCACACATTTCCGTGGATAGTTCCATGCTCGAATTCTTAAAAACAGGAAAGGTTCAATTCTTTCGGGGCTGAAAACCTTGCACCACGGATTCGAGAATGCGACAGTCGCACACTTTTGTTGCTTCAGAAGTGAAGGAACTAAACCAATGCAGTCTAACAAAATGAAAATCCATATCTTCTGACTTCTTTAGTTCATTCAAAACACCACTACTCAAACAATGCATATCCAATTTGCACTTAGCAGAAAACATCTCCAAGACCATAAATTAAAAACATAATCTGAAGAGTGAAAATTTTATATAAGATTTATTCACATTTTTTCGCATGCAAGAACATATATCACGATTCCAAAAACTACGTAATATAAACAAAAAGGGAAAACACATGTGATTAACTACAGTGGCAAACTAAACTGCTTTTCTTCCAAATCACGAACAAGCTTCAGCTGGTAGTGAGCAAGCGGCGCAATTTCAACTGGTACAACAGTGATACGGATGCATCGAATCGGTCGAACAGTGGTATCTAGCAGTAGATAGCAATAATCATTGGAGTGAACATCCTCAATAGATATATCTTCAGCAATTCTGTTTAATAAAAGCCGACCTGTCCCATCTTCCACTTCCAGAGGTTCAGCAGATATGATCCGAGCAAACACACAAGTCCATCCATCCAGACGACAAAGAGCCGACGAACAATCATCACGGTATAACTTCATGCTTATTTTCGTGCGGAAATCCTGACATTTCCACTCTTATTACGAGAAAAGCATAATTCTTTAGCTGGATCAAGATAAAAAAAACCTGCGTTTAAATAAAAAATCTGCAACCCCCATTTCCACAAAAAAGTGCATAAACTGAAAACTTACTATATCCCCAGAGTCTTCATAAAATCCGACGTCGGACAACGACCAAAAACCAGATGACACAAATAACAAAATAACTGCTCACGTTGATTCCCCAAAATTGCTTCCTGGTGTTAAAAACGTTAAAACTTCTACAATCGTTCAAAACCTGCAAACACCGAAAAAGGCGCAGGCAAAAGTCCTTTGAAAAAATTGTCACAGCTTGATAATATTTTAACCCATTATAGTCATTTTCACAAATGATGTGCAAATAGAACCACTAATCAGAAACAGTAAAAACATCAAAGATCGCACCTTCTGTGAGGAACAAAATAAAACAGATCATACCACCAAAGACAATAAAAAGAAAACCAGTAATTTAAGCATTAAAAAAAGGGATATAATCAGATAAAACTTCTTCCTATAAAAATAGTTATAATTATAAAAATACTTGGCAGTTAATACCATAGGCATTCTCACAAAAAGGTTCTACATCCTTTCAGGTATTGCTATATTACAGTTCATTTCATTTTAATGATAGAACATAAAGCGTAAACACTATCAAAAAGCGATTACCGCATTATGAAAGTATATTAGGAATTAATAGTTCAGAAATACAGTAGAATCATATGTCGAGTCTGACTATATGACACATGAAAGAAACCTTAGTCAAAGAGAAATTTATGAGAATCCAATTAGAAAATACATTTGCATAAGAAGTTTGTCTGTGCTCTTCATGAGCAAGTGAAAAAAACAGATGCGATTAAAATATATAAGACTTAATTCAATAGTAGAAGAGATCTGGATCACAGAATTGTTCCTATCATATCCACTTATATTACTTATTCTATTTAGGAATATCGCTTAAGATTAACTATAGCCATTAAAAAAGATATCGTAAGTAACAGAATCACATACCTAACTACAGAAAAACTTCAAAAATCCTAATGAATTATAAATTTTTAGCAAGCTTAATTATATTCGGAATTTTCATTTGTAAATGTTGAAGGATATCAGGTTCTATAGAGCGAATAATCATTTGCTCCACGGTGAGCGCTGTTTGCGTATACGAATCCGCAAAATTTTTCCTTGGAAATTTTGTAGACCACCATTTTGCCCTCAGTCCAATATTACTAAACACAGCTTCGTAAAAGACCTGCAAACGCTTCCTTGGAAAAATCTCTTGCAATGATGATGAACAACCGAATTATGTTTTTCGTAGAATAATTGAGACATCAAACACTAAGTTGGATCATACAATTTCAGTTTTTAGTGTAATACTAAATCCTTCGCTTGATCAAATGAGGAACAATGAAATTTGCTCAAATGGGGAAAAAACGGTGCAAAACGATCTGACACATTCTTTAAGCAGTATAAATTAGGAACATCGTTTCATAGTATATTACAATTTCTATGAAATTTCAGGGATGCAAAATATTATTTCCTACCACAATAACAATTATAACAATCTAATAAAAAAAAGAACCATTTGTCCAACTTCAACCACATCGGTTAAGCTTTCGGCAAATAGGTTGCCATTGTTGCCTCCCATCCAAGTTAAAATTGGACACATCACCTTTTCACTGCGATTGTTCATCACGCAAACCATTAAATGATCTGTCCAAACAATTATTCCTTTACCTGAAAAAACTTGATAAGGTGAATCGGAACATTTTTTAAATGATATGCAATGTTACAAAGCTTTATAAGAGAAAAGTAACCATTATCTTTTTATCAAAATGGTCACCAAGTGTATTGTATTTCCTACCTCATAATTTCTAAGAGGACAAAAATATGAAAGTGAGCAATCCCGTAATTTAAGGTAAAACGCACTGTTATTATATTTACATTATTAAACTAGGGAACCAAATATTTTTAAATGCTCAGGCAGCATAACAGATTTGTTAGTCCTTTAAAAAAATCTCTACAGGCTCTACAGAGCCTATTTCTATGAGAACTTAAATGGTATAATGACTAAGCACATAAGAAGACATCAATTAAAATACCTCGTTCTATATGATCATTAGAGGAACTTTCATTACCGATAACACTCAGTACAGAAGACGCAGCAGCATTTAAAGCGGTAATTTTGCTAGCATATTCAGCAATCCAATTGCAACCACATCTAGGCGCTTGTGAACGAATACGAACTATGATGCTGTCACCAACAGCCAAATAACTATCCAATTTTATTACCTCGGATTGTTGAAAAGCTGCACCAGGAATGAAAACCATACCTAGTTCACCATTGCAGGCATATGCATACGTTTCGGTTACTAATGTAATTGTGACAACCTAAAATACTTTTTTCTCCGATAAAAAAACAACTCATTTGGTTCATAACATCTTAGTTGTAAATCTCGCGATTACATATGCGATAAAACATTTGAGAACTAGAACTTCGAACTATATTAATCTTTAAATGATATTGCTGATGCATTCTCGATAAAATGAATTCAATCCTTAAAGGTACTGTTTTCAATTTAAGTGAGGTACCTGTTGGAAAGTGCTGATCTGACGACACGGCGCCTGATACAAGTCATTCTTTGCTGACGGTGTTACCTGAATTAAAACCTCTACTCATGATCCAACATGAAGTTACAGTAGTTTTGCTGGTTATCAAAAACTATTAATAACAGGCCTGAAAGCATCCACTCCAACTAAAGCACTAAACAATAAATTTCAGCAAACTTGAGAGAAAATTTTGGAAGTACCTTTGTGGCTAGCCACTGGCATTCGTTCTTGCCTTGCTGTGGTATTGCTGTGAAATGAACGATGTCACCAGCCTTATAAAAAAGGGTCAAATCAGCACTGTGGCAATTTCTCGGAAGGGCTGAACACGGTGGGACGAACACACTTCCATACTTATCATTC
The DNA here is from genome assembly GCF_000002995.4 of Brugia malayi. Classification (NCBI taxonomy): domain Eukaryota; kingdom Metazoa; phylum Nematoda; class Chromadorea; order Rhabditida; family Onchocercidae; genus Brugia; species Brugia malayi. Next base: position 6,849,961 of record NW_025062479.1, read on the forward strand.
GTTAAATAAGCGAACTTAACATCAACACGAGTTATTTGACCCGTTGACGAGATTTCTTTTTTCCTCTCCATGCAGGCCTGCATGAAAGCAACGGTAAGGCACTATTTCTATATCAGACGAAGCACCAAATAAAGCAGAGCTAAATCGCAAAGCATCAAATCTACCAGATCATCAATCATCTAAGTCATATGCAAAACTTCGCCCTTATAGCTATACATTATCAACTGGAATGAAAGAGAGCACGTAAATACAGCACTTGTAGGCAAGAATATACACATATATTATTTACGAAATTGTATGAAGTCAAATTATACATTTTACTCATCAAAATTCAGTTGGAAGCAAGCACCACACAATATAAATAGGTAAGAAATGAATGTAGCGTAACTCACAGTTTTATGGGATTAAGAGAAAAATATCCTGAAATTATGTATCACACTACTTTGCTTCTCCATTTCTTATTCGTTTCAAAACAATTTTAAGGACGAATCCAACACAGTTACCATACAATTTATCATTTTGTAGAAAGAGAAACTGTTTATCCGTGTACATGAAGTTTGCTGGAACAAGAACAAAGGAACATCATACAAATAATAATGCAAATTAGTACAATCTTTTGACTTTACAAACAACAAGATATATTTCTATTATTTAATAGGCTTTCTGCATGTAAGCAAAACCAATCTAATCAGTAAATCCTAAGCAAAAAAAAAAAACTGTCCGCTGGACAGTTAAATAGGCGCTAAAACCATAATGAAATATAAATGAGCACTTAATTCAAAAGCAACAGAATATGGGTACTATGAATCGTTCATAGGTAAATGGTCGGCAAAGTGAAAAAAATAATTATTAATGACGAATGATAACCACTTCTCTTTAAATTTCAGTTCCTTTAAGAGAGCAATTTCTACTCTCAAAAAAAAAAAAAAAAAAAAAACAGTAAGTAACTGATTCTGTGACATATCACAATAAAATGTCTGGAGCAAACAGTAAGTGGGAAGGCAAGGGTATCAATAGTAAACTTAGAAAATAATAAGAATCAAAAATCATTTGTATCACGTCACTTCCAAATTAATATAAATTGAAAAATTTTGACAGATATGCTGAAGTTAAAAATACAAGACTTTTTAATATTGTGAACGTAAAGAAGTTCGTTTACGATTCCTAACTACACCGTTGCTCGTATCTCTTTACAATGCATCATGCACCGCTTTCTTCACACCTTCTACAATATGGTGAAATGCTCGCACAGCATCGTTGTCCATCGGGCAAGAAGCCCTTATTCGATGCATTGCCATTTCAGAAATCCCATAGTAGTGAACAAACGCAGCAATAACGACACATATGTGAAAGAGTTGATGAGACTGGAACTGAAAATCAGAGCTAAATGGTCTTCTGATGTTTTAACTCACTCTATCCTAACGGAGGAAAGTAAATGATTTCCAATTACAATATTAAATAATACAAATCTCTGAATTTGATTTATTATGCTAGAAAACATGCCAGAATATCACATTTTCCAGGAAAGAAGCGTTCCGGAATACGCGTAGCATACAACAAAGTGCCAAAAATATATAATGAGGCCATTAATAAGAGCCAGTGAAACGCTGCATCTTCGAACAATGTACGCACACCATCTGTGATCATGAAATGAATTGTTGGTACTACTCCTGAAATAAACTATATTATGAAGGCTCGACAGTTCGGTTATATTTCCATTACTGTTTGAAGACTGCCGAATTACAGGGATAGCTTACTTTTCAGTATTAAAAATAAAGGATGTCTGAATGTAAGTAAAGAAGTGCACTTTCTCAAAGTATGAATAATTTATAAAGAGGAAAAAGAAATTGTAATTAAACCAAAATAACAGAATAGGAAGTAGTCATATCAGGCTAGGAAATGATGTCAATATATGCAGAGTTGCCCTGATCTTCCTGAAGCTGTAAGAAATATTCAAAGTTAAACTACATATTACCACTACATCCCATTGCCAGAAAAACGCCAGCTCTGAGAGGTCGATATCTTGACTCGCTAAATTTGTCCCACAATGAAACAATCACGGCACCCAAACCCAAAACACAGACCATCGCGATATAAGTTATTTTTGGCTCACGCCGACAATAAAAACCATAATATAGCCAAGGAACGAATGAGCCAATAATCAACAATGATATACCCAAATAATCTAATCTGTAATAAGTATTTGGTATCGCGTAACAATTCGTCCTACTAGTGAAAATTTTTTTAATGTTGATATTGAAATTAATAAACTTAAAAAATGTAATGTTGAGGACATACTTGCAGAAAATCCGGACCACAGCAACTGAATGACAGCTAACTGTATGGAAGGTGAATGACATACCAAGACAAATAATTGCTCCAGCAAAAAAAAAGGAGAACACAACTTTCTCCTGGAAACGAATGTCGGTATCTGGCCGTGTCATAAACCAAGCAGCCAACAGTGCAAATGCTAGACAGCCTACAAAATTTTTATTGGATTACAGCGAACCGAACAGATCACCCGGTAAAAAATATATATATATATATTTGTGTGAAAAGCATAACCAAAGTCTTAATCGATTCCACGTAACTAATTCTCCTGCTACAGCACTTTTTTTTTAAACTGGAATTTTTTTTAAAAGCTTCTCACACAAATATATATTACCTCTGTAATTCCTTTCCAACCAGTACTTTCTATCCATTCTCTTTTTGCATTTATAAGAACCACTCCATACAATAATGAAACAAAAATTCTCCAGCTACAAACGTTTTCAACAAATGGTTCGGAGACGCACCAATTAAATGAGTCCAAATATTTCCAGTTTCAGTATGAATGGATAATATGCTACGGAAACATTGTGCAAAGCTTGGCAAAGGTGGCCGATGTCCGTGCCTCAAATATTCGTTATCTTGAAGCCATTCTGGTAAATATTCGAATTTTTGTACACGCCATGTCGCCTCCCAAGACTGTAAATCCAACTAATATCATTTTGAAATGTTAAAAAAATAATTCAAAATTGAACTGGAATATTAGCAGCTCTACAGTTCTAGAATGAAGCATTGGTGTCAGAATACAAGGAAAATGCGTTGAGTTATTAGAGAAATCTGGCACATGTAGAAAAGCATATGAAAGTGATTAAACAGAGAAATAACAAACATGGACTGTCAATGTTACGAAAAATTCTAAAAAAAAGATTACACTGAAGAGGTACTATAAATTATATTTTTATAAGAATTTTCTTATTAAAGTCGAAACGTTAGAGATTTCATTGTAGACAACGAAAAAATTTGTTGGTAGCGCAAAATCTAAAAATGAAAGCTGGAAATTTCACTCTTAATACCTTTTTCACGAAAGGTTCTCCATCGTCATCCTGACCATACTCTGTTTTTACCTCAACCTATAAATATGAAAGTCAAATTCTGATTCATATGAACTCAGTACAGATTTAAATAATCAAGAAAAACGTTAGAAGTAAAGAACAATAACTGACACACCCAATTTATTTCCCATCGACTTTTGATTTATATTTGTATTATTTCCTAGAGAAACATTATTACCTCAAAATGTCCATCATCTTCGCCTTTCAAACCATCATCTAAGCGCCAATTATCACCACGTTTTCGACGATAATGAACATTTGTACAACGAGACAGAACTTCATCGGAACTTCCTTCTCCACTATAAGTGTAACTGTGAGAAAGAGAACTGGACATAGTTCGTGACGGCAAAAGTGATTCTGAATCACTCTCTGAAAAAACTCCTTAAAGAAACGTAAATCAAACTACATCTTGACATCAAAATACCGCAAGACACTTTAATTACTGTAGCATATGATTTAGAAATAACTCACCGTCACCTTCGTCATCTGTATTGGGTTGAGAAGTAACAGTACTCCGAGTGACAACAATTTCAATAGGATCTCCGTGTCTTCCGGTTTTCACTACCTTGAAATTTTAGAAATTTAAGGTCTCGGAAAATGGGGACTTCACGGCTTTAATAGATCTAATTTTATAGCTATATAAAAACTGACAAGTTAATAATAACCTTTATATGGTTACAAATATTTACTAACTTTCCATATAGCTTCGCATATACCAAAACAGTGAGAAAAAAAGTACCGATTCAAGAAATACGTACAACCAAAACTATACAGTTATATTTACAGCAAAGCTGCAAGATAAACATAAAGGATCCATAACGAAAATATGCAACGAGAATAATAAAACACTGTAAAAATAAATACTTCGACAGTTGTCGATTCTTCTAGCAAGTGTTCCAAATGACGTTCACGTGGTTTCCCATCGATCATCATTTCCTGAGCTTCTTGAAGAGCTTCATTAACATTCAACAAAAGATTCCCAGTCGTTATCCTACTATGTGATAAAGTTGCATCGTTTATTTTTTTACTGTCCATTATGTAAATTGTTGTGCTGCCACTTCAAAGTGTCTGCAAATTTAATTAAGTTCATTATTACTATTTTTAACCCACCATGCAGTCAGATTAATGATTGGATGAGTTTCGGTTATAAAACGCAAAGGTTCTATAATTAAAAGACTATTCTGCATGAAGAGATGTCTGTGACGTTAACAGACTAGTTGCAAACAGAGTAAGTGTTACTCTAATCAACGCATACAGTCAACCTTTTAGCCACCAACATTTGCAATCAAAATCAATCAGTAGAAGAGCAACTCGAATCACTACTAAAAAAACTATATTGATGTTCCATAGGAAAGATAAAATGTTCAGTGTCACTAAACAGTAATACATTGTACTGAGAAGAAGAGATGGGAACCTTCATCAATTTCTTTTCTCTTATTAAGACAAAAGAAAATCTTAAAAAAAAAAGGCCTCTTGTAAGAGAATTATCTCGGCGATAACAATAGGATGACACCGAAAGCACGAACAATCTCAGTAATAATTTTTAAAGCACAACAAAAGTACTTAAATCTCTCTAACCAGCTGTCAGCATGATAGCATAGTATGGTTAACAATAAACCTACAAAATTTGAAGAGGAAAGAAGAGAATTTTCTACTTTAAAAAATAGTACTGATGGAATGGAAAGGAAAACACAGCATCACCTCTGAACTCCTTCTACGCTCAGTTGAAAGAGCATAACTCGGGTCCCTTCCATCCCCCTAGCAGTTACTAGTCATACAAAAGTGACACTACAAACCGAACTCAAAAACCCCAACCACTGTCATCCACGAATTAACGAAAACTGAAATAGGGTTGATGAAGAGTAAGTGTGCAACACTGATGTATTTCGTACCACTCTGCCTGGACCCGCCATGAAATTGGACACAGGAAAGGTACGAAAAGGATAAATCATGATGTGTGAAGTATGACGAGTGACAGGAAGGAAGAAGTGTGAGAAGTTTCTAGCAGTAGGAAACAGAGAGAAATTAAAAGCAGTGCTTCATTAAAGCGTAGTCATTAAATTGTAAGAAGATGCTAATTTTGAACGTTTGTTATGGTCTTTCCTGTCAAGCTACTGTTGTATTAAAAACCAAAATTGGTGCTTACGATCTGTTCGTTGAGTCCTTGTGTGCAAATACATAATAAATAAGTGAATCTGTTACTTTCTTCTTTCACTTCAACAATTAATTTCAATCTTTATTAGAGTTGCCTGTTTGAAACCAATGACAATAAGGAAAGTTGAATAATGGATATCCCTGCGCTATTTAATATTTTATTGCGGTTTCGGGAAAATGCTGTTCCGTTGTTAAAATCACACCAGTTTATAATCAACTTATTGCTTTTTTGTTCAGTGGTAAATAACGTGTAGCAATGCCTGCTTTATGTAATTTACCTATCCAAAAAGTAGGACATTGCTTTTTGAGAGCAATTCAATATTGCACAAACACGCATTGCTCTGATAAGGATTCCTGAGAATTGAAAGTAGTAATGAAAGAAAAGTTTGCTGCATGTGCATTTCAGGGAATCGAAAATTTTATTATTCCGCGGAATATAAATATAATGAATATGGAATATGCAGAATACGTCATACTGAAGTAGCTGTACACAAAAGACAGACAAATCATGCAGCTTTTAGTAACTTAGAAAATCAGGTTTGATATTGCTTCGAAATCATGCCGGTTTCAGAGACAAAATTTATAGCTGGTTTTTATTTACAGCAAAGGTAGCAATGAAAACAGCAGGTAAATTCAAAGCGGATCAAAAGAGTGATGCAATATTCTTCAACGGATGCCTAGAAGAAGTTAATGCTACGACAGCAAAATATTGGCGTTAGAGCTATTGTTAAAGTTATTAGTTGCCACATAAAATTTGGAGTTGTTTTTGAAACCTTTGATTCTTTTTCGCGTCTACGAAAAATGCACGAGTTTTGTGTTTCCACGCTTAAAGTGTGCTCTTAATTTTTAAATTCAGTATTACATTTGTGCTTCTTGTCATCCATACAAATTGCATAAATTAAATATAAACACTTGGTTATTGCATTTTTTGAATGATGACAGGACCTCGAAACTGTCGTGCGGTTTTATACGAACAGAACATATGGTAAAATCATTTGGTGTTAAAAGAAAATAGCATAATATGAAACGAATCACTGCTCAAATTTAAATAAATACAGAAAAATCAATAAATCATAATACCAGGAATGAACAATGAAAAATTTAGTCAAGAGAGAAAACAAATTTCCATTTCCATTCTTGCACTAAATTTTAAAGTTAGTAAATGTAGTTATAATAAGAATATGAGCAAGTAAGTATAAAATGGATTCAGAAATTACAAAGTGCTTCCCACATATCACGTGTGACATATGTGGCGTATACGAACATTACATCTGTATTTTGGTGTCATTATGTCATATGGAGAAGTATGCAATTTTTAAAGACATTTGATTATACTTTCATTATACCATTGCATTTGGAGTGATTCACTAGCCAACACAAATGATTTAATTAGTGGTGTTTACTTTCGAAATGATTTTATCTGAGCTCCCTATTGTTCATCATAACATTCACCACTCGAGTGAAGTTTCTTCCTACCTCATATCTAATTTTTTGTTTTAATAAAGTGCAAGCAAAAATATTCATTTGAACTTAAAATGCGGATATACTTTTCTAGTAAGTTGTATTTTGCAGATTAAAGGACCGATTAAAATTTGTGTCTCTCCACACATATATTTTTGTTTCTTTTTTTCCAAATTCTTTTTTTCAAATAAAAGCTATTTTCCAAATAAATGCCGGAATCATTCTATTTTGTCATAAAATGTCCATTACAGTTAAGAGTGTTTTACCTAAGATATGAAAATTTAAAGTGATCATTAACGGTGGTATTTCTGTAAAACCGAGAAGTATGTGTTCAAGATCTGATATGTAGAGGATACATGAAAGTTTTTTTAGCTTTTGCATTACTAGTAAATTGTTAGCAGTTTCGCTACTAATAAAGAACTGAGGGAAAACGAAGTCCCGCACCAAAAAAGAGACAGTTGTCAATTTCCTCTTGCTTTGTCATGTTTAAATGTTATCTTACTTTGAACATTGGTCATTCGCGTTATCTTTGATATCGAATCTCCGATTCAATTTTCAGTCTTCAATCTTTTCACATTCGGCTTCACTGCTTGCTTAATCGTTCAAAAACGGTTGGTGATAAGAAGTGAATAATTAGCCCAGTGGAGATGATTTATTTGACAGCTCATATTCAAGTCACTTCTTCAGTTCAGCATGCAGAATACTAGTTGTAGATAGAGGCCTCTGTTCTTCTTGCAATGTGGGATATGGAGCTAGATTAGACAACCCATTCCGAGAGCTCAAAGCAGGCAACTTCTGTACACATGCAAAGTCGAACCGCTATTTCATTTCATAGATGCATCGTCATTGTAATGACTAGTTATCTTCCATACATTACAACGAGCATCAAAAGTAAGAGAGTTAAAGGCAAGTGAGAGAATACTAGCTATACTAATGAAGTACTACCTGCATCCAGCATATAGCTTCGATAAAAGTTGCGAAATCGACTCACAGCTAGGTAAAAACAAAGCGAAAACAGTTCTGCACTGTATGTGTGCAAACATAAGCAAGTGCAGATGATGAAAGAGGGGTAGACCGCCTCAGGCCTTCTATGCATACGTCTGTGTCTGTGTCTACCTGTGTATGTGTGTGTGTATGTGTGGCGGAATGCTTATGTCACAGTGGGTGGAGGTGAGTATGACATTGAACAGTGCCGTAGGAAGAATTTGTATCTGCAGGAGCAGAAGTAGGAGTAGCAGGGACCGGAACAGTATCGATCGTGGCCATTTGCAGTGGTCTGATTGTACCTCTAACCTACGCTTACTTGAGTGAACCATCCATCATTGTGCTTGCCGACGACTACAAATCATAACTGTAGCTGCTAGCTGAGTATTCTAAGCACACTGAACTAAAACGTCTTCTACTGTATCTTTGTTTTTTTAATTTTCTATTTATATTAAAGCAACTAGATGCTGAAGCTTGCTTGCATTCTCGTTAATCACTGTATCATTCATCATCTTATCATCGATTTATGATCTTTCAGGCATAATTTCATTGGCGGACAGCATATTTGCTTCTGTTGTAATTCCTGACATTTTATTTTACTTTTTTATTATAATATATTATTCAAGGGTCCAAATGAAATAGGACAAGTGTTCAATGAAAGGTATATATAACTTTCATTCTTTAAACCATGATACAGGAATAAAAAACAAAAGTTCTTTCGAAAAAATCTTTCTGATTCACACTTAAACAGACATTTTCAACAGAACTATTATTTCTTTGTGATTGTATATGTGTAAGTGTCATCCGTTTACAAATGAACTTTTATTCGCCTCTTTACACGTGAGGCTACAGTATATTTTAGAGGTTAAGAATTTATAAAATGCGAAGGATTTCGTGGATGTAATTATAAAGATTAAGGTTTCCAAAATTTTTGGAAACTATCTAGTACTGGATAAAACTAAATGGATAAATGGTTTGAGCCCGAACCTGACCTAGTTAGGACTGTAGTGATAGAATGATTTTTTTCCAATACAGATACCAAAATAGTACTAAAATGACAAAGTGGAGTGTAAAAAACTTTACAACTTCAGTAATATTTCGTTTCTTCTGGAAATTTCCAGTGTTTAAAACTTGAACATGAATGAGATACACTTGAATGAGGTAAACCAATGGTAATGCTTCTTTCAAGTCTTCGTCTCCGTTTGATCACTTTGATGTACATTGTAGTCGAGTAAGCCTTGGTGATTAAAAATTGGGCTGGTTTTAGATAAGCATAAGTTTTGTTAATGAGCAGCAATGTCTGCGATTTTCCATTATTATCCTGGCAGGAAGTAACGTTGAAAATTATATTTGTATCAAAGTATTAACAAACAATAACAAAAGCAATAGTATTCTCATATCCCATGTATCGTGTCAGTTTTAAGGAAATGATGGAAAAAAAGTATCGCTGCTGTTCAGTTGAATAAAGCAAACTTACTGGATCTGAACTGGTCATTCCGTCAAATTTATCCAGTTACTGTGTTATTGATATGACTGGTCGATTGCAGTTTGGTGAGACGGTATGTCGTCTGTGTTTGTAAATAATGTGAATTGAATTGTGAGCCCCAGTGGCGTTTCTTCACTTCAGACTGCACACATTCGCCTGTCCTTTTGCTTAGTATCTCAACCATCCAGCTTCAGGATGCCGGAAATTAACACGTGTGCAGGAAGCACTGTATCCGTTCTTCTGATGTCCTTTCATGACCTAAATGTATGAATATCATTTCAGACGGGTGACCAGGAGAATCCCGATACATTTCTCTCCATTCAATAGTAATAACAGGAGTTTTTCTCTACATATGCAAATGTAAACATAATATATCACTGTAAATTTATGAATAGGTTTATCGGCAAGAACCATAACGTTGTTACTTCCCTATTCAAGTTACTTTTTCTACGTTGAGACGTGAAAATAAATGAGATGAAGTATAGTACCCGAAGAGTACTATGTAACCCATAATTACATCTCTAGTTATCTTTTCTTTTTCATATTTCCATATATTTTCACTTTTTTCCATTTCACTTTTAACTGATCTAACTTTTCCATCTTCCTTTTTTCGTTGTTTTATGCATTTTCTCTTCTAAGTCTAGAGAAATCGTTGTATTTATAACTTATATGTAAGTAAAATGAACTAGACCATAGGAGCTAAAGCTAAATCGGCACTACTGTATTTATGTCTGACACACTTTCTTCTCTATAATGCTGAATTTTTAGATGTACTGAAATTCACGCAACTATTATTTTTACATGGCATTATCTTGGCTTCTATGATTTCAAGCAGAACTTTTATTTGTATTTCTTTTTTAATTGTTCGGATCTTCAGTTCGTTCTGGTTTCACATGTTACATCGAAAGCTTCTATCCTTAAAATCATTGTTTACATTTACGAAGGAGACATAAAGACGATTTTATTTACTGGTTCCATGCTACTGTTGCTGTGTCATATTAAAACTTTCGTGTGTTCCCAAAAAGGAGCCTTTTGCTCATATATCCATGATACCACGTCGTTATGTTGCTCTTTTAGTTTCATATTAGCCGATTCCATGATTATAATTGATTTCTTAGCCTACTTTTTTTTGAACTTTGAGAAAAGAATATCCTGGTCGTGTCCGCAGCCATTTGATACACTTTCCCTTTTTTTTTAATTTTTTAACAATATAGTAACTTTTGACTTGTGAATTCCACATCTTATCAATACCACCAAATTCAGGAGTTTGCTTTGTCGGGATTTTAATGCCGATGCGTTTTGTCTACTTCCCTTTTTTAATGTTCTCATGTAAGCTAAATTGAAAATAACTTTATTAAGAAAATTATTTCAGTGAATTGCATTCGTGATGGGTTCCTGCATGCATTTGATGATACTAAAAATTTTTCTGGTCGGGATGTGCCTTACTTTTTTATGGTAAGCGAATATAGTTAGTATCATCTTTTCATCTGAATAATATCCCTTTATCATATGGGAGAATGCTTGGGTCAAATGTTTTGTAATGAATATATTATTTTAGTTTGTAGCTGTATTTGTCAGACATTATATTGGTTTTTACAGTGGGCTTTGAATGTATTCAAGCAGACGATGCTTCAATCTGCGCATAAGCAAGCCAACAAGACAGCCTTATTTGGTCGACAAACTGCGGGTGCACAGATTGATCGAATTGGGACGCTGTTACTTGAGAAAAAAAGCCTTGAGCGGAAACGGCCTGGTAGTGCACAAGCGTATGATAATAGTGGTTCAGTGGTTTGCTCGAAACGGGCAAGAATAATGAAAGGAAAACTACTTAATTTATTGCCAGTTCTATCTGACCAAAATAACTATGAAAGTGAAAATGTGAAAAATGAAAGGATCCTGATATCGCTTGACAAAACCACGAATTGCATCTTTGGCCAGGTTGGAATTATCTTGGTTAATGTTTTGTTCCTTTGATGTAAGTGTGAAGTGAACAGAGTTCTTCAGTAATCTACACTTGTTGTTTTAAAATATTCTACTTCTGTATAATAATTATCACGAAGATGTTTTGCAACAAACTTCGAGTCCTAAAATTTGCACAAATTAGAATATTTATTCATGAAACATATGTAGATTTGAACGGCGGAAATTATGATGACTTCTACACCTATAACATAAGAGAAATAGAAAATTTAATGTGTGTACTAATACTTTTTTTGATTTTATTTTGCAGTTAGCGGTAAGCCACCTTGAAGAACTCTGTAAGTTGTTCCACACACTTATAGAAATTCTTTAAAAACTCTTCAGCATTCCAAAATTTTCTCAGCATCCGAAAAGAAAAATAAAGGTTCATTCAGCGAGGACATTGCTAATTAGTTTTCCTGAATTACATTCATTTTTACATAGAATAGTAATTTTTTTGCTGTGAAATCTGAAATATATTAATTTACCGAGTAATCTTCTTTCATTGGATTATTATAGTGTAGTCCTGCAGCGCTTAGTTCGCATGAATCAACTGGTGACGAATGCAATGAAGACCTTGGTGATTCTAGTAAATATAACCTTTTCAGTAAGCACTTTTCCTTGTTAACACTTCATTGCAAAAGTTTTGGCAGTTTCAGATTAAGAGGTAGATGTGAAGAGACAAAGAATCTTTTTAGATTTCATTTGAAATGAAATATCGATTTACGCCCACATGAGATCTTCTTAATAGTCCATAAAGTAATTTGAATATAAAACAGTTTTCAACATGACGACAAAAATCGAGTAATTTCGACAGAATATTTTTATGACAGAATTGGACACGGAGGGTGTGCCAAAACCACTTCCACATATTTTTCGAAGTGGGAAAATGGAACCGACAATTCCAAAAGTTTCGATATGTTCATTTAGGTTCGTTATCTAGCTTGCCAGTTTTACTGACGAATGTTTCGCCTTCAACATCAGCCCAGACATTCTGCTCGGTACCAGGGAGGTTGTCACTGCTATGTGCGTCCAGCAAATACAAAGTTAGCGTTGCGGAGGTTTGTTTGCTTGACCTTATTAATTAATCTTATAGTCATTTGTGTACTTTTCAATGTACAGTACTACTACACTTCGATCAAGAAAGAAATCATCATGCGCAAAAACCTTTAGTGTCTTTGGACTGCGCTGCAAACTAATGCAAAAAAGGGAAGGAAATTGCAGAGGGAACTAATCCTGCATGTATTAGCAATTGTACAGCAATATCTTCATTGCTTTTCGAAAGTTTTGAAAGTTTTGCTAGTCCAGCACATTTTCAAAAATCCTTGTTCACTAGAAACCAGTATCCTCTCTTCCCACATGTTTCTCATTCCTACTTGGTGATATTCACATCATTATTTATCAAGTAGCTAATAGTGAAAAGTTGAATAAAAACTGGATAACTAGGTTATGTTTCCTGTGAAAGTCTAAACATTCAACGAACTCTACAACGCACGCAAATTGATTTGTATCGTCCTTTCAATAACTGGTTTTTACTATTTAATCATTTTTCTTCCGAAATTATCTAGAAGTTACTACGTACATAACAGACTATAAGAGGAAGTTTTAAAACTGCTATTTCCATAAACCACCCGGATGCAGGCAACTCTCGAGCCAAACTGCGTTTTTATTTGGCACACTGATATGGTGCCAAATAAGTTCCCGAACACTAAAATCACCTAATCACTGTTATGTCGCATTTGTTGCTATTAGGACTTGACACATCACGTCAGTCAGCTATTTTAATCCCTCTTCTTCTCTTGCCCAGCTACTTCCGCCTTATTTTGTGAGCTTTTTTCCATCATGTTATGTTGCGCCATTTCTCTTTGTTATGCAGCATTGAAATATCATACTATTGTCAGAAAAATTCCATCAGTAAAATCATTTGATCGGAAAAGGAAGTATGGTAGGACGCTGAATTTTTAAACTCTTTAAGAGTTCATTACAATTGTTCTAATAATTTTCTCATATTTTTTGCAGTTAGCTCGGAGGCTTTCGCCGCCGGAATCACTGAATGCTTCTTTATTAGGTGGAATATTGAGGAGGTTGGTTTTAACATTTCACGCTATATGTTACATTAATCTTCTTGTTCCACATGTACTGGAATTGTTGATGACAACGTTCAATTGCTATGCATATATGTTTTCACAGAGGCTATATGTTACATTAATTCTAGATGCTTGTATAAATAAGTAATAATAATAATAATTATATATATATATATATGTAATATTCTGGTTTTTCACAAATGATATCTTTTCGTAACTTTTGTATGTTTCCACACAACAATGTTTTTTGAATTATTTCAGTATTTCAGAGCTAAGTCAAAAAATGGTGGACAAACGCTGCGTGATCAATTGGAACGTATTGGCTTAAAGTTGCCTGCTGGACGAAGAAAGTCAACAAATGTAACTTTACTGACATCTTTGGTAGAAGGTATGTGAATTTGTGATACATGTCTTGCAAAATAAGTTTGCAAGGAATATAAAAGTTTAAAATATTGCTTGTACTTTCATTTCTATTGAAAAGACAAGCTGTGAGTTGAAGGAAATTTCAATAATTTAGGAGAAGCACAACATCTTGCGAAGGATTTCGCAAATGCATGTTCAACTGAATTTCCTGCAAAATCGATTGCTCAGTGCAGACTTAAAAAATGCGTTACAATGTCTGTTATGGAACTGGAAAAAGAAAAAGAAAAATTCCGAACAACAAAGTTTATATTTTCAATTCCTCAACTTTTATTAAAAGACAGAACTGTGTGACACTTCTTGATTTTAGGGTTAATATTTTAATTCAGGCAGTTGCTTTCTGGTTTTATGGATATGTTGCGGCAGGATAATGTTTTATTGTCGGACAAACGGGATAATAAGATGCAGAGTTCCATGGAAAGGTTTTCCCTGATAACTCATACTTTTGGCACACCGGCAATCTTGGCAGGTAAATTTTTATTGAATTTATGCTTGATTTTACTAAAAGTTTTGTTAATGAAACGCATGAATCTTTTCATTTAGGGACAGCTGCTTGCATTTAGTGGGAAAGTTCATTTAGAATACGTTTGTTTACAGTTCTTTTTAGCGTTTATATTGGTTTGAACTTTGAAATGACAGTGAGCTTAATTGGTAATCGTTTTAATTAAACTAAATCAGGAGGAAATTTCTGAAAAACACTGATCACGTTGAAGATTCGAAGTCGATGTGCTTTTAAGCTGTGGAGGCATTTATTTTTTATATAGCGTACCATTGAAAATTCCTTTATATAATTCATTTGGTATTTTTCGGTGCACTATTCACTGATAGTTTTCATCAAAATCAAGTCATGCTTTGATCCTATGTGGAATATTTATAGGATTATCAACATTTTTAATGTATGTACAAGAATCACTGGATATATTGTCGCATCAGAGCACAGTGACAGGATTTCCTATGGAAAATTTTCTGGGTTCAAATGTCTTTTGTTCACAGCAGATCAATGGCATATGTTCAAATGATGGAATAAAGAAGTTTGATAATCGAAACTAGACAGTTTTATTTAATGAGTGCGCTTACCATACTTCCTACTCAGTTTTACTGGCATTATTGTATAGTTTTCCTTTCTTACTCATTAATATGTTGCGAATCTTCCTTGTTTTAATTCTTATTATATTATGTATGTTTTTTTTTTTTTCATCTTGCAGCAAACAGTTAAGCTTTTTTATCAGTCTTACCAAGCTATCATATCAGACAATCTGTTTTCTTACCGGGCTATCATATTACAGCAGAGGTGTATCGCTAATGAAGTTTAAGTGAAAAAAGAAAAAAATAAGAGTCATGTCCAGTTTTCGGTGCATTATATATAAGCCGTTAATTGAATTCATAATTCAGTTGAACTTTGCCATGATAGTTTGAAATGCTATCTTATTCGTATTGTTTTTGATAATATTTCTAATGTTCGTATGTATTAAATTTGGACATAGTTTTATATTGTTTACATGAGCGATTCACTTTCCTTGCGGCTATTCATATCGTTTCAAGTTCGTTTATGCCCTTCACTTATTTGCAAGTTATTTTTTTAGTTTTGGCTTTCAAATACCAGTGCTGTCAGTCATGCTATTATGCTATGAATTAAGTGCTCAGTTTTTGTTTTTTGTTTTTTATATTTCGAAGGTTTTTTCCACTTTATTATTTCATTTTTGCTTTAACTTTTCCAAACTATATAAATTCAGGGTATGTGTTTAGCAGGAGAGATAAAGTGTTTCAAGCATGTTTGTTTCGAACGTCGACTTCAGCATTGGCCTTTATCAATATAGGGCTTTTTCTTGTTCTAGATCAATTATCAATGTTGTATGATCAGTTTTAAAGGTATTCCAACATGGTAATCCAATCCGCCCAGATATAGATGTCTAAGCAGAGCTGGAATATATCAACGATGAACATCCAGTCTCGGACGCATCGAGAATTTGTAAATTCAGTTTGTTGATAAATGTTCTTGAACACTACAATATGAGAATATTTTTACAGGTAAATGTAGCGTGAGTGTATTATGCTCGAAATGATATACGTATAGTAAGTTTAATCTAAAATTGATTCGTGTGCAATGTTTCTGTAATGAAATTAGCAACAGAAATGATGAAAATAAAAACCTCTAATAATATACGAATAACGACAGTATGTATCAAAGACCTCAGTACTGCATTCTCTTTTGAATTTTATCATGCAGATTATTTAATACAGTAGACGTTTGGTGGTCAGTATGATATGATAAAATGATTACCAACAAAATATAACTAAGACTGAGTTTGTTAAGTTTTATTTCTGATTACTCCACTGGGACTAAGCATGCTATTTTGTTTTCCTGTCATTCATGTCCAACTATATATATTTATGCGTTTTTCCATTTTCTTCTCAGTTTTTGGCACGTGCCTTACTGCTTCTGATATTGAGCTTCATTTGAATTTTTTAAATTGGCGTAAAACAAACGACGGTGATGCACATAACAGTAGCTATCGGAAGTTATAATATAGTTGCAGATGTATCTTTTATCACCCAGGGCAACATTTTTGTTTTTATCACTATAATTTATGTTGCGTAATTCCCGATTTGTTCTAAAACATGATCACAGTTGACTCAGTTGTGAATTTTTATTTGTGCATCGAACAGTTCTTTAATATAAATTTAATATTATTATATTTAATATTAATGCTACTTAAAAATCACTATTTTATGTAATATTTAGCTTTAATAAGCCTAGGGTATTATTAAAGGGCCCATCATCACTGTAATCATGTGCTTCAGCAATAAACTTGGAAAACGATCTTTGCTATGCTCTCAATAAATGTAGGCAATACTAATTGAAACACACAGATTGAAACAACAGGCGACTAAATTTTTATAAGTATAGTCTTATCATATGCTGAAAAATCCGGATTTCTGACATCATTGCCGTTTGCATACCAAAAGTATTCCACATCTATAACTGGAGACTTTACTTTCGTAAGACGATATGCATTTGTTAATTGGCTCTTATGAGTTTTTAAATGGTTGAAAACACGGCGCTAGTAGCTGCCTTGTTACAAAAGATAAGTATACTCCGATTATGCATCTGTATGAAACTGTATTCTGACAATTTTAGGCACTAGTGATACAGTGAGTACTGAGCAACTAGTATGCATCTCCTGCTCCTACCACTTCATCCTCTTCTATTTTTAACTTGGTAACTCGTCAGTGTAAACTATAATCATTTCACGGTCATATTTTAAAAAAACGCGAGAGGGAGTGGAAACCAACATGTTTACTCGTGATTGAATTCTCTTTTCAGAAGTAGAAACTTTGCTGTTACTACGGAAATGGTGAATACGCGACATAGAACTATTACAAAAAATCTTTTGGTTTAAAATTAGAACCAAATTTGGATCTGATTTTTAGCAAACCGTAATCACCTATCTGCCTTACTACCTTACAGTTAGAATGCATTAATAAATATAGCGGAACCTGTCAAAATTTTATTAAATGATAAAATGTCTTCCCTTTGCATATTATGTACAATCTATTTTGTTATCTCAAACATTAAGTTACTTATTTCAAGCATCGATGAACTCCACCGTGGTAGATGAGAGGTTAAAAGTGGAGATGAGTAAGCCATATAAGCCGGTACCGCTGAGAAATTTCATCTTCATCACTACAGCGAAGTCTTGACTTGTAGTTGTTAACTCCAATCAAAGAGAAACGATAACATTATTGAATCTGTATCTTCCTATTTTCTTTTTACATTTTTCATTTCACATGTTATTTTATCTAGTGGAACTTTGAAAGTGGTTAATTTGTGTAGCTGAACCAAAGTTGGAAGTGTAGGAAATGCGAAGTCTTCAATAGCCGAAAATGTTAGTACTCGAAGTAAAGAGGAGAATATGGTCTTTACTGGGTCCTCGATATTCTAAATTTATCTTTTTCAGCTGCCTCTCTTTTGTTATAAGCGCCATTTAGTCGCAATAAACTTTGGAAGTTAAAGATGCCTTAATTATTTCACTCCACTGATTTTAAACCAGAAATGATGCATGAATACATAATTTTTTAGTTGTGCACTAAAGATATCAGCGGTAATTCATTTTGAAATTATTTTCTACTTAAACTAGTAACGAAAAACTTCCTGGGTCTTCTTGAAGTTTTCTATAAGTTTCTTGAAAACATCATCTGGTTTTAAAAGAAGACATAGCGCTCTGAAGCTTTTTTGTTGCTTTTCATCATTAGTTAGGAATAACAATAAATTTTATGAAAATTTAATATAGTAATCAATTAATAATCAGGTGTTACAAACCTTAGCATTGTTTTGTTTAAATAAAGTTTCTGATAGCTTAACTGTTAGGTACGAAAAAATCGTTTGACATTCAAATTCAAATCCTTTTTGAGTAGTAAATTTGCAATAGTATTCATCAGCGAACTTAAGAGTACAGTGATTCACATAGGTGCTGAAATAAATGTACATTTCCCTCGTTAGTAGTATTAGTAAGTTAAGTCAAAATTTGTTCATGTCAGAATTGTGATAACTTCATCAATATGAATTATACAAGAATGAAACTATCAGAAAAGAAAACTGGATGGTTAAATAACTATTGCACCGATCACTTTCGGATCCATATTTCCATAATGAATTCGCTATCGCCAATAAATTATATACTGTGAGCGACAAATACGACTTCAAGAACTATCTAATTATCGACTGCAGTGTATATAAGTAGCAAAAGCTTGTTTCATCTTTACTGCTGTTTGGACAATAATATTAAGTAAAATCTTTATCAGATTCTTGGCTTACAAAGTGAAGATGGGAGGTATAATATTGTCCATTTCAGATCTCCCTTACAGATTTGAATTTTTCAAAAGTGCACAAAACCGGGCCTCTAAAAATATCAGAGAATTTGACGATTTAAAAGTTTCAGAAAGGCCTTATTTCTAAAGCCATCTAAATCCTTCTTCTATCGTCCTTCTATAGTGTCATTGTCACTTTTTCTAGTCCTGTTCTTGTCAGCCAATTGACGCGCTTAAAATAAGCGCCTAACTTATTCCAGGCTATTGGTTACACAAGCTGATTATAATGAAGAAGAGTGAGTTGAGGTGACAGTCATTCATTTAAAAACTAGTGTGGATTTGTCAAGAACGTTCAATATCTCCTATCATCTCTCCTACTTTCCTGCATGCAACGTTTTCTTCCATTATCACGAAAACGATCCTCCTTCAAATACTTCTCACGCAGTCAATTTTCGCCATTCTTTTGTAAGTAATTTTTTCTTTCAATATTCTTCTATAAGCAAAAAATTTGCTATTTTAAAGGAAAAAGTAGAATGTTTGTAAAAGGCGACTTTGAAATTAGCTACTTTCAGACATTGTTTATTGCAGAAGTTAATAATTCAAGTCGTTAGACGTGCGATTGTACGTGCAGAGGAGATACACTGAAAAACCATTAAATTTCAATGATGTTCTTTGCATGCGTCTTTTTTTTTCCTACAAATCTTTTAATATTGTTAAAGAGATCAGAAGAATAAGATTGGCGAAGGAGCATATATTGATATCCCTGTAATGGTTAACAAAATTTTTAATTTGAAACTCCTTTATAAACAACTAATTTGTAAAAGCTGACTTCATAAATAGTGAAAAAGCATGGGAGACATTAGTACCATGTTAAGCTTAACGATATTCCTTTATTTTCAATATATACTGAAAAGTTAGTAAAATTTAGAAGCACTGTTAAATTCTGATAAGCTTCGAAGTAGAGAACACAGGAGATGTAAATCAATTCATTTGATTACAAAGATGGCTGTTATACATGAAGTGGGGATTGCTTTATGTGGATGTTTATATTATGTAGAAATTCCAGAATTATCACAGCTTATGAGGAAAGGACACTGCTTATACACAACCGCTTTGCATCCCATCAGCCGATCACTCCGCTCCTCATACACTCTTCATATTTATCCCATTGCAATTCAGTTCTTCCATCAGATCTCCACTTTGTACCAGGTATACGAACATTCAAGCTTCTTATTCTAAGTTACCTCTGCTTCGTTGAATGCTGTTGCCATTCCATATAAAAAAGAATGTTTCAAATATGATTAGCCTATTGGTCATCCCACTGGTATGAAATGTCTGGTACACTTAGGTAAACAAATCATTTACCACGAAGGATGTCCGTATTTGTTCAGCCTACACTGAACGCAGATCAGGAAGAGGGACGACTATCTCGCATGCTTCGTCGTCCTACAAAACGAAAGTACAGTGCTGTACGTATCATCAGCACTGTTTCAACTGGTCAGTTCATTATATTACTAATTATTGATTAAATCTGTTCGATTAGTTCATAATTTTTCATTCCTAGCAAGTGTTATACGTAAGGATTTACCTGTACTGCTGAACAAAACATAACAATATGAAAAATAACAATATACAAGTATTGCTGAAGACAAACATATATATATATATATATATATATACATATATGCGCAAATGTAGAAGTGCACCGGATGCACCCAAATAGGATTTTGGTCTGCAAATGTTATACACTCAAACTCATTCCTAGGTACTGTTAATGGCAGATGTTTTTACCATACCAAAAATGTTATCGTATGAAACGAAAACACAATTTATGAGTCAGTCGTAAGTGCTACTTGCGCTTCTGATTCTCTCTGTGAGAACCATTTATAGCAGTTAATGGAGTTCGTAAAAGTATGGACACACAGAGGATCATAAGAGCAAGGATATGATGATACGTTGAGGATCAAACTGTGCTAATTATATATGTTTTAAGATTTTAGTTATTATATTTTTCAGTTCATTATAGGGCTTCTTTTTTCAAATCTTTTCCTAGAATTCGTTACTGTTTATCAAATTTTCGACTTCTCTCATCATTTCATCATCCTTTATGACTGAAGTAGTGGTGCTGGGTTTATATCATAAGTGATCTAATGCTTTTAAATTAAGGCAAGGAAGAAAAGAAATATAGCAGATAAACAGGAAATTTCATCATCACTGTTTCATTGGAGGTCTAACATCCCGCTTCTCGCACATTCTAAAATTGTTTGCCCACTTAATTGCTAACTGTTTGCTTAACTGCTGATATGAAGTGGATACAATCGCTGCTGAGAATAGAACTGCAACGCATATTCAAATAACTGTATTTAATTAACTTGTAATATTCCATTTATTTAAAAAAATTTAGTGTTTGTAGCAATCAATCAATTTATCTCTATGTGACTGTCGCTCAGAGTTTTAATTTATGTTTTTTCATTTCAAATATTTCTGCAGCATATAATTTTATTTAGAAGACTTTTTGCTGGCCTTATCTAATATGAACTTAAGCTTCCAACAAAACTCTGCACTAGATATCCACTCAAATGTGAAAATCACTTCTTTCCCACTGATAGTGTAAAATATGTAGAGCAAAATAATCCCACTGATTTCATATCATCATTCGTGTGAGGCAAAGTTCATTGAACCTAGTCAATGTTGCTAACAATTAAACTTACCTCGTAATACTGTGGGCAATTAGAAAATGGAGAAGAGCTCAGTTGTGTGTGTGTGCGTTTTTCTTTTTTTTAATAAATTCAAATTATTTTTGATATTAGATTTGATATTGTAACATTACACAGTTGCTGTTTGTGTCGGTCAAACATATTGGACCAAAACTTTTCATTTTCATAAGGACAACTAATTAATTTTAATTAATTTTGACTATTAGCATATAGAATTGTTTATTTCAATTCCTGAAATCTTTGTTGTTAGTAATTTAAAGAGTCAAGGAACTGATTCAGTTATATTAATGAAGTTCGAAAATTTAGCCTTTCCTTTACAGATATGAAAATTTATTCGAACAATTTGTGATTATTATTTTAGAAGAAGATAAACAAATTATTGAACTAATAATAGTTGCAGTTTTTCAATTCACTAAGAAAAAAGGATGAGATTTTTTGTTTGTGTTAAACTTTTTAAAGCTTTATGAGAATTTTTTTTAGAGAAAACGTGTTAATCTGTTAGTAAGTTTTTCTTGGTTTGTTAATTTTACTGCCACAACTAAACTTTTATTTTTTCTTCGACTTCCCACTCATTTTTTCTTGCTTTGTTTTCACTTGCTCCCTTTTTTACAACGTTTCTATATCTAGAAAAGTTATCAAATAAGTGACTTTATCTCTTCGACTTCAGTATTTCTACTATAGTTCGATTATGAACAAAAATATCGCACTAATTTTGGTTTTATTTGATCAACACATATGTAACAAAGAAGCCTTATTATGTATTCAGTAAAAAGATAAACTTATCTAAATCAACCCAATTCATACTTCACTTCTGGTTATTGTTATCAGTTGCGCTTTCATTAATTCCTCACAATGGAAAAAGTATTAGAAAGAATTTCTCAATAAGTAACAATTCATCCTCTTAAGGCAATAGAAATTAAATAAAAATGATGACGGACCATTTACGGATGAAATACTAAAATTGTAATGTTAGTCTAAACAGCATCGAAAAGTATAATTTAAAATATTTCACATTATTTTTTAAAGGAAAGTATTATTTAAATTTTTACAGTTGTACTTAGAAAATTAGGAAAGCAATATAACAGTACTAAAAAAATTAATATCGTTATATTGGTTTTCTTGTCGCATATATTAAAAAATGTGACATACGAAATGGTAAAGATGGAAATCAAATCAGAATGGGTTCTTTTTTGTTAAAAATTTCTAGATACCTGTTTATCTAAAAAAGCGAAATAAATGACCCTTGTATGAAGCATAAATAAATTTTTAGAAATAGTTTTTGCCAAATCTTTGTCACATATTTTCCTTCATAATTCATGTCTTTTTTGAAAATTTGAATGTGTTTCTGTGAAAAAGTACGATAAACAAAAACCAAATTTCTTGAACTGCTTATTTGCTGTATTTCTTAATAAAGAAGAAAAATTTTACCTCAAAAAACACATTAGTTTTTTGTGGGATACAATTCTGTTTATATAAAGTATGTAAGATCCCCTACATAAAAGTTTCACCAGTGATAATAGGTTATTACTAATTATCCTAATGTCTTTTCCGATTTAGTTCGATTAATTTTTTAATTATACTAGTTTTTCTAATTATATATGTTCATTAAAATCACCAGTCATAGCACACATTTTTAGTGTTTCTAAAGTATGTACGACATCTCACCACACCATCAGGCTTCGAACTGCATCTGTTCTGCAGAAAGGAATAGAAAGAAGTAATAATCATCTCTTTTATTTGTTTTAAGCCAAAAAATCAACTTACCGAACTCTAGCATATGCTAAATCTGTCCATCATTTATCCTTTTTTTTTCTGAAGAATCAAGTCCTCTAGATTTTAACCTAGCATTCCACTTCTTTATTATTAAAGTTTTCAGCGCTATATATTTGTCCTGATGAATTAATTGACAGAACAACGAGAATTTTTGATTCAAGGCAGAAGTTTTTATCTCGGAAAGAAACTCTTCCATAAAACTTTTCAACAACATGCTGCCACCAATATCGCAGTATCTTGGCAAAGATTTTCTGCTCTAAATATTAGCATTCTTGCTTCCTAGCAATTTTTTCATTGAATTCTGAATGATATACCTATTCATATTCATAGGAATTTGTATTTCTCAGTCACTGTTCCATATACATGATTCATTACTATTTGTAATAAAAACTTTTACGCCAATGACCTCAAATCTGCAAGGATTTTATTTTATTTATTTATTTTTTTCATATACTTTTTTAATCAAATTGTGTCATAAAGAGACAAAGTTAATGCTCTAACTGATTGTTATTGCAATTCACGTTTATCTGATATGGACTGGAAACCATCTGAATGATCTGGAAGTTTCTTGCTCTAAGTTTCGCTTATGTAAAAAATATAAAGAGCGGTTACATTTGTTATGAATGTTTCTCTGCAGTTTGTGGATAGACGACTTTCTCAAAGATTAACAAATAGTAGCATGAATGATTGAAACATTATTATTCTCTGTTACTAGTCATTTTGTTTGTGTGGGTTACCAATTAAGACTTTGATTTTATATTGTCATTTGAGGCATGCCTCAAGACTGCAGTTTTGGATTTCTGAATTTGTTAAGCAAATAAATTTATTCACAAAAAATATCTGGTTGGTAGATATTTTTTTTAATTCATTGCGTACTGCTAGGGAGTAAATGACTTCACGTTTTGCTCATCTATTCCTTTTTAAAACAGTTGAAAAATTTTAAACAGCTTTAGAAAGAAGTTCAAAAATTTATTTCAAATATTTGGACATTTTTACTACAGAAGAATGGTAATATTTTGATCAATGTTTCCATTTTATTTGCTGCTGCACTCCTACTGTTGATTAAAAAATGTTCAAAAATATCTAAGAAATGTTTCAAATATTACTCTTCCCGTCTTTTTGGCGACCAGCATAAAATTTCTGTGTTACACTGTCAGTTCTTCAAGTTTTACATTAAATATCATAAAATATGACCTAAAAAAAGATTTCTGTTTCCTTCAAATTATAACACTACTTTATATTCAGTAAATCTGTGCCAATTACTGTCAAATACCTTATTTATCCCGATAACAGCATATGTATATCATATTACCTTAATATCTGGTAATGAAGTTGATGGTATGGTATTTTTGTTGTTGAGCATAGTAATGTTTAAATAATATAATCAAATGTACCATTTTTTTGGTAGATATCAGATTTAAGTAATATTATTTCAGATGTAATTCCTTTTAAAAAAAGGTAAAAGTTATCTTTCGTAGATTTTGTTTCTACGTTGAATATTTCTGCTGCATTACATTAAAAGTATGATATGCTTTTTAATTTAAGTTTAAATACCATCAAATTTGCATTAGGAGGAAAAAATCTGAGGACTATATTTTACAGCTACCTTGTATTTTCATGCTTTCTTTTTCTTTTCAACTTTGATGAAACTTTGATAACTTTTACATCCTTGATGAATCAGTTTAGAACTAAATTTAACAGGATACTTTTTTCTGTTAGTTTTGATGAGAAGTGTAAGATACTCATATCATGGATATCTTAAGACAAGATTCCATTAAAGTAATTATTAAAGATAAGGTCTTATTAAATTAAAATAATTTGTAGAAGGATTTAGGGTTAATTTACAGATAAAAAAGAGTGCTAAACAGCTGTGATAAAAAGAGTGAATTTCACCTCATAGACAGCTAAAAGAAACTTTTAAATAAAAGGGTTGTCATAGATTAACCCGAGGTTGTCAGTAACGGATAAAAGATTGAGCTTTTTCTTCAACGTGATATGGGAAAATTTTATTTGTAACACATAATATAAAATTAAAAAAGTTATTTATAGTGCCCTTCGAGAATGAATCGCATTTGTTTTGAATTCTGTCATACTGTTGTAATTAAACATAAAGAAGTAGAATTTTTCAATCTTTCGATTTACGCAAATATTTGTCAATAAAAAATGTATTTTTTCATATCGCATTTGCTGCATCGTTTTTAATTGAGGACGAAAAAAAATTTCGTACATGACAATAAATTTCAAGGATTTTATAGTCTAAGCTATATTTTCACCAAAAAAAGTATCCGAAAAAGCGAAACACAAATATGTATTGCTTAAAAGCTAACCACACTACAAAACACTGCAATCATAAACTTTTCTCTGGAAATCGTCGTTGAAAACTGTAGATTTTTGACGATGCCACTACCAAATTTAGTTTTTCTTGATGAATTACAAAGCTTTCTGGTTGAGATACAATAATGTCTTTTTCATTCGAGTTTGTTCAAGTAAGAGACATAAATTTTCGACAAAGTAATTTTTGTTAATTAATAGCAAATGTCACAATAATAGCTATGGTACAATAATTAGACTAGGATATGGCTTTGTGACTAAACTTTTTTTGAAGTATAATAATTTCATAATGAGTTAAAGCAACAAGTTAGCTGAAGTTAGCTGAAAAACATTTCAAAGAATAAGTAAAAATTAAGAGCTAAAGATAAATAATTATTTAACATCCCATAACATTCAAATGTTTGTTCCGTGACTATTTCTTTGATTAATGATTATTTCTATTTCACCAAACAATTCCTAAAATTTGTTTTGCCCAATACCCCAATTTATGGATTACTTTGTCAATGGATTGAACTGCCTCGTCACGCTCACAACCAGTTTACTCTCATCCCTAAAGAAGTTACATGAGCTTTATTATTTGAGACGAGTTTGAACTTGTTGAGTTCCGCAAAAACAAAACGAAATGTGCAGTTGGCGTTCGTTTGTTACCACCCTTTCCTGGCTTGATTCTCATATGTGAGTTGTATTGTTAAGTAGAATATATTCTTCCATATCTGTATGTATGTATGTGTGTATGTAAGTATATGTATTTATATATGTAAAAGCACATGGAGGAGCGCTGAGGATGCCCGATGGGTTGTCGCCGTGTTGCTGATTCCAAAGCTGGACTATTCTGATAGCCTTTCTCAAATAATTCTGGAAGGCTTACTGCACAAATTTATTACTGATACTGCTACACTGCTAATGAATACCTCAGCGTTTTGAAATGCTCCCAGATTATGATTTATTCACAAGCAATCTCCAATGAACGATTCAATCCCGCATTAGCTTTATTCAAAACAGCAGGTCTAATCCGGACAACAGTGGGTATCCAGCAAACACAAAACAGCTTTGACGATTCATATAACTTGTCACGAGGCTTGGAACGATCTCATGTTACTTATGTTAGAGGTATTCCGCTTTCACTTTCATTTCTTCGCATTTCAAACTCCTTCCTGTTCTCTATTAAAAAACCTCTTAGGGCGCTTGCTTACATTACAAGCCGTGATTTACTATAAGTCTCCCGTAACTTCAATTTACTCAAACAGTTTGATGTTAGCAGTAAATATTTATTTCAACTAACTTCGACATTGGCAGTATTAGTAATATGTGGCAGCACCCAACGTCCTAGATGACTTTAATAAGCTGAAGCTTAATTGATATCAATGAAAGAACTTTGTTATTTCGGATTGTATGACTGTTATAAATTTTCTGTAAATAATGAAGGATTTCGCCTTATTTTGTTGTAAATTTTCCTTAAATACAGTGTTCTTTTTTTGTCGTCTAAAAATCGATGAGTGAATTCGATACGAACTTGAAAAATCGATGAGTGAATTCGATACGAAACTTTCAGCAACTTGAAATTTAGATTTATTATTTCAGAACAATATTGTAAATAAGCAATATGAAAAACAACATGAAGTAAAAACTAGTAGTAGCCATTTATTCATTTATCTGTTATATAAATTAATTGCTTAGAATATGGTGTGCTTTGACTTGTTTTTTTAGTACTATTTTTACTTCTGCAGCACTCATCTTTATTCAAGAAGTCGGGACAGTATCTTGACATGTATATTAAATAATGCAGAAAGGAAGGGAAAAAGGGAAAAAGATACAAATAAGAATTGATGTGCATAACAAAAACATGACTGAGAAATCACTTCAATAACAAATAGCAAAAGACAGGACAGCTAAAGACATTTCCTCTAATATAGCTGCTAGATGAAAGTAAACGATCTTTAGGTTATATAAAACCTCATAATATGATAATGAGGAACACAAAGAAATTGTAATGATAAGAAGATTATCAAAGAAATAACTGCAAGAAGTAAATAAAGATTGTGAAAAAGTGGGATAAGCTGTGGAATCGTGGGATGGAATAGAAAAAACTCAGTGACATTTGAGTAACACATATGTGGGGGGAAATAAGATGGAAACCCTCAGTCTTTTAGTTTTTTTAAAAAATACGGTAATGAGATCTGATATAGCAAGAAACTCTTAGTCGAGATGCTAGAAGATGGCCAGTTTGTCGTGGTGACAAGAGTTTTTAGCAAAAGGACTCTGATAGCACATTTCAAGACAATGAGATGAGTAGTAGCGCATTGATGTGCATGTCATTTTTTTTTCCCTTTATTGCGCAGGTTGTGGGACGTTTATTATTGAAGGTAACACACACTAAGGACGAAATCACGAACGGGTGAATGATCTGTCAGAATGCTTGACGAATATTTCAGTTAGAAATCAAAAAATGGCGGATCCCTAGAGCTCAACATTATTTTATGTCAAACTAATAACTTGGTACATGCAGAGGTAGAATATAACCTTTATGGCTGGCAGAGTTACACAAACAATGCAAATAGAATTTGTTAAACCTAAAGGAAGGGAGGCTAATGGATAATGCTGAACAGAACGATTCTGATGTCGAAGAACAGTGATAGCAGTACTCGTAAAATTTTGCAAGTTTATAATTTCCTTGATTAATACGTCTTCAATAAATGGTTTGGTTAATAATCCTCACATTACGAGATGTTCTCCATTCTAACTGAAACGCCTGAGGCATTGAGATGCATCGTTTTTTTGGGGCGATGAATTTGAATGTTTAATATGAAATAAAATGAAAGTTTATTTCCTTAAAAAGGTCAAAATAATTTCTGTTCAAAGATTGTATGTGATATATAGGAAAGATTGCATTCCCACTACATATGATTGAGCCATCTTTAAGGAATTTGCGCTGAAATTTTGATTGTGGTTGAAGAGAGTTTAGTGTCATTTTCATATAAATACAGTTGTCTTGAAAGGAATCTGTTGTCCACAAAATTCAATAATAGAGAGTGAAGCAAACAGAGAAGAATAATTTGAGCAATCAATTTTGAAAATTCTCTCATGCGTGTAAATGAAACGATCCTTTGAAAAGAAATGAACCAATAATTTTATACTTCAATATACTGCAAGATCTCAGTGCACACAACTTGCTCTAATGCTCTCATATTGCTTTAATATCCAACTGAACTGAATATTTGTCCTTCATTTATCGCTTTAAAAGTTAGTTACTTATTTTTTATTCATCATTGATATTTGAAGTTACTGAAGACTCATAATGAGCGGCACATCTGATTTCAATATAATGAACTGATTGAATGCGATTAGCTGTTAGATAGAAAGTCGATCTGAATATTTCGCTTAATCCCATAAAAGATATTTATGGGATTAAGCGAAATATTCCTGTCATACTTTGAAGCAAGTTTTTTTCTTTGCTTTTTTTTTGCTTTTTTTGCTTTTTTTTTTTTTTTTTTTTGGAAGAAGCAAACTGTGAAACCGTATGACTGTTTGCAAAGTGACCAAAGTTAAACGATAAAAGAATAGAAGGCTTAACCAAAAAGCGCTAAAAGGTTGACTTGGCTATAATGGTTTAAAGTTAAGTTTTGAATAAATAATCCTAATAAATTAATTTACATACAACCATCTGGTATAAATCAAATGGTTGGAATAAATGAAAAAATCAAAACAATTGAAATAATTAATCTTTGTTAGCTGATATGGAGGAAAACAATATATCTATAGAAAATCTGTTGCCTTTTTCGAGTGTGTCAACTGCATTGTAGCAAAAACTTTATTTATTTTCAAATTCAGAATTTTATAAATGAAACCGTCAAAGAGAAGAATTCTGACTTAAAAAATTACTCAATATTTTTAATGGACTTCAAGAAATTCCAATGCCGCTGAGTGTCACTAAATAATTTAGCAGTATTTTCGAATTTTTAATAGAGTGCACTAAATACGATTTTTATTCCATTTCTCTCTTCATGTTTCCAATCTTCTTTTTCTTAAGCAGCTCAGTGTTGGCTGTTAACAGAGAAAAGTTATAGGCGTATGTGCATTTGTTTCTTGGACAGGATGATTGGAAATGCCTGTGGCAAATCAACTGTTGCTTAATAATTGGAGAACTTGATAAAAGTCAATGGAGGTGAACTAGGTATCACTACCAGAAACGATGACTGATATTCCAAACTGAAAACTTCACTGAGGAAAATAACTGTCGGTAAAAAGGATTTCAGGCCATTCTCAAAAAAAATTAACGAAGAGAAAGAATTAATAGAATGATGAGGTCGAGCGACCAAAATGAACAATTAACCAGATACGCTCACCGGCGATAAAAATCCTTCTTTACGGGGAAGTACTGACTCTGAATAAGGTCATCCAAAAAATGGAAGTCGAGTCAAAAGGAATGGAATGGATGGCATCTGGAAGAACTCAGAGTGTATATAAGACAATGTATTGGTATTATCTTCAACTCTATCAAGGACAATTTCATCGCTCACTCTTCAATTTTGTGGGGTGAAATGGTGCATTAATTTACCTAATTTGGAATCACTGTAATATTGAGCAGCAGTCAAAAAAAATGATGGACCAGCTTTAAATCGATTAGTGGCATAGACTGAAATATCTTTTTCTGTTTCCAAAGTTGCAAGAGAATCGGTTAGTAGCGTAAACGATCATTGATCATTTTGTGGAACTTCGTTTTTTTGCAGAATTTTGTGGAACAAAAATACCAAACCTAATGGCAACTCTTCTTTTTCATTCTGACTAATTTCTCTTTTGAGAGCAATGATTTTGGTGTGTGACAAATCTGTATGCTTATCTTAAATATAATAAGTGAAAAATATCCATAGCATTGCATAAATAAGATTTGGTATAAACCGTTTGGCGCCGATTGGACCATCAGTGTGTTTTGATGAAGGCGATTCAATTTATTAGTTAAACTGAAAAAAAAAAAGAGCAGAAAAGAAGCATCAATAAACTTGGTCATATTAGCGAAAGTTTGGCTACTGACAAGACTGGGTTTCCGATATATCGTTTGAAGATAAAGCTTGAACTTTACCTTGAGCATAGTGAGGCGAAACTTCTCACGCAATATGAGAGCCAAAATTTGATGTATGGAGAAGACATCGAAGTCCTTTTAGTGCTCTGTTTTACATCGGTAATGCCATCAAAATGATGAATACACTCCATTTCAAACAGTACACTACCAAGTCTTTCATTACAGCTTTCTGCCCTCAATTTTTCAGAACACTCTTCTGAAGTCCAGTAAAACAGACTATTTCTGGGCGAAGCTGCAAATTCTGTTAAAATAAAACCAAACTTATTTTTAAAAATGTTAGGGAAATGGAAAATAAATTTTTCCCAATTAGAAGCATTCAAAACATAAGGAAAGATTTAAATTACAAAAAATTTGTGTTGTTGTTAAATATTTCGTTGAAATAACTTACTCTCAGGACCCATTTTTGCGTAAAAAATTTTTGTTATAATTGGAGCTAGATGTGTCGCATAAGTGAAATTTCTTTTTAAATGGAGAGGATTGCTAATGAAATTGACTGACGAAACAGCTGTTGTTTCGTAAGCTTCCGGAAGGTTGGTTTGTCGCTATAAGTGATCGCTGATAGGGAGGATGAAGTAGCAAAAAAAATTTCAGCAAAAATTCTCCAAATACAAAAAAATTCAGAAAAAACTCATTTTGTGTTTCATCTTTTGGCCTGCTTCCTTATATCTCGATCAAGTGTAATCGTTGAAACATTCCTCGCGCACATGATGAATAGTGGTATAAAAATGATATTCAGTCTTCAGGTAGGATGCTATGCTAGTACCTGCATATAAAAGCAATATTAGCAAGGTATTCATGAAGAACTCAGCCATTTCAGTATCATATTTCAGACTGAGCAAATTATTTCACTCGGAAACTAATTGGGAATATTGATATACTGTAAGCAGTTGTAGAAAAATACTGGCTGAAAATGTTTTGGGACTGGAGGCTACGTACAAACATAATTTGAAATGATTCTCGGTAAGTTAAAATAGCTGGAATTGCTGACACTTTCTTCGACTGCATGGGTAAAAACTTCACGGTTTTTTTTTTTTTTTTTTTTTTTTTTTTACTTTGTGAAATTTAAAAAATGAATGTCATCAATGAGATCTACATAGTTTCCTCCAATACGATATCTCAAGAGTGGTGTGATAAGAAACTGACGTATCTCTTGCAGGGGATAATGATAATTCGCAGTAATACCAACCGGTAGCATTATTGAACACTTTCTTGCGATATTTGAGCGAGTCTTCAGACACTGCTCCAAATAGCATCCTAGAAAGTTTGGTCGTTTTCGGAGTTACATACGAAATTAGTGTAGTAGAAAGTGGCAACAGCAGTATTTTGAAGATACCTAGTGATTTTGAAATGGATCACTAAGTACGTCTGAGCGTGTGTATGAACATGAATGAAGACTAGAAAACAATTAATGTTTATTAGGTAGACTAATAATAGCTTATATTTATATTAGAAAAAGAGGTAATCCTTTGTTAATCACATGATAGAATGTAAAATTTTGTAAATCATATACTAATATGATTACTACTTCTTTGTAAATCATATGCTAATATGATTACAAAATTTCTGTAAATTAACAGAAATAAATCACATCTCCGTATATCACAAACTCCTTTATTTTTTGTTTGTTGCAAAATATTCAAGAGCTAAAATAGAAATAAGAATAAGAATTTCTAAGAGTTGCAAAGAGAAATATAGTTTTCACATTGTTGGCTAAACATATCGAAATTTAATGTTTTCGGAAGAGAAAAAGGAGAAATTAAATGCTGATTTTGTATGTTTCTCCACCGCTTTAGATACTTTTATTAGGCGAAGTGCTAAATAGTGAATATTAAATTAAAATACAGAATCCCAATCGTTATTGCTTTTTGTTAAAGTTGTATAATACTTTAATGAATACAACACTTGTTATTAAAATTACATTTATGAATGTGAGGTAATTCAGTTCTTTTCTTTTGTTTGAAAGCCTAATACATTTTAGCAAATTGTTCACATTTTTGTTCTAGTTTGTAAGCACATTCTTACGAGCAGCGAATAGATTTCTATCCAGGAAATTAGAGAGAAAAGGTTTGTTTGTGATATCTAAGGACATAATCCGTTTTAGTCAGTTTAGGTAGCAGAGAATTGTGGTTAGCCAGAGACAAATGTTTCACAACAATTTGTTCCAAATGATTTGTTAGTAAAACGAAATGAAATTAGGCTTATCGTATTATGTGCAGTACTTTCTTTGGATGCAATACTTTCAATAATCAGATGCACTCCAAACTTTTCAGTTCACTGGAATATTTACAATTTATTTTATGGTTGGTCCCTCAAGTTTTTCGTCTTTGTCTTGTTACAACTCCTATTTAGAACGTTTTGTTCGCTACGGCTCAAAGTACTTTTGTCCTTTTTTACTAATTCCATGAGTTCAGCCCATGTTATTTTGGAATTTAAAATAGGAACTTCACTTCAATATAATTTCCTGTGATGAGCCATTCGAGTCATTCTAATATTGGATTAGATCAGTGTCTCAAAAAAAAAAAAAAAAAAGAATGAGCTGATGAAATGTGAAATGCACATCAGAAATGACACAAAAAGTTGTTTAATGTAGAAAAAATTGCAGTTCTGAATTGCTGGCGATTGCAGTACTCTATAATAGATCCAAGGACTTATGTTAACAGACTCAGTCCATCGCTGATTGTCCTTTTCTATATGCATATACAAACACACACACACACATACAAACGCAGACATACACACACTCCGCATCACTAAGAACGCATCTTCACCAATTGCATTGATACACCATCTGTTAAATTTTTGAATCCATGCTGCTCGTTGCAGACTCTATAACTGCTGCTTCTAGTGTCCCTTTTGTGATGCTTACTGCGCTTCGCTAATTCCGCACAAATCCCACCGTATGGATAATATGCTTTAGTCATCACTTTTTACATTCCTGAAGCAATCTCTAAAGTCTCTATGTACTCATCCGGAAATTAATATCAAAGCATGTTCTTTTATTCCGCTCAATCAAGGGCTTTACGGCGGCTATCTATCGCTCCGCAGGGAACTGAGACACGATTGGGACGGCAAATTGCTGAAGTGATCGCAAAACAATCTATCCCATCAACTGTGACAGAAAATGGGCAAGAAAGGAAAGAACAAGAAAAAGATCTGAAGAAAGACAACTTTGACCATCAACGAAATACAGTCTTTCGAAGCTCGTCCTTAGGAAATACCGCATGCTTTTCAACGTCTGATATACAAATAAGGAAGTCCAGCAAGCACTGTTATCGACGGCCGACAGTAACCATACAAGGCGATGGACGAATTACCATTGGTGGGTCAGGCCATATTTCACTTTCAAGCCCCTAATTACTGCTAATCATCACTTTACAGCAGGAGATACTTTTCTTTTCGTTTATTTTTGAAGTTAGTAGGACATTTTTATGACAGGAAACTTTTTAGAACTGTGTTTGCTGTACCATTCAAATCAGCAATGTTGTTAGCGTTGTATTTGAGACGCAGCATCTAATGATTGGAAACATATATTCTATTCTTAGTCATCTCAGCTCAATTTTTCGAAAACCAAAAAGTGAAAACTTGGAGATACTCAATTAAGTCCAACATGTAATTAGGTCGACCTTAATGAGTAAGTTTAGAAATAGTTGAAGGACTTCTTGTGCAACATCTCAGTGGTTCCCTCCTGCTTTCCTTTTATTCTGCTAACAGCCAAATTTATGGTGATGTAAGGCATGATCTATATCTTCAAAAATCTAATTATTAACAGATAAACACATTAATTCTAACAGTACGGAACAGCACTAACAGTACGGACGTAATGTTTCGGAAAAAAAAAAGAAAAAAATGATGAAATAAAAGATCTTTTTGCAATTGGAATTTCTGAAGGATAAGAAATCGATTCAAGGTATACTCGGAATGTTTCGTATTTATGGCACTTGCATCGGTGTTATTGTTATTGCTTAGGATCTTGGTGGTCACATTGCACGTTCTTCTATTTTATTGATCTTTCATGTCAGAAAAGCTTTTTAATAGCAATCGCTTCCGTGAATCTTTTCTCTTAATCTTTTTTATTTAAAAGGGAGGAGAGAACAGAGAATTTATTGAAAAATGAATGAGACAAAATGTTTGCTGCAAGGTAAACTAGATATGATTATTTCTCGATTAAAGTTCAGAAAAATTCAAGGATAAAGAAAATGTAGGCTAAATGGATGCATCATACTTTTAATCTCTTATAGATTTAAGTTCATTAAGTTTATTATCTTACAAAAAAGCATCCTGATTCAGACCATATAAGCTTTATGATTCGACCGGCAAATATTTTATATGATTTGTTACATAAAGATTTTTAGCCTGGATTTTCACATCACAAATTGAAATGACAACAACAAAGTACATAGAGCAGATTGATGGGAATCATTTGTTAGTATTTCTCCTTTAAAAAGGATGAATCAATATCTTATTATATCCATTTGTAGTATTTATTGATGAGTTGCGTAATATTTTGAAGTTTATGATAAGGAGCAAATATTTGACTTATAAACTGGTAATTAAGCAGATTTTATTAATTTATTGCTTAAGTCTGTGGTGCTACTGAAGCTATTGATGAAATAATTGTTTGAAACATAATATAGTCTACACGAGAGAAATAAATAAACTAAACGGAAAGATTAATGCCGAATGCATACTGATGCATATTTCGAATGTTGCACATTGGGAGGAATGAAAAGTTCAGAAAAACATAGATGCTATTTTTTTCCCCAAGTTTTTAAAGTATATGTACCTATTTCCAAATTTTAAAGTATGTATTAAGAAATGGAATAATATCCACCTGCTTTTCTGTTTGCTCGTTGGCACATATCTTCACCAGATACTGATGTCATTGAGTTAAAATTCAGAAAGTTAAAGTTTTAAATAGACTCCGACTGTAGATTTTAAGTGTGCGGGAAGTGTGAGGAAAGCTATTGAGATTGATTTCATTATAATTGAAACAAAATTTCTGGTTCTGTATATAATAAGATCTGATAATGGTAATTGCAGATCACGTCACAAGCCGATGGGATGGTATTCCGCTTACGTCGCAATCAGCATTGTTGGAAGCAGAAGATGGTGCGACGGTTATCACGGAAACGATGAAAGAGGATGAAACTCGGGAATCAAAAAATTGTTCAGAACGTACAGGAAAGGTACCTTTATCAACAAGTTATTCAATGAAGTTGATAGTTATAAATAAAACCCGATTATGTAATAAAAATGCAAATAAGACACAAATTTTTAACGTTTCTCTTGCGTCCTATTACTTTGCTAACTTTTCCCCTTTTACCATGAAAGTCTTACGTTTTTCTTAATTGCAGGATAAGTAGATATTACATATTATAGAACAGGAGAAACAAATTTTTACCTAGCAGAAAAACAACATCGGTAGGAAAAATGTGGTGTGAAAGAAAAAGTCTGATTGATAGTAATCTCCTATACTTAGTGATTTATAGAGATTCAGGATAAGGAACTGATGACAAAAAAATGTGATAGCAATCCATTCATTCAGTGATCCATACCTGAATTATCTTATTTCATATAATCGAGAACATCCTGTAAGGGCCCTAAAACACCTGTTATTTTCGTAGTAATAACTATTTTCTGCTGTGACTACAAGCATTTCGCTGTGAGCATCCGTCCATCTTTGCTGTGAATAACACCTTTATCCCATCGTACAAGTTACAATGTTGCAATAGCTCACTAAACAGATTTTGTGCAAACTGGTGTTGGTCACTTTTACATTTTCTTATGCGGTGATTTTCAGAGGGATTTAAATTGCCCTCGTAAACCAAATGTCAGTGGCTGACTGAAGCATTCTTCGAATGATTACCCTTTTCAACCTTACTGTTTACAATATGCATTAACATTGAAAGTTCACACCCTGAGAAATAAGTTTTGCTGAATCTCGATTTCCGATTTCCGTTAAAGTAAGCAATGAAAACTTCCTTCTAAAATTATTCTCATTTACTGAAATAAATTACAGTTAACTTTCCCAGTTAATCGTATTGACTTAAATATCCTAAAACCACATTTAGAATTCTGAATTTTGTAAATATTACCACCTTTTTGACTTTACTATACCAAACATTCTAGAATGTAAAATAAATTGGCTTAGCATCCTAGCATTGCTTATTGTCGACAAATATCATCTGTAATGAATTACGATATTTATAGCTGATTTGTAATTATGATTCAATGTACATTGATTTACGTTGCTATTATTGTATTTCCTTCCCAACAGCTTTTGCTTCAGTTTTGCCGCATAATCTTCCTACTCCATGTCAGAAAGTCCTGGAAACAAATGCAGTCTCATCGAATTTTAAGCAAATCCATAAGACTAAAGAAGCTGTTACAGCTGTAACAATTTTAGTCCCAAAAAAAACTTCATTAGTAAGTAAAAGTCCAAATTAGTGATATTATTAACAGAAAAAAATGGCTCGAATTCTCAAAATGTCACGAGTGAGATCCATTTCATTTTCACCGTTAGTGCTGGATATAGTAAAACAATTTTTTTGACCATGATAGAAGTGATGAATTCTCATACACAAAATAGTATTGCTAAAATCTCTCATGTAAATATCTTCTTTTAAATATTAATTATATTTAAATAGTTGCAAAGATTTCGTTTAGGTAGTTACCATGACAACCAAGTTCAGAAGTGGACTTATAATGTATTAATTAGTTTCTGTGTCAGGATTAACTTTGGAACTGAAACAGCATCCGTTTACCTTTTCATTTGTGTTCGAAATGTTACTTGCGTACCATAAAAAAACCGTATCCCCACTATTAAAATCGTTTTAAAATTTTTGGTTTTTACGATACAGTGAACATTTAGATAAAGCATGCTGCTTTCCTCAAAAAGAATTTATAATTTTTTCCTTTGAAAGATGAAAAATGAAAACGATTTTGATTAAACTTCTGTAGAAGCTTAGAAACCAAAAATAGGTAAATGTTTCTGATAGGAGTGAGAAACGATCTGTATATAAGTTTTATGCACCTTTACTTACATGCTTCGATCAATCTAGAATGAATTTCCACTAAATTTATTAGTTCAAAAGTTAAGATATGATGTAAGACAGATCGATGCAAATTTATTCACAAAATATGGAAATTTTGTTCCAGAATTGAAAGTGAAATTTCTTCCTGAACTAGTTTTCATAAAAGAAAAAAAAAACACTGCAATCCAAAGAATGGAGATTTCACTAATGAGCTAAAACTATGACAAGAAGAATTGAATTCAACGGATGTTCAAAGAGAAAAATTTTTCTAACGATTCGCAGTAGTAACTTCAGTATGCTACTGCTACTGAAGTTACTACTGCGAGGATTAAAACTTGAAATGATGGTGAACAGCATTCTTTTTTGATGGATTTTTTGGTGAATGAATCGTTTAATGAAAGCTGTCATCCTACTTTTTTCAGTTATTCAAAATATTAATTCCTCATGTGATACTAGTAACAGTATTAATCGGTTACTTGTGTCTTGGTGCATGGATTCTCATGGCATTAGAAACAAGCACGGAATTGTTGGCTCGATCTCGAAAATTAGTTCATTTGTCGAATATCATGACAAATTTCACAGCTGATAGCTGGAGGATTTTAAATGATGCACAGCTGGGGATCCGTTCAATTGATCGTTCCGAATGGGCTACAATTTTCAGGTTTTCTTAAAATCGATTAGCAAATTAAATATCGGACAGAATAAAGAAAGTTACTGCAGTTAAAATTCTGTACCTCCAGTAAAACTCATTAGTCTGCAGGGAGTATATGGTATCAATAGCAGAAACAGTGGATGATCGACGTCCAATTCGTAGAGAACTTCAAAAACCAGATGAAATTGATAACATTCACAACAAGTGGACTTTCCCAACTGCCTTACTATATGTGCTTACTGTTCTTACTACATGTGGTACATTTTTTTTTAAAATCTCCAAACCTCATTTATTTAATTAAAATTTATAAAATTTTCATTAGCTTTGCAAAGTGATAATACGAAGAGATGCATCCAAAAAATTTAAAGAATTGTACAGCTAAGTCGTATTTCAGGATATGGTGAAGTATCAGTCGATACAGATTTAGGAAAAGTATTTGCGGTAGCATTTGCTTTAGTTGGCATACCTCTTATGTTTATTACAGCTGCAGATATAGGCAAATTTTTATCGGAAACACTGCTTCGTTTCGTTTCAAACTGGAACAAAATGTCACACAAAATGAAGGTGTGTTTTCAAATTACTGACATTGCACTTTCAAGAAGGCATTAAACTTTCCATAATGTTGCTGCACTGTCATTCATATCTTTCTTAATTTCATGTATGAATAAGTTCAGCAAATCCTGTTTCGAAAACGTTATATGCGAAGGAAATCATCACAATCAACAAGCGGTCATTCCGATGTCATAGATATTTTCGGCGTTGAAGGAAGTGATGGGAAATTATGGTTCCCAATTGGTATATTCTTTATCGCTTTAATTTTTTAATTTTAGCTAATGTTCTCAAAGTTTTCTAATGACAGTTATAATTATAGTGCTAGCCTGAATGGTTACATGTATCATTAAAATATTTGTAAACTCTCAAAGAGTTCAAGAATACTTCAATGATAACCATGATCACTGAGGTTTTGTTAACCATAAAATTCTAAAAACCTTAAGATTTATGATAAGAGAAACATTTTTTTAAAAGCAAGAAGATTGAAAAATTTCTTTAAAAATTAGATAAGTTTCCATTTTATCCAGGAGCTTATGTGTCATGTATCTGTTTATACTGCTCGATGGGTTCCGCTATGTTCATCAATTGGGAGCGTTCGTGGTCTTTCCTACATGCTTTTCATTTTGGCTTCAATCTTATTGTAACTGTTGGCCTTGGCGATATCGTCGTTGTTGATTACATTTTCTTATCACTTATTGTCGCTTTTGTCATCGTTGGTTAGTTAGTTATCCTTCCATTTCCAAAATATAAATCATATGGTATCCTTTTTCTTTCGAGAAAAAGTGAAAAATTGCTTCATTTATTTGAAACCAGGATGGAAAGGGATTTTTATTGGCATAATACATCAGTCCATGAAAGGATTTTTTCATTTTGCCGGTAAGTTAAGTGCTGGATTTTTCTCAACCTTTATCCAATTTTTATCGTAAATAATATCATAATTAGTATATTTACAACAACTTTGGTGGTATATTCTGATCACCTTTTGTTCCATTCATTACTATGGGACTGCCAAATATTTCTGATTAAAACATATGTAGCTTTCATTTCCTTTGTGAAATTATGCTTTATATGTTTTATATGCATCTTATTAATGTTTCTACAGGTTTATCAGTTGTTACGATGTGTATTGACTTAGCATCAACACATCTGAAAGCATATTTCACTCGTTTCCACTATTTTGGACGAGCCAAAAAATTCCTTGGTATGAGCGAAGAACTCAAGGAAATTGTAGTTCTACTAAGAGCAATGAGGAGGAAAAAAGGAGGAAAGGTATGGGTAATTTTTTATTTACTAGATTTTATGTTGTTGAAAATGATTTGCATTTTGAACTTGCTGTTTAAAGTCCAGAGTTAAGTATTTTCATTCCCATATCTGTTAGGTCACTTGGAATGATGTTCGGGCATTTCTGGATAGTGAACTACGAGATCGACCATTTGAACCTCACGAACTTCTCATGAAATTACGTTTTATCGATGAAACTTCGTCTGGAATGTCCACAATACGGCATAATTCGTTCCAGTCCGATTTCTTCCGTGATACCGAATATCTACGAAGAATAACTGCTTTACGTCCCGAACAACCCGCATATCTATAATCAAAATATTGTTTTGCCTATCCTATAAAGTTCACCCATTCCTTTTGTTTTCAACACGGTTTTTGCTTTGAAAAATCCCCTATTGATGATAATGTGGAAGTATCAAAATTGCCTCCATATCGAAAAGTCGATAATAGGTTTTTCTGACGAGAATAAAGTAACTTAAAGTCATAATATACCCAGTGCCTCAGAAATGCTATCATAATAGTGATAGTATGAATGCCGTTGTTAGCACAAAAGTCAACATCTGTCTCCTCAATGATCAATTTGCTCATGATTGTAATTTTCTCAAGTAAACAGGGTGTTTTTTCTGTCAAATTATCCCATCTCGTAACAAATCTCACTTTCCACATTTTTTTCTTGCTTCATTCTAAAATCAGTTCGTTTCGTTTTATTTTTCTACATTCTTGTAATTTATTTCCTTTTTCTTTTTCTTTATTCAATGTTTTCGATCGTTATTTTTTTAGCTTTTGCTCTTTATTTAAATAAATCAAGTTAATGAACTTTAATATTTGTGGTAGAAACAATGCGGTTTCTGTTTCAGTCATATAGGAGCGAGGCGTTTGCGAGCTATTTCATTTGTTTAACCGCTCTCGATTACGGATAAATTCAGTCTACTCAAAGCAAGTAATAAAAAAACTTGTTGAGATCACATGAGTGAAAAACGAAACTAAACAGACAAAATTTTAAGTTAAATGAACAAAAGTTTTTTTTATATTAAAAGATATAAATTTGAACTTGTTTCCCGAAAAGCTTTTAGCCTTGTATAATTAAATTGGATTTTGGAAATTTGTATCTATCTTTGAACATTGGGAAACAACAGATTTGTTGACGCTTCTTCCGGTCCTTTTAACTCACTTCTTAACTCGATATGAAGGCATTGAGGCTAAATATTGAAGTCGTTCATTTCAATACGTTTCGTTGCTGTGTTAATCAAATGGACATTGCGACGTGTTTTTGAAAGAATAGACGTTTAAACTTCGATGATGATTTGGTGTAACTTTCTGTACTGAAAAATTTTTACGAAGATCAATTTCATTCACTGTTGGTTGATGTATTGCTGCCAGTTTTCTTGATGATTATTTTGTGACTATTCAATTTGCCGACTTCATCACCTCATGTCGAAATTCAGAATTCGGAAAAAATTTCCAAAAAAATGAAGCCTCATCTAACTAACTATACAGCAAGTCGGCAAAAAATTATGCTCAAAAGCATGGCACTATAATAGTAAAGAGTTAAATGTGAGATTGAATGAGCGCTAACAATCACCTATTTTTTTAGGCACCGAAGAACGATATGTTTCTCTAGAATCTGTAACGAAGCTCTCATAATTTTTGCAAGAGGAAATTGAAATGTCTTATTACAAGTTCACTGTTCAGCTACTATATCACTTCATTGTTAAATGATAAATTAATAATCAGTGTAAAAAAAACTAAGTGATTTTTAGACTATTTTTTTTTGGAAGCTTTATTTAGGGTAAAATCAATAAGAGAAAATAAAAAGAAAAAAGAAATTTATAAATTTTCACATTTAATTCCAAAAAAAAGTGAAAAAATTGATTAAGTAGTTTTTAGAAATATAAATTGGGATATTGAGAATATGTAGATGAATATCTGATACAATACTTACAGTGTTAATAATTAATGTAAAAAATCTAAGTACTCCTACTCTTCAGTAATAATCACTCAATTTTAAACTTCTTATTAAAGCGATTGTTATAAAATTGACATAAGAGCCTGAAATTTTTGACAATAGACTTGAGTGATAGATTATCACTTACGGCGATTATCACTTATCACTTAGATTATCACTTATAGATTATCACTTCTATTCAGGATCTTACCATGCTACTTCAACCTGCTCTTAACTAATAATTTTTACTACTTATCATCAGAGAATCATACATAAAAATCATTCAATTTTTAAATTAATGTTGAGGAACGATGCTAGATGTTGATGAAAAAGGTTGGGAATGAAGATAGCCGCCAGGAAGACAAAAAACGTCGCAAGATATTGCTTTCTTTTCATATCGTCTTATTCTAACCCTATGCATATCATTATAATACATATGCCGCGCTGTCTTCAAATCCCAAATGGTTTTTTGAATACATCGAGCGAAAGTCCTGCAAACTTTTAGAATAAGGGGAGATGAACTGCTATCACCATCTTTTCCAGAAATGCCACCAGGATAAATGCTTCATGACCAGACGAAATGCCAAACGCATAATAACAGTTCGTGGTCTCGTGAATCTTTACGAACGTCATCCGAACCAGTTCACTTCCATGATTACGAGCGACAACTAAAACCACCAAAATCCTTCAACAATTTTAAATCACTTTCATCAGTCCTTGAAAAAAACCGAATATGTCCAAATGAATTTCTATCGAATCCATAGCACTAAAAA
The DNA here is from genome assembly GCF_000002995.4 of Brugia malayi. Classification (NCBI taxonomy): domain Eukaryota; kingdom Metazoa; phylum Nematoda; class Chromadorea; order Rhabditida; family Onchocercidae; genus Brugia; species Brugia malayi. The sequence continues at coordinate 6,892,836 of NW_025062479.1, forward strand.
CGACTCTTCTAGTGTTTCCGAAACAGATATTTCAAGCTAACACTTCCTAAAGGCAATAAAATTATCGCGTTAGCTGTACATTTCATGTTTATTGCTTCATAACGGCATTTTTTAAATATGAGTTGTAAGAAATAAATATTGTAAGGACTTTATAACAATAATTCATAGATTGTATCCCGTCCTTGCCTCAATACATCAATCCTTTAAGAATTATGGAACACAAATTCACTTTCAATTACTGATTGAAGAACTAAAAAGATGTTTTCTTAAAATTTTGAGGATTTTTTTACTTCCGGATGTGTTTTGAACATATTTGGAGTTATAAACTTCAGAAACGGATCAGTGGATTAACTCAAATTGACCTTGATACGTTGTAGTGGAAAGGAAGGAAATTCCAAAATTCAAAATTATAATAAAACAATATTAATTCTGACTGGTTTGCTTATATTGATTTCCTAATTGCTTTTCAGATTTTAAGGAAACAGTCTACTTAGATAAAATATCAAAATCCACAGATGCAATTAACAAGCTTTCAGAAATGTGGAACAGTGAGAGATGAAAGTGAACTGAAAGAAAAAGTCACCAGCCAAGTAATGTAATGTTTCAAAGAATGTCTCTTCATGGAAAACATTATGCAAGTTTTTCATGAATACAAAAATATTGCTTTCCTCTGCTTCATTTTTTGCTTCTTCTTGCTTTGACAACTTGTACAATTCCATAGCGGAAAAACCGAATATAATATATGTCGAAATGAATTTGTACTGAATCCATAAGATTAAAGATTATCGTCGTATTTTTATGTTTCAATCATCAAATTCGTTATGCAATAATCATCTGCATTGTCTGGAGTTTCACAGTTTGCTAACAAAGAATATGTGCATTACTTATTATCAAGATCTTCCAGCCTAAAAGCCAAACTCAGATTTGACTATTCTTTGCTTCAACCAACCTTCTTTGTTCTAAACCAAATTTACTTGCAATGTCTGAGAATTGTAATTCACTACTATGAGCAGCTGATTAGGAACAGCTGTTTACTTACAGTAATCATACAGTTCCTATTCTATGAACAGATTAAAGGAGGTAATAGGTTAACTGGCGAGCACCGCTCCAAACATAGTGCGCTTTCTGCGCCCCTACAGATTTACTTCCTTAAATTTTTTAATACTGTTCAATAGCCTCGTTCAGTGACATCTTTTATCTTAATAAAATAAAGATCAGTTCTAACTCCAGTCTTCGCTGCAAAGTATTATTGGTAGCTTAATATCCAGAAATTAAACTGACGGCGTTTATGCCCAAACTAATATTCTTTTGTTTACAATATATCTTGATTTCCTGTGTTTTGGCTCGCAACTTCCAAACCTCCAGAAAACTATTCAAACAGAGAGATTTACTAAAACAACTGGAACTCCATACAGGAATTTCATAAACCGGAACTATAGTCTTTGGACTATATGCTCTTCCAACGATCTCCCAGAGCATCTGAACATTTACTCTGAAATTTAATTTAAAAAGTACTTTCAACGAGACCCTTTACCTAGAAAAGATTTGATAGAATTGTGAAACCAGATGCTATTTCTCACACTGTCATTCATCATTCCCGTCCTTAGTACTTCGACAATCAGCAAAATTTTAGAAGCGGTTTTTGCTGAAGATTTACTGTGAGCACAGTTCTATTTTAAAGCCATCGCCCTTCTGACAATCGCGACGATGGGTACCAGATGTAGATCAAAGGCTATTTAAATTTTTACCACATTTTAACAAATCATTAACTTCCACGCATTACTGAAACAGCTCTTAAAGTGGACTTTACTATTACAATAGGTCCATAGTAACTAACTTTAAATAATTTCAATGCTGATGCATTGATACAAAGGATAAACGGTATATAAACCAGTTAAACAGGTTGTACATGAAAAGGGTAAAGTACCAATGAACGAATGACTACGAATACTTCCTAACACAAAAATGAAGTGTTAAATCGAACAGTCGTAACGAGATGCGATGCCCGGCTAAAAACTTAGTTATAACCATAACTAAACGTCTCATAAAATTCGTTACTGGTACTATAAAAGACTGTTTAAAATCAAAGTACCTAATAATAGCAAAAATGGCACATTATCACAAATTCTTCGGTTCTATATGATACGAACATAATGTGTGTATTGCTCAAGTCATGAATAAAAAAATGAACAACCAAGAAAATAATATGCAATAGTTCGCAAAAGTCAACAACTCAAGTCTAACTCTTTTTTTTCTAAGATTTTCTTACATATCCTTTCATAGCTTCACCAGTGATAAAAACAATTTAATGAAAGTAATAGACCTTTTTTAAAGTCGTTGCACTTGACAATTTAATGCCAATAAATAAATGATATGAATTAATTCTCGAAAGTAACCAGTGGCAAATGAAAAAAATTCTAAACCATTTTATGCAAGATCCCAATTCATAAAAAGAGGTCAACAATGATCGAATGATAAGCAACCAGATGGTAGGATTCAGAACGTAGAAAAAATATCAAAATGAATAGCTTTCGGGAAATACATTAAACACACGACCAATCAACAAACGGTCATGGATCCACTATTATTTAATAAGAAGTAATCGCAATGAGAGCATCAAGCGATGGGGAATAAGAAAGTGATTTTTAAAGACCAATGAAAATATTATCAAACAAAAGCTAGTGCTCTATTTGAGGAAGTCTACATCAAAAGCAAAATGGAAATACGTAGAAAGCGATACAATAAAAAAGGATATTCATATTATGACCAACTAGAAATAATTTTTAATGATCGTAACGTAAACGAGCTTTGCACATTAGCATGTGATTCTAACTCCATGAAATATTTTTCTGTAAACTATTAGGTTTTCACGATTCGTCACCGATATTGAACTGACTAAAATCTGCCATTAGATGATTTACGGCTGAGTTCCTCACTTCCTGTAAGTGGAATAAGTTTTCAGCAATAGGTTTTGACAATTTTACACAACAGATAAAGATAAAATCAGAAAACAAGAGTATGCCGTAACTGACAACTCCATGTTATTCTAATATTTGCTGTAATTATTATCTATGTGCAACAAATTCTTGTGTTCTATAAATTTTCAGTAATATAAACACTTCAGCTTCTACGATATTCTAATAAGAAAATGTTGATAGATGAAACAGATAACGAGCGCAAGATGCTTCAGGAAGTGAACACATCGGAAATAGTGAAGTGAAATGAGAAACCTAAAAGTACAACAAAACAGATTTTGATTCGTTGGTTTTTGTTTCCTACAACTTCCATTCCATAATATGTCCCTTCACCATAACTGCTACTTCAACAAGGCTGTGCAAGCACAGTTCATCTCATCAATTCTCAGACCCTAGCAACTTGTCCCTATCTTAAGTCTATATAAAACGTACTAGAACCATCTATTCTGCATAATACAACTTCTAATCAATATAATCCTGATCTCCACATAGCTAATACTTCATACGATGTATATGATGCAATTGAAATCATACCACCAATTTAACCGTTATCAATTATGGGAGATGTCCACAGCAATGCCATACACCGAAGGTATTTCAATTATTATGAGCGATAAATGTACTCTTATCACTTTATCTTAATACGACTTATTAAACCATTCACCACATTACGGAGCGCATTCCAGACAATGTATTTCTGGATATACAGTGTTTACACACAATACAGTGTTTCATTTCAATCATTCTGTGCCCACTTATGCAGTAAACCAGAATACTGTACACTTTAAACGTACTGCTCTAATACAAAAGTTAGTATTTTCGCAGCCGATACCAGCTTTACGTGACCGTAAACGGAAATAACTCATGAACACACTCTTAGAAACCTGAAATAACGACTGTCCAAAAGTCTTTCACTAAGTAGGGGTACAAATATTCTGTCCAACGTTGGCTGAAAAGCTCCAATGGATCGTCCAAAAAGTGACGAATTACACTGTTTCAATAGCAAAGGAGACCGTTTAAGTAAACTGATACATAACGTAAATTTAAGATTCATCATTATTTCACGTACTTATGTATTAAATAGTTACTCGTGTTTCATGTTTGATTTGTATTCTCAGCAATGTTTTATTAACAGATGAAGCTAAAGTAGGAAAAAGACAGGTAAGTTTTTATAAAAAATACTCAAATATTACTAATAAAACTGTTATTAAATATTTCCTATTACTGACGATTTCTTTTTCGGTTCTTTTTTAAAGAAATATATCAATACTTAAAAAACAAAAAAAAAAAAAAAAACAAATTTAAGAATAACCTCTGTAGTACTGCATGAAATAACAATATCACTTCTATCTTCATCCGATTTCGGCTGGATGTTTACTGCTGCGAATCCATCCTTAAGATAATCAGTTGTTATCTGCTCATACAATATTACATAGAACAAACCACAAATATTTTTAAAGTACTTCATTTCTCGGAAGTTCAGTAATTAAAAGACTAGGAACCTTCCATCAGAAAGAAGATACAGTCAGAAACACGGCTCCTCTGAAGAAGAAAGTCCTATCTTCCATGAAAAAATCTTTCAAGAATGTGAAATGTGAAGGTGAAATATATAACATTCAGTGAAATAAGATAAAATTAATTAGGCACTAACCGAAATTTTTCTGGATGGTATGTCCACTTGTCCCGAACTAATCGTCTGAGAAGCCGATAAAACTTCACTTTCTGTTGCAGCGAACATCGCCGCTGATTCACGATTTAGAAAAAAATTTCCCACTGATAAAGTGTTTGTTTCTGGTCCAAATACAGCTAACTGTGCATCTGACATAGATCATTGTACTATCTGATTTGGATAAAAATTTGATTAATGTATTTTCAAACAACAAAAAGAATGCGTAAAAAAATGTAAAACGCAAATCCACAACAATAAAAATTGATTATAAACCGTTTTTCCAGACCTAGCCATAAACTTACAACCGCTTTGAGATCCACAAGATCGCTGAGAAAAAGGAACAATGGATGGATCGAAAAATGACCCGATACTGGACGCATCAGATAAATGTATGTTCCTTAGTTTGTCAGCCTTGTCATCACTGGATGAAACCTGAAGGGAAACATTAATAAAGACATAAAACTGACTCATTTTATTAGAATCCAGCTGTTCAGCTTTTTAACAAAGAAATAAAAGACTTTTTTTTTTTGAAATATTCAAGTGGAAAAACTTCGGACAAAGAGAAAAAAAAAACGAGATAACTAGCATACATAATTTAAAAAGGTCAGAGGTTTTTAGATGCTTTATTCATATTATTCCATTACTGCTTCAAAAAATTTTTTTTTCTAAAACTAAACGAAGAACCTCAGAAATTTGTTGCACTCGACACTGTTTTGTTGGCCGAGGATAAAATTTAGATGCAGTTCCATACAAAGCAAGGATATCTGAAGTACTCTTTTTCTCTGAAAAAAAAGGAAAATTTCAGAATGTTTCTTTCACCACAAACAACAAGAACTGCTAGGATGTAATATTGTATTATTCCGGAACTTACCATTCACTACGGCACCACATCCTAACACAGATACTAAGTCTTTTAAATTGTTTTGCGAGCCAAAAGTTATAAAACCACTTTTGACATTAGAAGAAGACGCTACAGCATTCGTGGCAAAAATATCAGACCGCAGTTTCGCAGGCGGGGCAGCAACAATTGGGCCGAAATCTTCCATTTCATTACTCTCTCTGATTCCCTTGATGTTATTATTCAGATTCACCATATTTTTATCCATCACAGTAAAAGGCTGCAAAAATCTGCTTTCAGAAGAGAAAATATTGCGTAAGAAATATTACGTAAGACTAATAAAACAATACAGAGAAGTTGAAGTTCTCATCAAACAGAAACTACTACTGATTTACCAGTGTGGGTGGGAGTTCATTCTGACTAATATCTACCATGGGAGTACTGAGATCTAAGAGCGGTATATCTATAACTGCGCCATCCTTTTTTTTACCAATAGCATTCGCCACGCTAGAACCCGCAGTCACGTTTCTTGTCTTTTCCATTGACTCCGCACAGTGATTTCTTTCCCTAACATTTGAGCACATATCTGAAATAATAACAACGGTTTGCACAGCTGACACTTCATTAAGTGATTTGAATGATTTTGTAGAAACACAAAAACTAAGCTTAAGAAGCATACCGCGATCAGAAATTTGTCTCTTATCCGAACGAAGTGGTAAATCATTTACATCAGGTAGAGGCGGCGACCAGTCCTTCAGGATATATCTATAATAATATGTTTTACAGAAAAAAAAAAAACTTGTTACCTCAACAAAAATTGGAAAATTACTATCTTGGAACTATGGAAATTACTACCTCTTTTGCTCGTATTTTGCCCTGATGAATGATTCCAGAGCAGAATCTGTTTGTGGTCTACGAAAGTGCTCAGGAAGCTCTGCTTCATAAACACGGCGTGCCATTTTATTGCCCATGACCCGCATACTTTGGACCTGCTCTGGGGTCCATGAATCCAAATTGACCGACTTGACCTGCATTTTGTCACATCGCAAGGTAGTTAAAACTGAAGAGACCAAACAATCATATTCTCACAACTTTAAAAGGAAAAAATCAACTACAGAACTGAAGGTATATTAATTCCTTTAAAGATCAAAGGACGATACCTTAGTGAGATGAACACCGAGATTACGATGGATCCCGGCACATCGTATGCACAGAAATACTCCTAGATTCCAGGATGCCCATCGAGGTTGTTTCGCTTCACAGTCGGCACAGTACTTGTTTTCCTCTTCTCGTAAAAGATCGACCACTATTTCTAAAAACACCTATTTTTACCAGAAATTCATGATATTTGGTATTTCTTAATTTTACAGAACACGGGTGGCTTCCATAATATCATACTGTAAAAATATATAAGACGCTTGCACGAGAAATATGAAACAATACAATACCTTGCAAACGTTCAGACTCTGTTCTTTTTGCATCAACTCGGCTTTTCAGTGGCATGATGAGACAGTTTAAAGCATGCAAACGGCTGAAACTGATACTCTGATGCTGAAAACAAATTTCTAAACTAAAAAATTCCATATTTATACTATGCGATTCAGACTATCACTGGAACATCAGACATAGAAAAGATAATCTCAAATCACTGGTGCCAACAGGCAACAGCTATGTTTGTCAATAACTATGAGAAAAAATGAGATCAGCAGTATAGTTTGAATTCCAATTTCCCCGGATACAGTTCCACACCTACGTACGTTCGCAAAAACTATGTTGAACCACTCCAGCAATTGATATATGTTTAAGAGTGTGTCAAATATTGTGTCACATACTGAGTTTGAGAGAGTGAGGCAGTATAAATAAATGAGTGTACGCAGACATGAGGTGGCATGAGAAGATGCTGCATTTGAAAGAGACATTGTGAGGTTTAAAGAGAACTTCTGTTCGATAGCTGTGAAGGTTGTCAGATATTGATGAGGAAGTTGGTGATAAGTCAGGATTAAGGATAAACTTGGTCCAGGACTAGCTTTTTACATATTGGCATCTTCATTACCTCAGGAAATGAAGACAGCGTAAGGGGCTAATTTATGTTTCTCTGGAATAGCTCTAGAGTTTGTGAACCGTTCTTTTGGACAGGACCGTTGAGCATTTGTTTAAATGGAATATAAAATGAAATGTATGTATATGTGAAATGATTAATTTTGAACAAGAAGATGATAACGATAGCTCCACTGAATGGATTCAAAAGAGGAGGAAACGGAAGACATTATGCTGAAATCACACAGTCATTTCATCCTCACATCGAAGCTTCTATTACATATGCTATCACGGATACAGTGGTCGAATGGAGGCGACATTTATTAGACGGTCGACATCAACCTCTTGACTCGAGTTCTGTTGCTGCACGAAATCTTGTAACGATCTTCGATTTTTTTCTTTCTTACGGGTATGTGTATATCTGTCGGCATTCTTTCTCAGCTCTACATTGCGTAATTCAAGTTCCGCAGAAAATGATAGCATTGTGAATTAATTGCTATGATTGAATTTTTTTTTTTTTTGTAAATTGATTGCGAGAAAAAAAACACCTCCCTGCAACTGGGATCTCTCTGTTATTTTGCTTAGGTTTAACAGAGGTAATCGTTTATACTGGGTATTTGTGAAAGAGTTCATGTCGCGCAACGAAATTGACTATCTGAAACGGGAATGGCGTGTCACTTCAACACGACAGCTGTCGGTTGCGTGGCTCAAGGATGTTCTCAATAAGCAAACATTATTATATCACTTTCAGGTTCCTAAGTATATGTTCTTTTTATTCAAAATTACATAGTGCAGATATATTCATCAGATTCACTGAAATCAATTGCCACTCATTCTTTGATATTAAGACTGTTTATGGATATTTTTTTACTTTGTAGATTGACGAATGGTTTTCTTCTGCTCTCTGCATTGCAATTCTCCATTGTATCTCGCTTCAAATGCTTTTAAAGAACGCTATATTTTAGTCTTTTCAACAAGATATAGAAACTGTTCGAAAGTTCTACCACAAAGAAGCTGTGATGACGGATCAATCCCTGCTTTCTCGTGTTGTCCAGAAAATGATAGCTTTTACCGAAGTACAGTTCAAATTTTTGGTTTGTTTTCATTTCAGATGTTTCTATCAGGAAGAGCGCACAGTTTGATCATCTCACTACATTTATCAAATAAATGAAGGGAACTAGTAGTCTTGCTGGAGGAGTTTGCTCTTTGCTTATGTTGTGTGTTGCTGAAAAATCGTAATTAGTAATTCCAAATTGAAAATGTGGAAATTCTACCATAAACATTTAATTCTGCACGTTTATTATGTATAGAATATGCTTTCAACCTTTTTAAAGCGAAATCTTTTATTTTATTGTCACTTTACAGAGCAAAACTTAGTATTTTGTAATCTTCCAGAAACCTTTTGAAAGACGTAACAATATTCCAATAGCAATAATGCGTCATGGTAATCAGCGACCGTCAACATCAAGTGGCAGTTCCGCTGTTTTATGCAGATATTCACGTGAATTAGAGAGCCGTTCGGCAATTCCCCAAGAATCTCGATTACAATTTTCAACACATTCTCAGGATGTCTCACCTTTATTGCTTGATGTACCATTACCGGCTGATTTTGTGGAAACTCATACTACATCATTTGATAAAGATATCGCTGTGCCAGAAAACGACTCGGTAATGCATAATACCTTATTAATAACAATGTTATATTGAATTGCTAAAAGGCATTTGTGAATGTTTTTTGAATAAAAAAGCTATAATTTAAAGGTAAATGGGAATGTTCAGGATCAAATTTTCGGTGAATTGCTGAAGCGTAGAAAGAGTGAATCAGCAGATAGTATCCACTGTTGTCTTTCAAAAGAAGATGCATTAAAAAACACTGTGGATGAAGAAAAACATACCGTTAGTTATCAACAAAAAAGTCAGATGTAATTTCTTCGTGAATATTTTCTGGGTTTCTGCAGGTGGTTGTCTGTGGCGTATGTTGTTTTGTCCCTCTTTGGAAATTCTTCACCTTATAACAAAAAAAACAAAAAATTACCATCAATACAAAGTTTTCGACTAAAGAAAATGTATTCTGAATCATTTATACTTCCCAATTAAGTGCTATTTTGAGCGTCTATGAACTTCATTGAAATTTCGCGCGCATGTCCTTTCAAATCTTGAAAAAAGACCATGACTTTTATTCGAAAAATTACAAATCTTCAAGTTATATTAGTAATTAAATAGGGTCTTCTTATTTTTCCAGAACTTTGCTTGCTGATTATATTTGCTTTGAATACAGTTTCTGTTATAGTTTTTCGGTAGTCATTAGTGTGAAATCAAAACTACTGGAAATCTGGTGCATTATAGTAGTTTAATCATTTATTTAAACTTACAGCTGGTTATGTTAATGTCAGAACTTAATGCCTTATAAGTGACCACTTTGCACTTGCAAATTTTACCAAATTCTTATGTTTTAGTGGTGCTTGATTTATAATATCACAGATTTGCCGCTTTGCTGTAATGTATGTTTAGGTCAGTAGTGCTGTTGTTTCAACGGATCCTTTCGATATAGCACTGAAAACAAGCTTGTCAAAAGCAAAATTGTCCGTAGAGGATATTCACTTTAATGAATGTGAATACAGGACATCGCCGATAACAACGTTAGTCGATCTTCCATGTGGCGAAATAAGGTGTTTTATTTTTCTCGAATACTGAAAAAACCATTAAAATAGATCAAATGGACCTTTTTCCAAGCCAAAAAATTCATTTCTGGATTCAAATTATAAAATAGCGAATCGATATTTGTTCATTTACTGCTTATTTGTTTAACAGTTGAGAAATGGTCTTCAAGGTTGGATATGGGTGAAATGATTGGCCTTAGCATGAATGTTTTCAAGCACGACGCCGAAAGGTTTATGCGTTTGTTCCAGGTATCTACTGCTTTTATTTTGTCTTCAAAAATTCCTAATCAGAAATAAAGAAAAATGAACTACTGCAAGTAATTTTTTTTTCGATTAGGTTGGCTCTGTCGAAAAATTACGGATCTTTAACATGCAAAGCATGTAATGAATTATTATTGCATGTACTTTTTAAAGGTGTATTCGCATTTCGGTACAGGAGAAATCGAAAGGCGATTATTTGCTCTCTCCAATCAGGCAGCTTATTTGTTATCTGCAGAAAATTTTATAACTTCTAAAAAGTCATATGTTACACGTGCGTATCTACCACTCCGGTACATCAGTAGTGTTCATGTAAGTTATATTCTAGACTATCAGTTGAAAAATAAAATGGTTGCTAATCAACATAGATTATTTGTATCGAAGTTTTCAGGTTGGTCCAGACTGGCAAGTGATGTATCTGCATGCTGAGAAAGATTACAATGTATGCGAAGCTGAAGATGATAAGTTCTTATCAGTCGTGGAAATATGCATGGCATGTAAACAGCTTGGTATCACCATTTTGGATGCTCTGAATTATGCATATGAGAATTATGTGTCAAATTTTCAACTCGATAAAATAAAACTAAAAGTTTGCCCTGATCCCACTCCACAGTATCTTATTCGTTTCATATCCAAGGAGTTGCATAAGGTAACGTTTTTAACTTGTGGAAAGAGTGCTATAATTTATGTCATTTTAAATTAATGTTTCCGTGTAGAAACTAACAGTGGGAGAGCGTTACTGTAAATCATGTCATGTGAATATGAATCGTTTGCAGTTTACAGGATGCACCAGTTCTCTATGGATATTATCTTGCACAATGGAGACAAATGAAGCTATATAGCATGAATGGAGACGGTTATCAGCACAGTGGTTTTTTGTATCATAAAGAAGTTGGGGGTGGCGTTTCGTGGCTACTTGGCTCAGGCGATTTCCAGCAGAGCTACTTTCATTTGCAAAATAAAAAAATTTATCAGTTTTCCGACTCTACGTGCAAATTTGGTGAACGTGTTATATCTGTCAGGTATTTTTAAAATAAGTTGGATTTGTATTAACTGACAGAAATGAAAAAAATTGCTTTGCAAGAGTTTTTTTTCTAGAGATTCAGTTATTGATGTAGTTGAACTCAAAGGTGATGACCGTTCACCACATATGTTCGAAGTCGTTCTTAAAAACAGCAGAATCCAGTTCATATGTCAGAGCGCTGCTGACATGCACAAATGGATATCACTAATAACTCTTGCAATCACTTCTACGGTATGTTGTTTCGTTAATAGTTCGAATGCAAATTGATTATACCCGTATACTTTGATTTGATTTGTTATCGTCTAAAACAAGATTTTCGTAGTATTCCACTGAATTAATGGTATAAATAAAATGAGAAAAAATTTGAGAGTTCAGCCCTAATTATACAGTAGAAATTGCCGAGACTGTTACTGTTTGCAGGACATGGATGATGAGCCAGCAGCCTGCGTAGTGTGCTTATGTGAAAGTATTTTAATAGCCCAAGAGGGGTTGAACTGTGCAGCTGATGGATTCATGAGATTGCTGGCTCGCATTGACATGACACATATATCCCAAGCCACGGGAGTATTTGCTGCTGAACGCTCAGCTTGTGTTATCAAAAATGAAGATAAGTTGGAGTGGTTATTTATGAGATCGCCAGACGAAGTCGACCGCATGTTAGAACAACTAAATAAGCTTGGGGTAATCTCTTCCACGAATTCGTTTTGTTATTCATATTTGACTCTGAATATGACGTATTTAGGTAAGGCAAATTAATACAGAAGAAGGTGGTTCATCCCGATTGTCCGCAATTCTAAATTCGATGTCACGCCTTAATGATGCTTTCCAGTTCGATGATGTTGTGTCGGACGATACGTTTGATACATCACTCGAACTCCGATAACAATGTTGACGCTTTTAAGCTATGCAACTGTTAGTGATAGTGATGTGAACACTGTGGAACAAGTTGATTTCTGTAGTTGATGTTTAACAACTTACTATAAAACCATATCATTATAAACTATGCAAATTGGCAAGGTACATTGGTCAATTTTAATAGAACTAGTTCGTGATGCCTAGAGAAAAATCATGTCCAAAAAAATGTCTTCAGAAGTCAAGAATGGAATGGCTACCATTGGCGTGGAACATTAATTTCGAAGATTAGGTATAAGTTTTGCAGAATCAATTATTCGCCCTTGCTGTAATCTAGATCGTCCATGTGGGATGCAGTATCTTGTATTTCCAAGCTCTATCCGTTAATGAATCCCATTCCAAAAAATAAGAACTACGAAATCTATATTCTGTTAGGTACGCAGTTTGGATTCCCACTTTTATTCAGAGCAGACTTCCAGATATAGCTACACGAAATTTTTTGCACGATGTGCTGAACACTCGCAGAGTGAGGTTGTTCTAAGAGCGAAGCGGATAAATGGAAACAATTTAAGAGTTTATGATTAAAGATATTAGAAAAAAGTATCCAGAAAACTGGAGATGAAGTGATCACAAATTATGCCTTATTATCACAAGAGAAAATCACTGGACGCGACGTATAAAAATACTCAAAATTTTTATTTCCAGATGGGGTTTGCAGAGTAAAGCATTCTCCGGATGAAGAACTGGATTAAAAAAGTAGTGACAGAGAAGGCGTTCACACCGCCATCCAAAATTATGCAGAATGTTATGCAGCAATTATTAATATTTTTGGGGCCAACTGGAATGCACTTATATATGCAATTTGTTTGTTATTAAAAATCATGTTAAATAATGAAATATCTTTAAGTATATACAAAATATTTGGAAAAAGCCAAAAATTAAGCAACGTGCAGTGAATAGGGAAGAAGGGGTGAGAGGAAGGATAAAATTATAGATGCAAGCGCATCGTAATGAAAATGCATTATAACATTCGTTTCGGAAAGCTGACCATACGACTGGTCATATGAACAAATTAGCAGAATGGATTGGTAGATTGGGTTGGCACCGACGTAGGGACTGGCATCAGTGGTGGCTGCACAGCTGACTGGACGGAATTTCCTGTTGACGGTATGCGGCTTTGACTCATCATTTCATTAAGCGATGGTGATGGGCGCTGTTGAACGATAAATGGATTTACTGGTACCGTTGCGCCAGTACCAGAAAGAAATGGATTGCTGGCTGAAATAAGATCTCTGGAAGTGTTAGATGAACTTATCTTTAAGGTGTTTTATACGAATGAAGGTCTTTGTGGCATCTATAATACGAAACTGAAGGGGAAGAAAAGAAAACCTGGTTTTGCGTTGCTATTTGTTGTCCCAAGCAGATTGTCTAAATTTACAAGGGATGAATTTTCACCGAGAAAACTCTCGGGTGTTTTTGTGTTGCTTCTTTGTTTAGAAGAATTCTCCTCAGAACTGGGAACCGCAGCTTGACTGGTTAGCGAAGGCAGAGTAGCCCATGGGTCAACAGAGTTTGTTGTTACTCCGGTTGTTGGAGGTGCTAACATCCACGGGTCATTAATAGTCGTTTGGATGTTTGAATATAGCGATGATCCTAAAAATACAGTTTCTTTGCCTACCTGAACAAAAACCTCGATATTTTTAAGTGTATGCACTTTCACTTATGTGATCTCTATCCTTGCCTTTTCTTTCTTCAAGAGCTTACAAGTAGTGTTAAAAAGCTTCAATTTTGTTAGGAAAGAATATACTTTGTTGGGAACAGGAAATGACTCTCAATGTTAAAGCACCAACCAACGATTGCTGCAGGAGTAATATCAGAGGCCGGTGCCCATGGATCAGCAACTGGTCCACCCCATGGATTTGGAGTTGTCTGTTCAGCAGGTTGTCCCACTCCCAGTGACAACAAGTCATCGATCGCACTTTGCGAAAGAGTTGAACTTGGCACTGTGTTTTGACCAGCAGCATCCATGGAATTCATCCGTTCGATTTCACGACGACTTTCATTTAATGCCATCTGAATTCCTCTGAATTTAACATCGATGCCCATTTCCAATACATAATACAGGCATATTTATTTTTGCTCATTATATAACCTGTTTTTCAGAATACCCATTTTTGGCATTACTGAAATGTCTGATACGTATTACAACATATCATACCATAGAAAATTCTATCAAATGAATACTTAGGATCTCTTAAAAACATAATTTTTGGAATACCTGTAATCCAATGTCATCCTTTTTCCTCAGTTCCTCTTCTTTCTCATTTTCTTCCCGTGACAATACAAGCGCAATCTGTAACTGCATTTCTTCTTCACCAGCACTTGCCGGTCGTGCATCTTCCAGTTCTGATTCTAAAAAACATCATTTAAATCATGGAAACAACGTCTTCCTCACTTGTTGTACTAATACAGCAGTAGAACTCCAAATCTCACATCTTGTTTCTTCCAATTCTAATTCTAAAAAACACCATTTAAATCTCATATCTTGCTAAAACATGAGAATCTCATAAAAGCCTGAAGACAAAATATACCAAAGGCAGCACCAATATCGCTTTTACGCATATGTCGTATAGAACCATCTGAAGAGATACCGGAACCACACATGAACTTCTTCCTAGTCATCATGAACTTGGTTCGTTCATTTTTAAGTCGTTCTTCGTCATACAGCAGACTAACCATTTGTTTTGCTTTCTCTCGTACATTCATACCCTGGTCTCTATTGTCTTCAATATATTGGAAATCTTTTAATGTCTCAATCGAGTAGATATTTTCTCGACACTGTTGAGCCACTTTCTCACTGCCACACTAAAATAGATATCAACGTGTTGCATGAATTCATGTACGTATTTGAAAATAAACAGCACTGCACAGCAAAAAAAAGCATCCATAAAAATGTAAATCCAAAACAAGAATCAAATTTCTGACTGTAAATTCATATCTTCCCGACAAGTTTCTGAAGAGCCAAATATAAACCAATCTAAGGAAATCTAACCTTTATCAAATAATCCAAAAGAACAAGACTTTTGTACACATGCCTCCAATTCTTACCATGATCATTTAATCTTTTCCAAAGCATTGACATAATCTCAGTAAATGACATTGGATTATGCGTTAAATCTGCGATTTCGGACATTAGCGCCGTAGAGGGTCCCCAAGGATCATTACTGCAACACATCATTCTCACAGAAACCAATTCTTTTATGAAACATACAATAGTAAAAAAGTGACAATAGTGATATAATAACAAACTACGAAATGCTTAATGCAAACAACTTTTTGAATTTCACTTTGGTTTTGGGTAAATTTACTAGCTTACTTGCTTTGAGGGCATTTTTAAGTTTTTCTATCTCATTTTATGAAATATGGAAATTGGCTTGCATAATGTCGTTTGTCATTCACAGACCATGTTTTCTGTCTCATTTTTCCGAATAACTTCTTTTCATTAAATCCTGTTTCGTATACCTGGGATCTATGAATACGAAGGAAGTATAGCTTAGTCTCGTAATACAAAAGAAAATGGAAGCTCCGATTTAATGAATACTGCTATTTCCCAGACTGACTCTGAAACTATTAAACCCATAAATTCGTCACCTGGTAGCTTCTCGAACTTTAACTTGTGCGTCCGAGAAATTATAAGCGACATTTTTCACTTGACGTCTGATAGTTGAAATCGACATCGGAACACCTAATAATAGACATAAATCTGATGTCGAGCAATTCGTAGTCGTAATTAGATACAATGTACAAATGAACTGATATGAGACGAATGAAACTGAACACAAAATATTAAATTCATCCATTCTGCATGTATACATTGGAGATATGGACAAAACCAAAGCGAGGTAATTCTATCAAAAAAAGAAAAAAAAAAACGCCCGAACTATATAAAATTAACACAACAGAAGCAGTCTCAGCATTTTCTTTTTTTTACTGGTTTCAGTTTCGTTTTACATGAACGGATATTTTATACTATATTTCACTATACAACACTCCAACTGACTGTGATAATCACCTACCTATCCACCACACCCACTAAAGAATCATTAGTGTAAGCGACATTACTGGAATACTAGCAAAGTTACAAAAGAACCCTCCAATATATCCTGACCTTCGTGAGTTGATGACGCTCCAAGTAATGAAAGTAATGAAAGCTACTTACTGGAAGAATTAAATGAAATGAACTGGTAGTGTTCCACGACAGTAATTCCTAACCATTTAAATGTCAATTTAATTTTAAAACAAAAAATAAATCTGAATTTCATAAAGTGGTAACAATAAACAATAATCCTGCTAAACTGAATAGAAGATAAACAAATGTTTTGTGTCAAAAACAAAAAACCAGAAATATTCGCCTAAAGATCATTAGATTTAAGTGTCGGTACAAATATATCACCAATTCTTCCTCTTCTCTCTATACACACGAAGTTGCCTAAGGAAGCCTGCAAAATAGAAAATCATTGGATAAAAGCAATGTTGAACAGTTGGCATTGTAGCGACTCTTCCCAAACCACCATCTGATCTCTGTTATCATCTATTCGTTGTTTATCCACCACTCAACATAGTCTGTCACAAAACTGTCAATCCTAACCTATTGACATGCTAATCCTCACAATCTCACCACTCCATACCAGTCCTCACCTCCACGTACCACTCAGCACGCATACGAGAATTCACATCAAACATCCACGTCAGGCATCGGCCTGCCGCAAAATACTGCTAAAGTTCGTCGGGAGGAAGGATACGAACCAAGTTGAAATAGAGTTTCTCGGAAAGTAGAGTGACCTGAGTTGTTTGGGTGAAGGAGGGAGTTTCTTCCACCGTTTCTCCTTTTTATAGCTGAGGACGATCAGTTACTTCAACATGACATGTTCCCTCTCTTCTTGTCATTGATGTCATAAGTTCATAAGTTATGGCTTCATTTCGGTGACAGCTGACAAGTGTGCACTAATAGCTAGACAGCGTGTAGTTTCGATTGGATTTCGATTGAAATTGACGCTCTAATCTATTCTGAATAAAATATGAGCGACATATTCTAGAGGCAACACATTCACTAATTTTCTTCAGTAAAACCTAATAGTGTCAAAGAGCGAACTTTTGCAACTTTCCTTTGCCTTTCACTATGTACTCTTATCAACCGATTTCAACAGAATCGTACAAAACATTCTCGTATATATATTCTCAAAAAGATTTCCTTTAAACGATAACATGAAATACTTTCATAATGGACTTTCGTCGAGTCACTCAGGTCATTACTGCATCGTAATAAATAAATATAGTTAATGAAACTCAGGATAACTGGTCTGCAAAACGTGGTAGAGATTAACAAGTTTGAAAGGACTTGACCAGGAAAAGGACAGTGTGAAAATGTGCCAAATCAAAATGAAAAAAATAAGTGCAATTCCATCCGAACATTATATGTTACACTATGTTCGTTTGTCATTTGCTGAAATTTCTATTTAGACACCCAACGAATGAGTCGGAGCAAACAGCGATGAATGTTTCTACTTGACGGTGTTATTAGGTTTATTTTCCATGCTCATAGCCACAGTTTGAAAGTTTCATGATATTGCTAGTTATGAGAAGTGGAATATTTAGATGAAGAAAACAAAAAATATTTATATGAAAAAAATATATGAATAAGAAGTGCGGAAAGTTGAGTTGTAAAGGATCCGAGAAAGTGGAAGGTGAATACTTGTTAGTCCTCTGAAATGGACTGAAGCAATATAATAGTTAAGAAAGGTTACTCTGGTTACTTGTTAAGTTGGATTAACAAATCTAACTACTTGGAACTAGAATTGAAGGGTTTAAATTCAAATGAAATCAGAGCAAGAAAACCAAATAAAGCTTAAACAGAGGAGAACGTGTATATACACCTATTAGCCTGAAAGTCTACATTTTGTTTCTTGTGATTAACAAAATGCATGGTAAACGAATTTTTAAGGCATTTTTAAGGGAGCATATAAAAACGATTCCTACTTCTTTAATCGTCAAACACATCTATTATTCCTTTTTTAATAGCTGAAAAAATTTTTGAAATCCATTGACTAATTATCCTCAGCCATTTTTTTTGTGTGAAATTTTAAAAACTAAAGCTGTACGAATGTCAGATTTAAGCAATATGGAAATACCAATAATTTGTGATTAATTGTTCAACTAAACCGGAAATTTTTTTCGTTCCTTATAAAATAATGAAACCTAACTTAGAATTAGGACGAACTTAAGCAACCTTTCATCTTATATTTTTCAGTGCTACGTTAGCCGAGTCTTTTGCCACATTCAATCTGTTATATTTCTACTTAAAAAATAGTTTTATTTAATCAGACGTGTACTAATGTTTAATTGTGGACGGAGAAAGTTCATAGATATGAGGTCTGAACAGGTACTGCATTTTAATTGTTTTTAATTATTTACTTACATAGTGCAAACAATACAGTTGATCAGTTCATTAATTTAACATCTTTGAAAGTACTCTTGTGCCATATTTATTGTATGAAATCCAACTTTCTTTTTGTATTCATTGGTTCAGTGGAGTACTACAGGAAAATGCTAAGCAGTCACAAAAGTGAGACAAAGAAGCTTATGCTGAATATTAAAGTTACACAAGAATGTTCTTCCATGTAACGTGCTGCATACTCCTGAAAGCCTGCCAAAACAGTTGCACCGTTTTATGGAGCGGATAAATTCAGGTCAAATCATTTGTCGATGAGGTGCGTAGATTGTGTTATGCGCTCAGGTTTCGAACAAATAATTCTCAGATGTACACCGGTTGGACAGTGCCTGATGTACAGGAATTGATGCGTAAGAAGGGTGAGCACTGAGAAAGATACTGAAGAAGAAAGGAGAACTCTCACCCCTTTCTCCATTCTTTTCAAAACTACTTCTATTTGTCTTTCATTGTATTCGTTTGACCAGTGACCTAAAAACGCTAAGAAAACCGGATTCTGGACATGGCTATAACGACCTGTCGACCTCTGCATCCTTTTTTTATTCAGAACCTTAAACTACTCCTAATGTGGTACGTACTTACCTATAATTCAAGAATTCCTCCTAACTGTAGATGACTATAGCGCTATAAATGCCTGCACTAATAATATTTATTGTCAGCACCCTAATAACCATTTTAGCACTGCCGTAAACGGCGCCATAGTATAAAGTAAAGGACCAGATTTGTCATACTTATTAGTGGAAGATTTCATTTCCACAATTATTTCATATGATAAATTAGTATATCACTGAGTTCATAAATGTATCAACCTGTATGTCTCGCATTGTTAGTAGACATGGTACATGTATAAAAACTCCGATGGTGAGTGAGAAAGACAAGATAGAGAAGAAATGGAAATCCGAGGAATCTGATCTACTGCATAGACAAAGGAGCAAAATGGTCAGTTGAAACGGTCATTGTGTTGCTGGTTTGTGCATTTTTATTTTTTGTAGACATATTTCCAGCTGACGTTTCACAACGATTCGTTAGTGCAGTTTCAGTTCAAATTAACTTTTATTTTCATTTGTTGTAGATCATGAAGGTCTTCAATTTTCCTATCTCGGTGAGAAGCTTTATCATAATGACCACTGCACTTTCGATCCTCGGAATTAGAGCTTACAGCATTCCATATCATCACACCTTTTTTAAAATGAATGAAGGTCTTATGAATAGAGATTTCAGTTCCTTAGAAGTATTCTAACTAATGAAGCCGGTTCTAAAGAATTCAATTTTCATGATGTACAACTTTGGACCAAATAATCAACTGACTTTTTCTCCCCTACACTTCTAAATCAGTGTTAGAATCTGTTAATTTTTCAATTTGTCAAATTGTCATACAAGGTTCAATATGATTATTAACTTTACAGTTTCGTGCCAGTAATTTTAATGTTTCATCTCAAAAAGTAACGTTTGATGTTTTATGCTATATTCGGAATATACTTAGAATGTATTTAGAGTAGGATCCATTTTATAGAACTTGTATTGAAATTCAGTACGGAACATGCTCGTTACTAAGATATTAGTTTAATGATCGGATTTTAACATGAGATTTCCTTTAATTGTGCATTCTTCATCTGCTTGATATTTTGCAAAAACTATTATATACGTGATGCATTACTCAATACGCCAGTATTAGTGGCTTTTACAAAAATATTAAGCAGCTGAAGTATGCAGAATTCAAGGAGATCCCATGTTGAAATCCGATCTAAAAAACATCTTTCCCCTAAATCATTTGCATTTCTAAAACTTTTGCTATCATCTTAGGAGGTGTTTATCCACGAATGTATCTCACTGCTTCCATAGCTCTTATATGGTTACTTACTCAAATTTAATTGGTAATAATTTCATTATTTGAAGGTACCATTTCAAAATCCAATCCTCGCTTTCTCTCTACTCCTTGTACATAATAACCAATCGAAGTTTTATGACTATGAAATTGCCCATTTCAAAAACTGTAAAAGTTCCTGCATATCCATTTTTATCAAATATGTTTTTACTTCCCTTTTCAATCATGATCCTCTGGTTTATTAAATTATTTTGCTAAAGATTAATATTTTAATTTTTTGGTATATCACATTTCAGATTTTACAACTATCAAATGAGTATTAAATAGGGTTTTTTATCAATACTTTTTTTTCAAATACGAAGTCATCTTGAGGAATGTAATAATTTCAGTCTTATACTTTACTAATTCTATTTTTTATTGCTGTTCATTTGGAAAAATTTTCAGTGACCTCAAGGAATAGGAGGAAGATATGTCCACTTGTGATTTATGTCATATTATATGTACCTATATTTTAGCATCTCTTGCTTCATTTGCAAATATTTTCAGGACTAAAAATACGCAAGCTTAGAACTTGTTCAGTGAGCTAAATGGGACTAATGTCAGCAGTTAATAGTATCAACAATCTAAAATGCAAAAGAGCCCACTAAAAATCGAAACGGCTTGCTGCAACCTGATTAAACTGATGAAAATATGCAGATCATCTAAAAACGTGTATTAGAAGCAGTAATCAGCTGATTAGAGTATTCCAAATTTGAGAATCACATCATTCTGGTTTTTTGATAGCAACCTGTTGTCACTCTTTCTTTTAAACATTTGCACACTAAATATACTGTTCCTATTTTGCCTCTGACATTTTCTGAATGATTTACTTGTCATTGGCTGAACTTCACAATCAGTTTGATCATATTTCTAAAACAATATTATAGGCTTCATTTGTTTTGCGGTGGTTTCCATCATTTTTTAAAATCTTTTGAAGCCATTACATCCGGATTTTCTACAGGTGATCTTGTTGATTATAGGAGATTTATAAATTTAGGAAATTAAAAGTAGAATATTTGTAAACCCTAAAATTCTTAAATAAACAACTTAAAGATAATGTTTGAAGCTTCAGGGAAAAATGAGCTCATTGAAAACATTGCTTAATTCAAAATCATTTGACTCTATGACAACTTCCAACCTTGAAATGACAAATAACAGTGGTCGAAAGCGCGGCGCAGTCCTGGAGGAATGGTTGCTGCGGAAGTTTCCTGAATTATACAGCAAGTCGCATAATTTGGGGAGCACAAGTGTACTAACAAATGATGTCGAGAATCAACCTCTGAGTATGCTTTCTATCTTGAATGTGTGATCTTGGGCGTCCGATCCACTTCATTTCAAAACACTGTCCAACTAATGTTGATCTGTGAACAAGCTCTGTCGAGAGCAATTACACTAATCCGGTGATCCACATAAATTTAAACTTGATTTTAAGCCCTTTCTTTTTTGGTTGAATTTTGGTGAAGTATTTTTTAATATTTTTTTTTATTGTAAAAGTTCCAATATTTTAATTCTAATATTTTAACTGTAAAAATTTCGAAGCGTCTGGATCATGAGTATGAATGTTTTCTAGTGCTCCTTTCTCGGTGACCAAATTGTTTTGAAAAATATGTTGCTCGTATGTAGGTGTAATTTCATTTCACTATTGTTTGGTTACTTCGTTGGGGCGTTTTCTCTTTTCCTTTCACTTGATCATCTCAATAAAACAACCATTCGTTTCGTTATCCCTTCTACACTTTTATTTCCTTTGCTATTCTTTCCAAAGATTTCCTAAAATACAAACATTTTTTTAATGTTTTGTAGAAAAATGGATTGCAAAAAACTTGGAAATGAAACATCGGGAAAAATAATTAAGTCAAAAGTGCATTGTGTAAACATCCAATAAACGTGCAATCAGAAGCTATTTTAAATGCATAAGCATTCAGTTAGGGAATAGCCTACATCTTCCATTCTTCAGTTATACAATATGCAAATTTTCCAATTTTGTTATTTAGATTTGGTAAAACGGAGCAAGCGAAATGTAGAAGTGAAAAATGAAACACCAATAGTCTATACCGGTTGTACAGGTCGCCTTTGTCCCAAAAGTTTGTTTTTTTATGATTTGCCGTTAAGTTCCAAAAAGAGTTTGAAATATTCGAAATACCAGAAACAGCTTCAAAAACACATATTTCTTTATAGCATTACGAGCAAACAGATATAATCGCGTGTCTGTTCAACGTTCAGATTCAAAACAGGACATTATCTCGAGTGAATATTATGAACTACCGAAAGAAGATGTGTTTAATCTGAAAAATGAGCACTTGTCAAAACAAGTGGGAAACAGTAAGCTAAATCAGTGCGTTCAACTTGGCCTGTTTCCACTCTCGCTTGTATATCTCCTCATTTCTGACACAGAAGTTTATTACCATGACAACTTCGCTTTATCGGATCTCACCATTTCTACACACCACTTACGTACAGTTTGTTTATCGAAAAATCACCAACTACCGATTTTCAGGATATCACAAGGAATTAAAATCACACATGGACGGTGTTGAAACTGATAAACCTGTCAATTTGTCTTTGTCTAAAAGACGGGAAACAATCTGTGAGCAAATTTTTATGTGTTATGCGATTAAATTTCTTACGCTTTTTGATTTGGCAATAAAGCAAGCGTTTAAAAAATGCTTAGTTTATCGCTAAAAGAAGGAGGAGGTGAAATTAGGAATTTCATGCCCATCTCATTTCTCCCTGTATGCAATTCTGTTCATTATCATTATGTAACACAGTGTTTGCTGATGGTCAACGTACAAACGATTGCAGCAAATACAAGAACGGTTTAACTTCATTGAAATTGGTATTTCAGATGTGGAATGGAATGAAGATGAAAGCAAAACATTGCCGGTGTCAAATTATGAAGGGAGAAGACATGTAGACAACAATGAAGATGTCAGGAACAGCAATTCTGTGATAATGGGTGCCAATTATAGAAGTATGTACAAACTGCAAAATAATGATAAGCGAATTAGTGGGAATATCTGTTCGTTCGCTGCAAATAAGCAAATTGCAAAACGTTTAACAACTAAATTAAAAAAGCATAACGATGCGGCTTACTATCCGAATATTCAATGCTTACTTTGCCGAGAATGGGTGTGTTCCAGAAACAGGTATTGTTTCTGTTGCTTCGCATTCTCTTTTTAAATGCCGAGATTCTTTTTCTTTATTTATTAACTTTTTGATATACAAATGTTTATTCTGAATTCTTTTTTTTCCCCGAATATACGCATTTTCAATTATTGTATCTTCACTGTAATCTTAACACATGTACGAGTTATGCACATAGGTAATTTTGAAAAGTGAAATCACTATCACCGAGGAAAATAAGGGATGAAAAAGTTTTGAAAAAAAAAAAACGGAAAAGAATTGGAGATGAATGAAACGACATGCGAGGACTGTTTGAAGAAGGTCTTTAAATGTATTGTCTAAAAAATAAGAAATAAGTTATGCAATGTTATTAAAAAAAAAAAATTCTACAGTGATACAATAAATTTTCATTAAAATTTTCGGAGAATATGGTTTAAAAAAAAGGGTACAATCCTTTCCAGATCCTTTCGAGAAAACAATCAGAATTTTTCGTTATGAGTAATTCAGAATCGAAAATCGTTAGATGAATTGATTTTAGGTATATGCACGTCGAATCGCATCTACAGTACCGCCCATATAAATGCAGTTTTTGTGGATACGATAATCGAAAAGAGATATTTATTATGCTGCATATCAAAAAAGTGCATGGTGGCAGAGCTGAAGTTATCCGGGATATAAATACTGAACTGGAACATGAGTGGGTTTTGTAATTGTAGTGAACTTAGATGAATTTGAAATTGATATAGTCAAATATTACAGTGTTATATATGAATAGGATCATCCGTTGTAGGGCATGGAAAATTGCAGAACGATGTGTTGAACATACTCGAGATGTGTTGAAGCGTGCTTATCAGGAAGCTGTTCAAGATGATGAAGCATCCGCATCTTCGAAACCCAGCAGTTTTGTCAAAGTTGAAGAGGCATTGCTTAGCAAATATTCTACACAGGTTAAAATCATTTCATACTATTTTCACTTGGTTTAGTCAGGAAAAAAATGATTAAAGCTTTTTTTCAAGAATTTGTCAGAATGAAAAGACTTATTTAAAAGAGAAAATTCTTAAAAAGCTTAAAAAAAGCTTATTTTTCTGTAATTGTTTTTTCTTTTATCTTCTAAAAAGAAAAAAAAAATGTCAAATTGCAGTATCGTCCAAAGTTGTACAACATACAACGAGCAGAAAAAAGTCTAATTATCGAAGATTCGTTGAAAATGGGCATTGTACCTAACTTTAATGAAGTTTCAAATCGTGAGATTAAATGTCAGGTTGGGCTTTGTTGTGATATTAACATGAAAGAAAGTTGCTTCGGTGAGTGAGCAAATTCCACGTCATCTGTTATCTACATTGGTTCTCAATTAAATAAGTACGGTAATGCAACCTGCCTACTATAAAGTGATGCACATTTAGTGGAAGACTGACATTTAATTATCAATTCACAAGTGTTACGATCCAACGAATAATTCACACAGGCTTACTCGTAAGCAGGAACTCTTTAATAAACCCTTTTGTCGTTTGATTTTTGATACTTCTTCCCACCTGACTTTCCCAGTATAATTTTGAATGTCTCAAGTCTTTGTTTCTTATAAGCAGAACAGTTTACTTGAACATTTAGTATTTCTTTCCCTAAAGTGATATTTGTTGATGTTTCACATCAATTTACTAGAACTATAAAACTGTTGGTTCTATTTTTCTGTTATACATCATTGGACTTCAAAGTTTATATGGGTCAGTTGTGTTTTTGATTCCGAGGCATAAATACGATTTAAGGTTGGAAGTTCCGCTTTATTCTTTTTAATAATGCGAATATTCTCATGGATGGCTAATCTCGTACTCTTCCTGTTCCTTTTTTTTTTGTTTTTACGGAATAATCAACACGTATTCAAATCTATTGGTGAAATTCTTGTCCGACAGCATTTGTTCTAAATAAATAATAATTTAGATTTAAAAAATATTTCGTAAATCGAATAAGAAAGTTATTCTTCTGACTGAATGAAAAGCATCGTTACTTTTATTTTTGAAGTTCGGATTTTGATATCATAGAAAAGTTGAATTCCTTTTCTACCTGACAGGTGCAGCGCAATTACATTCTCGTATTAGTTGTATGTTTCATTAATTTAAAAAGTATGCGATTAAACAGTGGACGTACTACAGATATATCCAAAATAATTAAAAGTTTTTTTGTTAAATCTTAACGTTCATATTATTGTTTAGATTCATGTATTGTTAATGACCCTGTTTGAAGTAAAATCCGAACTTCGAAATCTGAATTTCGTTGGTAGCAATTGTAGTGTGCAACAGTAATCAGTCAACACCAAGCATATGATAAATGATTCTAATGTACTATGGATTGAATGAATTCGAAACTATCTTATTCATTTCTGATATCTTCTCATTACAGCAACATATCGCCTTTAAAATCTAATATAGTATATAAATGGCAGAGGCTATATATATGCATTGGAATACTTTTTTAATTGGGAACAGTGATTTTTTTCATGTTATTGCGATGATTCTAGTTGTCGTTTTAATTACAGACAATATACTCTAATAGGGTTTTCGTCTTTTTCTATTTGCAGATTTGTTAAAATACTTCTACAAATTTCATTATAAATGATTATGACTTCTAACCAGAACATTCTATAAGCGACAACAATGGTAGAACTGGAAAACAACGACTTAATGTTTTTCAAAAACAGTGTTTACGGATTAACGTTTTGTTATCATAGAAAGACAGCTAACAGTCACCTTGGCTGTTAGTCTTTCCACTATATTCTTGCACAAGCTCAAATACTGCTGTAGGCTATCTACTGTTATCATCTGATGTAGGATTTTCACATCCTTCCTATTTTAAAAATTCCACCCTCGTTTTCTACTTCTGCAACTTTTTTAGTCTTGAGCATTTATAGTACACTCTTAAGTATGCAGAAAAAGAATTCAAGTTATTTAGTTTGTGACCGTCTTTCTTAGGTCCAATATTTAAATATACTTATGGTAATGAAAGATTGTTCTGTTATTCACTTTCTTCCAGTTCAATAATTCTTTACCTTCCGCTGCGACGTAGTTCTTATTGTTCCGAATAAGAATTATAGATAAAGCCAGTGAGGATCGATAGAATGAAATTGATAGTTCATACGACCGGAGATTTCGGGAGTATGATCGTTTATTTGGTCTTTTACAAAACGGCCCTTTGTACCAAATTTTATTAGATGGTTTGTGATCATCTTTGTTAGACTCTGTATGTTCAGTATGTAAAAAAAATTCATTATTCGTTAAGAGATTCTCAAAGATCGCATGTTGTCTGTGCTGTAAATAATTCTGTAGTTCTTCAGGAAAATTTCCCATAGTTTCGTTTTGAAGCAGGTTGTTGAGAAGTTAAGGTTACCAAATACATCCAGATTCAACGTTAGTCCTGCAAGCATCGTTGTTCGGACCAGGAATTTTCATAAACCAGCACTCACATTCTTCTGGTCTGAATGGGCATTGATCCCAATTCAACGTTGTTTAATTTGCAAATGCAAATCTTTGCCCTGCAAATTTGTTTTACAGATCTGTAATGGTTTTGTGATTTCACTTGTAACGGTTATGGAAGAACATACTCGATCACACCTAACGCAGCCATCTTACCGGTTAAATTGATTCATTCAAATCCATATTTCATAATGACTAATAGACTTCAAATTTAGTTTAAACTCAGCTCTGAAAAACTAAAAGCTAGATAGGAAGCGATGCATGCTTAATTGAACCGAGAGTAAAAGCGTTATCGAAGAGAACGAAGCCATGCTTTTGTATGATATTCACTTGCAGTTGTTCTGTTGGACATTGCACACTGAAGCATCATTCAAAAAATTTCTTAACACGACACATGAAGGAAGTTCACAAGTATAAGCAGACTCCAACAGATATCATAGAATTGGATCCATCTCTGAAAAAAGAGTTTTGCAGAGTTCGTTTAATATCCATTTTATATTTATGAGCTATCGAAAACTCGACTAGGATGGATTAAATGAGAGTTAAAAACTTATATCATAAGTTCTTATAGCCTTTTACTCCATACTAACGAGAAATGCTGAAGCAAGTTATTACGTAATTCTGATCCTATTAATAATCCTACTTAATTGTGAAGGACCATTGGTATGAACGATTTGAGTTATGGAGGGTTCTTACTTTTCTTTTCAAAACAAATAGTGAAATATATAAATGGAAAATCTGTTCTATCTTTAATGACAGACACGCCTGATAAAACTGACTCGTTCTATTTCCCATATTCATACACACTCAAAACTTCTAGAAAAAATCAGTATAACCATGAACAGCGCTACATTAAATACATATCAGTGAAAGACTCTAGCCATGATCACGTGTTCCTGAAATGAATCTTCTATATTGACTTATTGCAGATCGCATCTCGATGTTTTCCCAATCATTTTTCGGATCATCTTTCTTCATTTCATATTTTTCGGCGATCAGTATCACAGTCTCCATTATTGGAATCATTAACAGAAACAAACTGGTGTATTCCATCTACCTGTTCTGTTCCTTCAGTTATGCAAAATACTGCCTTATCGATGTCAACTTTAACGTCCACGTTTGAAACGTTCAATTCTCCAAGTCTTAAACCAACATCATCACTACTTACTGCTATACTTCCCTTGAATTTGACGCTTCAAACTTCAGCACCATCCAGTGATGTTGCGCTGCTGCTTCCAACGGCTCCTATTCCTTCGAGAGATACACCTCATTTCAATGATCCAATGGGCATGTCTAACTTTCCAGTAACCAATCTTGAATGTCAACCATTTGTTTTCCATGAAGAAGAACACAGTTCGTCAAATTGCATAACATTAACCAATCTTCTAGCAGCTGCACCAAAAAATAGTCCTTCACAGGTTCTCTTCTTTATCAAGCACTTAGGGCTTAAACTAAATTCCGGTCCGTTTTGTGCTATAGAGCTGACGAAAATTACTTCATCACTAAGTTGATCATTTCACCGTTCCAGACACGTGTACAATCAATAATATATCCACCGACACCACGGAAAACCTGCAGCTTTTGCCAAGAAGTATTCGAGGGTGAATATTTAGTCTTGTACAAACATGTCAAGCAGCATTTAAGCTTACTACCTTATGAATGTTCGGTATGCAAATTCGCCCATGTGGACAGAATAACTATCCAGGACCATATTTCTCACTATCACTTGCAAGCTACTCTTGTTGACAGGTAACTTTCTTCACAAGAATTCTAGATTGCCATATGGATAATTACACTTAACCGAGAGAAACGCAGTTTATATGGGAACAAACTGATTGATCAAATAATCTTGGTAATCTCTTGGGCCACATTTTTATATAAAAATATTACGAGCGTTTACGTGAAATGTCCCATAAGATTTAAATCACGAATATCACTAAAAACGCTAAAAAAAAAGTCTTCACAATTATTTCAGAATGACAGACTCAGTATCTCGACAGTGTTCTGCGCTGTTTACAGCCTGCTTTCCGGATGTCCCGCTGCAACCATTATTGCATGACACTGTACAAAAATGAAAGCTGAAAATTAATTGCTCTGATTCCGGAACGAAATTTATAGGAAAGCTGAATTGTGTTGCATATCGTTATATGTTACAAATTACTGCGAAAATGTGTTAGATTTCTCAAATGTTTTGTTAACTATGATTTCGTTGCTTTTTTTCTGATTGACCACAAATTTCCGTTATTTTTAATAGTTGTGTTGTTATGAAAGTGATGTTTTTTGCTAAACAATTACAGGAGTCAACAGTATGAGAATGAATGCAAATATGAAAACAAAAGTTTTCACAGGAGAAATTAATTTTCCTTTTAATATCTCATTTTATAATTTTAGTAATTCGCCTTCAAAAGAAGATGAACTTGATTTTGAAAAAATTCATGGAAGAAAAGAAGGGAAAAGAGAAGAAAGATGTCAGAAATTAGTCAAAGAATAATTCGAAAATTACCAATCGGTCGATCGAATTTGTGTGAGAATGTTTCGTGGCGTTTATCGAAATTAATTATGACTTGCAAACAAACATCCCTCTCCGTATAATATTAAACCGTGTTGCCTTTCTGTGTATGTTTAGTGGAAAAGATAGATGTGTTGTCTAAAGGCTTTTTTTTGAGAATACTAGACCAACATCCTTCTTTCTGTTTATTCAAGTTAACGGCCCGAACAGCTTCCATTTCCACTGTCGTAATAAACGAAGTGAATGTTATCCAGATAACTAAATGAATTCACAATCGATTGATGCTTCGGCTGTAAAACTGTGCATCAGTGTGTTGCATCTTTTCTCTGCTCGTTTTTTAATTGCCTAGCAATTTCTGTGTTCGAGGTTTAGCAAATTTTTAACATTTGCTACACTCAACATTCGTCGACAGCTATCTCATTGTCTGTTTATTTGTTTCTTGCTTAATTAACTCTCTCTCAATTCATTAGCTGATTCATTATAAAAAGTAATCGCTTTAATGTTCAATGGTCTCTCCGAAATGAAATCCAGAAAAGCTCTTCATTTTCAATCAATATTCGGTTAGTGTGATTGGTCATTGAACATTGATTAATCTCCAGTCATTTTTTTTTTTTAATTTAATGCGCAGTGTGACGTATGTGATGTGACGTGGGGCATATATTTGTTTAACAATTTTATTATAACATTCATTCAGCCGAAATTCTTAGAATTCTGCAGGTCTGTTTGAAAATTATTTTGTCATAAATAAAATTGTTATTGTAAAACCACCAAATTCATTTCTGCAAATGATGTACTAATATGATAATAATCTACAAACAACATGCTGATAACCAATGGCCAGCAAACTTTTACTAAAGTAATCAATGTTTCCTTCCCTTCCTACTTTGGCCTTTTGATTAATTTTCTGTAAATTCATTATCACGTTAATTTGGCTTCCTGACGTATTCCCAAATGTTATATCTAAATACAAATCAATGTTTTAATGAAAATATGAAAATAGTGAGAATGAATGGATGGATGATATTCTTGGAAATCTGCTGGGCAGTTTCAGTAATATGGCCTCTGCCTGCTGATGGACTGTGTGGTCAAGATGCAGGTCGCTTAATTGAGGATCTTCTTGCCGACTATAATAAACTTGTTAGGCCGGTGGAAAATGACAGTGATACGCTGATTGTTCGCCTGAAACTGAAACTTTCGCAACTCCTTGACGTTGTGTGTGATTTGACAATTTGTTTTCCTTTAGTGTTTGTAGGATAAGCTTAAACTCATTTTGGTTGATAACATTAATCAACCAGAGCACATTCCTTATTGTAAGAACTGAAATACTGGGAATGAATGGCAATTTATCCATTCAAAAAGGCTAGATAAAAGTTGAACAGAATAAGGACAAAAATCAAACTGAATGCAGCAAAGTAGATTTTGGATTCTGAATTTGAAATGAGCTATTTATTTAACAATACCATGTTTGTTTTTTCTTTCTATGATTCTTTTCACTCGAACTATTTTAGCATGAGAAGAATCAAATAATGACGACAAATGTATGGCTGCAACACGTAACTTTTTTTCATACTTTTCAGTTTTTAAAAAATAATTTACCCCCTTCTGATAATGTTTTATTACTTATTTCATGATGATGATTTTTAATCAGATATTTATTTTAATTAGGAATTTATGATTTTTAATTAGATATTATTTTTTTCGAGCTGGACTGATTACAAATTAAAGTGGAATCCCGCAGATTATGGCGGAGTCACTGTATTATATGTGCCTTCCGACATGATTTGGCTACCTGATATTGTTCTTTACAACAAGTGTGTTTTCAAACTCTTTTTTCTAACATGAGATTAAGCTTCCTAAGTGAGAAGACATAGGATAGATAAATAAATATGTGCATGCTTTTATTGCTTTCGTTTATATCTCTGAGCTAATTTCCTATAAATAATAAGAGAAATGTGAAAAAAAAAGAAAAAAAGAAAGTATAAATTTCATCAAGCAGTGCCATCTTTCCAAGGAAACCACTTGTCAGGCGCATATGCATGAAAAATTACTTTTAGCGCAGATGGTAATTACCAAGTGTCAATAATGACAAAGGCAAAATTGTCACCCAATGGTACTGTCGAATGGTCACCTCCTGCCATTTACAAAAGGTCCTTTATATTTCAGAACCCATTAGATGAAATTCTACTCAGTAATTAAATATTGCAATTTATTGCATACATTGAATAAGGTACATTCAAGATATACTGAGTATAAAATATTCTTTCCTCAAAATTCTCAGAAAGTCTTCTGATAAAAATAAGGAAGCAATTACTGGCTACCTGAAAGAGATAATTTAAATGTTAGATTTCGACGATCATTTTAATATAGTTAGGTTTTTGTTCCAGCATGTGTCAAATAGATGTGGAATGGTTCCCTTTCGACATACAAACATGTGAAATGAAATTTGGTAAGAAAAAATCTTTTTATTTAGCACTTTGAATTTGTAGATAACCGCAAATTTATTTCGTGAAAGTTTTCTTGCCATTTTAAAAAACATTAATACAATGTAATGGTTTGAGAAAATCAATTCAGTAAGTCGACGGTAGATCCTGTGGTTTAAATGAAATTCCATAGAATATCTCAATTTGGAAAATAAATATCGAAATCCATGGACCTTTAAATTGATAGCACTTTCGGTTCTCAGGGAGATATAAGCGATATGAACCACCTATTCATTGCGAAAGCAGATCCAGTTCATAACAAAAAAACCACTTATCTTTTTTCAATTGGCTTAAAGGTTCTTGGACTTATGGTGGCTTAGAAGTTGATTTGCAACATAAAGATTCACATATTGAAAGAGCGGAAACAGAAACATTGCTTGGCTTTGATGGTCATTATGACGAAACTGTTTGGATTGTTAATGAAGGTTGTGCATTTTACTTACGAATAGAAGTATGGAATTATTGAAATAGAAAAATCAATTAAATAATATTGTCAAAAATGAAACTGCTATGAAAGGATTTAAAGAAAAGCTGCTGAATATTGTTATATTTGCTTCTTCTACTGCTGAAATTAAAACTAAATTTTAGGAATTGACTTAAGTGATTATTATCCAAGTGTTGAATGGGATATACTTGGCGTGCCGGGCAAACGCCATTTAAAAAGGTAACGGTAAGGTTATACTACCTACAGTCGATTTAATTGCATATTTGCGTACTTTTGATGGAAAGAAATCAAGTCATTCTCATAGATCATGTAAATTTATACAAAATTTGTAGTTATCTCTTGTACCCTAAACAGTTATCATTTACAGATATCCATGCTGTGAATCACCTTTCATTGATCTGACATATGAGATACGGTTGCGACGCAAGACGCTGTTTTACATCGTCTACTTGATCTTCCCAATCGTTAGCATTAAGTAAAGCTTTATTTTAAACACGGCAAAGGTTCATTAGCGAAAAGCTCATGATGTAGTCAAATGTTAAATTTCTTATTTGTATTTATCAGTTGATAATTGTAGTTTTTCAGTTTTTTAACGGTGCTAGTGTTCTACTTGCCTTCAGATGGCGGTGAAAAAATATCACTTTGCCTCAATATACTCATTTCACTCACTATATTTTTCTTATTGCTTGGTAAGCTTCTCTTTTCAATAAATCTAAAGCTGAATTTAATGAAATGAATTCTTTTTTAAATTTTTTGTTCTTTTTAAATTAACAGAAATATTCGTTGCAGTGGAAATAATACCATCAACTTCACTTGTTATACCTCTTATTGGTAAATATCTATTATTTACAATGGTGTTGGTTACTTTATCTGTTATTGTAACAGTTATAACACTGGTATGTTTAATTTTACAACAAATTCAGCAATTTGAAACAGAA
This sequence comes from Brugia malayi, assembly GCF_000002995.4. NCBI lineage: Eukaryota > Metazoa > Nematoda > Chromadorea > Rhabditida > Onchocercidae > Brugia > Brugia malayi. Next base: position 6,926,474 of record NW_025062479.1, read on the forward strand.
TAGAACTTAACAGCTTCATTAACTGTTGCTTGATGAAAAGTGATATGAATTTTACCACAGTTCTTTTCATATCTCTGCATGCTATAATGTTTGCTAATAGTGCTTAATACATTTCGAAAAACATTTGTATTTGAAAAATTGGGATTCTGTTTCTAAATTCCTATTCTGACATATGAGACCAATGGAAAGATTTATAATACGATATTTCTAGAATATCACGTTATTATCAAAGTTCTCTGTATAAAATCCATTTAATTTGGATATTTATTTTATAGAATGTGCACTTCCGATCTCCCTCTACTCATACAATGCCAGAGTGGACTAAACGAATTTTTATCGAATTTTTACCCAAATATCTTTTAATGAGACGACCATCACCAATAAAAATCATCAGAAACAGCTCTACTAACACGGTTTGCTTACTCTTCATTTCTTGATATTATAATGTAAATATAATATGCTGTGGCGTGATGTAGTATATCGCTGTGTTGAGATACTTGAATTTTCTCAGCACAAGAAGTGGAAAACAATGACTGGTAACAGTAGAAATTGAATGCTGTAATTTAATTTGTTAATATTTAAAGCAAATAGATGGTAATAGTAAATTTCACTACAGTCGAACTATAGATTTAGCAAACAAGTGATTTCAGTTCACTATTCCCAAACGCCACGACAGAAAACTGTTAAACTTCAGTCGACCACGTGACCACACAGTTTCCGCTTTATTTGATCAGGTGCTGTTAAGCGCATTAAGTCGAAAAGAAAAATTCTTATGTATTATTATTATTATTATTTTATTGTTTATTATTATTATCATTACTAATTATTATTATATTACTGACTTTTTTTGATTCGCTAACTATCCTTTTTTCTGGAAACAATAACAAATATTATCACCGAAATTCTGTGAATATAAAAAATTGTTGAGAACTGAAAAATTGTTTAGATGGATTTCTTATCTCCGGCTTATCGATCATCATTTTGTACAATGAGAAGTCATGACGGTAGCAGTTTCGCAAGCTTCCAAAAAGAACTTACACCAGTGATGAGCGCCGTTGATAGTGTCACATTTATTGCCAGTCATATGAAGGATGATAAAAATGGCCAACAGGTTTATTCATATTTATTTTTATCGTAACATTTACGATTAAGACCTTCTTTTAATCTCGTATTAATTGTTAGAAAGAATCAAGAATAACCGAAAGAGTTCTTTTATAAAATGAATCTAGTATTTTTACTGTTCCTGAAGTCTACGCTTAATCTAACTTATGAGAACAATCCTTTTTAACCATTCCAATCATAGTGAAGAAATTTGCACCAACTGAGAAGAGAGAAACGAAAATTTAGATAATCGAGGACTGGAAATATATATCCGTTGTGATGGATCGATTGTTCCTCATACTATTTACAACAGCTTGTATGATCGGCAGCATTCTCATCATACTACGGGCCCCAACCCTTTATGATACAACTATTGCATTGGCATAATGAAGTAGTTGTCACAGTACTTTTTATATTTGAAGAATTTAAGCAAAATGCTTGTTTTTACAACTTACATTTATCGTATGCAATTTTCCAGTGCCTTTTCCTTTTAGGAAAATGCATTGTAAATTTACTAATATATATATATAATTATATTATTATCATATTTTCGAATCATGAATTTGAAATTGATTAATTAATCTGGCAATATTAGTTAAAATAACAAGATTATTGCTAAGTATACTTAAGGATGCCCTCCGAAATGTTCTGCTGAGTTCTCCGATAAGTCTCGGTTAGGTAATTAGTTTATGAACTTAAAGTAATTAGATCATTGGCTATTAGATTCCTTATAGCAATTGCTACTGTAATCTGCCGCCAAATTAATTAGATGCATGTTTTGGTAACAACTGTTGAGATTCTTTACATTTTCTTAACAGGACTTTTCCATTTCTAGCTCTATTCTGTTTATATCTCGATAAAATGACTTACTAGCAATAAATTACGACATACATCATTTATTTTTTCTCCAACATACATAGTAATTTGCAAATTTATTAAGTGATTTGCATATATATCACATTTTTGAGGACTTCTGAATTTTATTCATAAATATATGAGACGAGGTTTAAGTTGAACAGAAAGGAAGGTGTTATAACTTTTCTTTTTGTCAATATGGTCTATAACCAATTTCAAGATAACTTCCATACAGAAAAACTAAAAGCTAGAATCCATGGAAATGAAGATAAGTACAACGAAGATTTCACAGAATAAGTGTTAGTGATTTTTTTCAGAACTATATGACTAGACAAATTAGTAATGAAACGTGTATGTCAGTAATCAGTAAAATTATTCAACTGAGTGATGCATACAATTGAAGGAAGAAGATAGCAACAAAAAAAGAAATCTTCATTGCTAAATTAATCATCATGAGGATCCAGGAACCAAGTACCATGTTTTAACGCTGCAGACCACATTTCATTTTGCAGTCTTCTCATTAATAAGAGTTTTGGTGGTTCCGATTCCTTGAATGGTTCCCATCTTAAACGAATCATAAGTCGCCGCTATTACTTTGTTTTTTTGAATATCAGCTGGTCATTTATTTCATAGAAGGATTTCTGTTTAAGGTATATTGCTTCAAAGAGTAAAAGAATTAGCTGCCTGTTTAAAACATTGTTGATATATTAAATTTTAATATATAAACGTATGTTTGTGATTTTACATATTTGTAATTATTTATAATTCAATTAACACACGATTAATATATTTGTAATTAATTAATATATTAATATGCGTATACATTTATAACAACAACTAATATATTTATAATTCTCTTCTCTCATGTAGTCGCAACTACTGTACGAAGACTTCAATTCATTAAAAATGACTGTAGAAAATGATAACATACGCAAATGCATATTTATGGCTGAATCGATCTTCAATTGTGCACCACAGGAATTCTCGATTTCCACCTTTCCAACCTGCAATGAATAAATAATCAAGCGCTAACACAGCCAATGCCAGCATTTTCTAGAATTTTAGCTGCGAAATCTCTATGAAGTCAGTTTCTGATACATCATGGTATTGTTTAAAATCTTCCTTTTATTTTCACCTATGTCCATTTAAGGGCGAAGTTGAAGCCGTGTAGTCCAAAAAAAAAAAAGGCTATTTTACGAAGTGTCGACTAAGAGGAATGATTAGATACCATTACTCTGAATTCTTTTCATTAAGTGCTGAACGTAAGTGCAGTTGCAACAAGAAAACTTCGATGGATAACCCTGAGTTCTGGTAGATGCTGATGAATATCAGAATGAAAAAACATTCATTTCCTACTAAAAAGATAATTGTTGATTATAAATGATAATTGTACTTCTGTCAGTTATAACTTCCACTTTTTTAAGGCCATAGATCACATAAAACGTAAGTAGACATAGAAAACCACTCATTTGAATATGCAGAGGAAATGTTTCATTGCCATGCCAGGTATAGTGATGTCCATAATATCTGCAGCTGATTTCATTTTCTGCGAATGCTTTAAGGTTTTTTCATTAACTCACGAAACTTTGATTACAGTAAGTCATCCTATTAAAGCTAACATTCCTCATTTATCCTTAAAAAATAAATTGGATATGAATAGATACCTCCACAAACCATCAACACCCCTAGACTTGCAGAAATCGGTCTTTTGGAGAAAATCGTCCCAGTTAGCTCTCCACTTTCTTTGAATTTTTGTTGAAGAGGTTAATTGTCGCTTGGTTCTTATTTTTTCCAAAAAATAAGGCCTTAGAGTCAAGCAAGCCAACCGCATCATAAAATTTGTCACTATGATAATGAAAGTCACTATATGTTTTATGCATTTTTATCTGGCTCGGAGAATTTCCTTAAGTTTTCTCTGCATACTTATCATTAAGAATAAACATATATTCTTAACAGAATTAAAAATTTTTTATTGCTAATTTGTAGTGCAAATTATTAGTTAAGTAGTGAATTGAAGTTATCAATATTTTTTATGCAGAAATTCCCACATCTGAATAGATAATACTACTGCTGAATTTCATACTGTTCGTCCAATAAATTGCTAGTAAAATGCCATAGTGGCTTTTCCTTGTCAGAATTTTATGAAAGTGCTAAAAGCTTTTGAATAAAAGAATATGATTCAAAAAATTGGTATGAAAACTTCAGCTAAAACATTTTCGATTATAGCAACAATACTAGTTATAATTTGAAACAGCTTCGGGTGCATTTTCGGTGATCAATTCTTTAAAATTCTTGAATTTGACCAGCCAGTGCAACATGTAATGAACTTCAACTGGAAAAGAATGAAAACATCCTCATATTTAAGAAACTATCTTTAAAACGTTTTTGAGAAATAAAACTTTCCTAAATAGCATAACTTATAGCAACAAAAAGAAAATGAATATTAAGTATGACATATAATGACATAGATATTAAAAGATATAATAACACGGATATTAAAAATAAAATCATATAAGTTGGTAATTAAGCTCAAACAAAATATTTACTGAAAATAGAAAAAGGCCCTTGATCTACATACTCTCAAAACATATAACAATCGTAAGTATGATCTCGAAATTCTTAGCCCAATGCAGAAAGGACTAGAGATCAGAAAAGTTGCCATAAATTTATACAAAACATCATATAAGTTTTGCACTTTTATTTTGCTTTAATTTGAGTATCAATTGATTAATATGGTATTAAAAAAAGAATTAATGTATGTGATACTTGTAGTCCTCCTTCAGATTTGGTTATTGATTACTTTTTCATACCTAATGCTAATTAAAATCGCTATTTCGTTTATGTTAATTCTCTGTCTAGTACTCATGGATTATTATTAGCAAAAAAGTCAAGATACTGTTTCTAGTTTCAGTGCGTTATCTTCATAAAGTTCGACAGAACTTTTGCTTTTAAATGATACATTTTAGCGCATACTTTCCTTGAACGCTTAGTGATGAAAATGTTATAAATTTCACAACAGTGTTCCTATACTTATTTATGAAAGTGCCTTTAGAATCTTCAAATGTAAACTTCATAAAGCAAAATAGAATACTTTTTGTAAGTTCAAGCAAATATTTAAATATCAACATTGGGACAACTAAGAAAGCGAAGAAGTTTGAGACCTTATCAGAATGCTGAGAAGTTAGACTTCGCAGTGAGGTTTACATCTGATTCATTGTTCTACATAATGAATGCTTGCAGCTGCCATAAAAAAATACAGCTGATGTTGAGATCACAATTAAATTCATCGCTGCAATTGTACCGAGGCCAAGTGATGACATACAGAACACATCCTGGAAATTCTAAACTAAGAAACACATTTCCACTGAATGTTTTAGAACCCATTTATATGGAACTTCAAAAATCTAAGTGTAAATTTTATAAAGTAAAACAGAATTGTTTTTATTAATCGAGGCAAATATTTATGCATCAACTGAAGATATAAAAGAGACCTGGTAAATACCGAAATTGTCATCAAACCAGCTAACTTTTTCAATTTGGTCATATCGAAGACTAAACTTCATTTCTAATCCAAATTCTTCTGCAAAACTGTGGTTCGTTACTTGTTGACAGAAGACAAACTATACAAAAATTATACAGATAAAATCTCAAGAACAAAAATTTCTCCGTTGACAAACGAAATCCACCGATAGTTAACATATTTTTCATTCTATTTTGCAAAGACAAAAAAACAAATTGCTTCATGACAAGCTAACTGTTTTAAAAAGTTGATTAATAAAGTTGACATTAGTCAGTGAATTGAAATCCATCAGCTAATGAATGAATTTTATACCAGAAATTTAACTACATAAGTAATAGTAAAATAATGACAAAATTTTTTAAAACACGAAAATTTTTTAGATAGATTAAAGCAAGGAAGTCAGAAAATTAAACATTAACAACACTTTTATTAAATGATGTTGTTCCACTGATTTCCATCAATTTTTGTTCGTTTATTTGGGAAGTGTTTTTAAATGAGGATAAAGTCCAGCTTTCCTGTATTAGCGGCTCTGGCTGCAATGAAGTCTGACGTCTTCGTCTTGGTGGTTCTGCACAAGTTGGAATCTAGAAATCAGACATCTCCCAATGTTCTTATTACCAATCAAAATAAACATATTATATTCTTTATTTCTTAAATTTCTTAAGACAGAAAGGTAGTTTGACATTTTAGTTTAGACTGAGTTAAGTAAGAAAAATTATTAAATTCCACACTGATTTATGCAAAAAATAAAGATAAAGTAACTGGAAATATAAAATATTCTCACAGAACATTATAAATATAGAGCATTTCTCTATTAGTGAATCTGTTATGAAAAATTGTTGAAAACAATATGAACTTCTTTTTCTCAGTTCCCACGATTAATAAATATATTCAAGACGTCTTCGTGCAATATTACTCAAAGAAAAGCAAACATTTGTTTACTGAACGAAATCCGAAAATTCACTTCAAAAAAAGAAAAAAGAACTATAGATACGGAGCAGTATTCCTGAGTCGGTTCTTTTACTGACACTGATATTTGGCAATCGAAGAATAAACTTTGTCGATCGGCATACTTATAAACATGTGCTTCTTTACCCGCCATTAAATCTGACACATATTCCAGATTTTGCAGTAAATATTTGTCTTTCGCACATCTGCATTAGAAAAACATGCTATGATGTTCAGACCAATCAGCATTTTAGATATTAAATTTTTTGAAATCTAATATCTAATCATTGCAGTCTTTCTTCGTCTCGTACTTTGTTATTTATGCTTTAATGAGAAAAGGAGAGAGGATTTATCACTTTGAAAAATCAAAGCGCTTGAAAAATCGAAGTTACCCTTGTTCATCAATCAGCTGAACCCGATCACCGTTACCGTCATCCACAAAGCAACTGTGCACCACCATGCAGAATTGGTTCTCGGTATCCGTCTCACATGTCCATTTGTGATAAACCTAAATTAAAGTCACTTCTGTTCACCATGCTAGCAAAGTTAATGAAGGTAATAAGTCACAGACAGAGTTTTCTGATTCTTTACGAATGGGATAAACAATGATAACAAACTGAAAGTGATTTATAATAGCAATAAAAATATTACCCTAATTCATTTATTATAGTCTGGATAATTAGACAATAAAATAATATCACAAAAATTGTCTCTTGAAGCTCACCATCTGTCCAATGACAGCATAAAATACTGGAGGTCCAGTAGGCGATCCATCTAGAATCTCATATTTACACACTGGCATCGGCACTTGCTCAGTTTGGAGCGGAGGAGGATTCATCCTGAAACTCGAAAACTGTTTGAAAAATATTAAATCAATTAGTTGTTATAATGATAAAATAACAACAGGTAAATTCAAGCCCGAAGTTATGACGAATATAACTTATACGCACCATTTTATTAAATGATTAAATGAAGTCTAATTCGCATGTCACAAGGGATTGATTAATAATAAAATCTCAGTCTTTGTTGTGCTTTTTGAAATGATTTAAAAAATGAAATTTTTGGATAAAATCTGAAAAGATGGTGTCAGTTTTGATTACAATATCTGATTAACTTACTTTACTTGTATTTGTTTCTCGAAGATTTTTTCTATTTCCATGTATAAACACTGCACCACATAAACACGGTCAATTTTGGTGAGAAAATCTGGTTGGAATGCCAGAAAAAGTGACGTTGTTATATACAAACCACGTGGGTTAGTCTGAAAAAAATTTCCAATAAAGAAAAAAATTACTCAACAATTAAATGATCAACTTCATTGTAATAAAAGGGATTGTTTTGTTTAATATAATGCATAGACTGTCCGTCTGAATTGTTTGGTAAGTGTCAAATCCTACCGATCGCTTTCTCTCAATATCACAACTTTTGAATCCGATTTTAATGGATGCATTTCGTCCTTTATCGTCTACTTTTTCAGAGCCAATTGAACGACATGACGGATCTTCTAAATGGTCTTCCACAAATATTATCCCTTTGAAAGTATTCCGTGTTTCAAATTGCACCTTAATTATTGCATTCATGAAAGCAAAATAAAGAGTTTCTTTTCTGTGAAAGTTCTTTTCATATATGACCGTTATATTCACTTCCATTTCCTTTTTTTCAATAAACAAATATTTTTGAAGCAAAACACCACGATTTAATTGAAAACGAAAGATTTCTGAAAATATAAGGGGATATAACAATACTTATTTTATCAATTTGAAAGACGCTAACGACTCGTTTTTTATATTCCTCAAATTAACAAATTTTCACACTGAAAATTCAATTAAATTTAATAACTTATAATCAACCTACTTCAATATAATTGTCGCCACAGTAAACATATGGATCACCGAGAATTCCGTTGTCCGAAATACTGGTTTTGATGATGTTCTGCAAAATTCATTTTTTCACATATATTAAATTCTATAGACTGAAAAGATATTTAGCTCAGAAATCAACATCAAGCATTTGCACTTTCACAGCTACTAGTAGTGTAAATCATTGCAATGGCAATGATTTATTTTTAAAGAACTAAGAAAAACTAATACATTAATCTTCGTCCAATTTTTGACCAATACCATTGCTGAACAAAACATGTTCAATTTATTTTGAAAAGTATTAAATAATTATTTTAGTTAATTTAGCTTAACATGTGGAAGGAAAAAAAAAATCAATGTCCAGAAAAGAATGACTGAGACGATTACTTATAAAGGTAATAAATCCATATAAATTTTTAGAAAAACAGTTGAATTTTAAAATGTTCCCAAGAGTAAATTTTGTTGTCAAGATGTCGCGAAATTACATTCATAGAGATCTTAAATATCGTGAAATCAAAAAATTATATTTCCATCGTCTCTCTTTTGGATGATGCAAATCAATTATAATGCAAAGAAGTTTTGATAGATTTAAGCTATCCATCAAGAAAAATTACTGCACAGTGATTTCTCACTGATTTTTTTCATTATTTTTTTTCTGAATAATTAAAGTCATTTATTGTAATAATGTCTCTAATTGCTGTGATACGTGCTAATTTGTTTGCAGATGCACCAATTCAATTCTCTCATATTTCTCTCATTCATATATCTTCATTTGTCATTGTATGGGGACAATTAGGTCAACACAGTGGACAAAGAAACACTGAATGAGAATGTTACAGTGAATCCGTTCTCCAAATTTTTTAATTCAGAAGAATGAAAAGCCGGTATTACTCATTCATTGTAAATAGTAAATGCAAAATTAATTCGGTCCACTACCAGTTAATTTTTTTTCAAAATTAATTTTAAAACATGAAAAGGTAGTTCAGATGTAAAGATTCCCAATAACTGATTACTCTGTCTAATTGGCAAAAGTTTTTTCCCATATTATGAATAATTAAATATAATACTTGCCATTAATGCTGTGAAGATTGTTAAAGTAAATGATACGTGCATCGACAAGTACTCTTCTTCCTCTGAAAAATGGTGCGAATTGGCTTAAATAAAAATCCGAAAAATTTAAGCCGCACATAAACGATGAATTAATTGATTTACGTATAAGCATATTTGAGAAAGTTTATATTGTAAAGTGTCAACATTAAAGAACAGGGAGTCTTACAGATTCATAGGAAACAAATGACTTTTAATTAAATCACTTTCATAAGTGATTCAAAATTTCATTAAAGGATGTTTTCAGAAGCATAAGGAAGGTTAACTTTATTAACATGGGCACTTTGATCAATAACTCTGTCTTTATGGAAATTTTTGTAGTTAATCCAAAACTTTCGCTTTTTATTGCATTTTTCTTACTTAACCTATTGGTTTAAGCCTATAAAACCTGGTGCTTCATTTCACTATAGAACCCATACCTCAAAACCTTTGTTTACTATCTTAAAATTAATCAGAATATAGTAATCAACACAGAAAACATCTACTGTAAAAATGTAACATAGATGAGACATTTGATAAATCCTCCAGCAAAATTTTTAAATATGACCAACTAATCCTTACTTTAAATTCTTCGTTGATCAGACATTTAATAATATCTACACATTAGAAATTGTAAACCACTCAAAATCCTAAATAACATGCATTGCGTGTACTTTTTATCAACTGAATAGTGCTGTCGGCGTGGGCCGTTTTCCCACTGCATGTTTTAAAATGTTTTGGAAGGTGCAAACTTCATTTAAATAAGTTTAGAAAATGTCATTAAAAACGGTAAATATTTAACTGATCTTAGCTATGCTTAAATGATTATAAACAGACCGAACATAACGCTCTTATTTATTCACTAAATTTATTTCACTTCTCTATCTTCTTTTTTTTTTTTCACTTCTTAAATTTATTCCACTTCCCTAAAAACATCCGGAAAATTGGAAACCTCAGATTACGCCCTTTTCTTTTAGGATCAATTACGAACAAAGTATTTCTGATGACGCTTTGAAAAAGTTTGAGATAACAAAGCAGAAATTTTGTATAGATATACATATATGGTCCTGACAGGAAACAGAAGGGATGAAAAAAAATATGGCCAATCAGACAAAAGAATATTCAGAAGTTTCTGGTGAAATTAATTTTTCAGCTGAACCAATTCTTACGAACTTGTGCAGTTCATTTTTTATGACCACTTGATAAGTAGTTGAATTTTATTAAAGTGAAATGATGAGTGAAAGCCACTCTCCTTATGCGTATTTAGTTCCTCTCATACTTATAAAACAGTTATTCAAAATAAAAAAAAAAAAAAAAGAATATAAATTATTGGATTTTAATATGTAATAGTGAAAATATGTTTGGAACCGATTGTGGAGTTACTATCATCAACATTACAAATACATTCCATATGCCAAATATCTTTTGACCAAAATCTATGTAGATAATTGCCTCACTTTTAATTTTGTATTGAATGATTTGACCTTGTTTTTTAACACACAAAAAAAGAAAAAAAATTATTGAAAGAAAATGTGAAATAATAGACAATTCCTGATAAGATATTGTGACGGTAGAAAAAGAAAGAATTCTACACGATTATTTCCTGATGAAAATTTTATAATAAATAAGAGGCATCTATCAAAAAGAAAGCAGGAAGTAAAAACAAGATGAAAATAACATCTAGGATAGCGCACCTTGTCTGATTTTAATGACGGATTGGGAGCAAATCGAAAAAGATAAAAAGGAAAGCTTGCATGTGTGCATCTCTGTTACTAAATTCGGCACTACTATTAGTAAATATTGGTGATTAGAATCCCAAAAACGGTAGTAAATTTGTGCAACTCCAGATGCATGTGCCCTCAGTACGATTTTCATTATTCTGCTCTCATCATTCCATCTTATCACCACAATTCTAATGCTTTCATTCCGTGGGCAAATAAAGTGAGAATTTGCATTTGCTGACTAACCTTATTAATAATTGTTTTAATTACTACTCTTAATGGATAATTTCCTTAAAGCTCCACTTGTTTAGAACAATTAGGTCTAATTTCAATCCACATCTTCAAATAAATAAAGTGAAATAAGCATAAGAAGTTGTCATGCGGTTTCGCAGTACATAGTGCTAAGAAGGGTAGAATGAAATTAGTTTAAGGGATTAACAACAATCAAAATCTTTGATTAAAATATCAAAATGAAGAATAACGGAATAAGTCTGGCTGATTGCCAAAATCTGTGATGTATTGTTCGGTTATTATTTTATAAACAGATACATCTTTGTATTATAATAGTAAATAAGAACAAAACGCAGCAAGACCAAAGAGAAGATGAGAGCTGATACGACAATTCCCAATAGTAACGCATAAATCGGTTGATGAAGGGATTAAAAAACGATGGTTTTGCTAACCACTAGTAGGTGAGAACATACCAAAATAAGAGGACGTATTTTCGGATCTAGGGATTTATTATTACCGTTTCAGTTTGCTTTTTATCATTAAACATCATTATTCAGAGAATTAATGCATATAGGAAAACAGAAGGAGAAAAGTGCAATCTTCCAATGCAATGAGCAAATAAATCATTGAAGAGTTTAGCATCAGTAGATTGTAAAAGATAACCAAATCAGAGTAAAAAAGCGCTGCTGATCCACTCAGAGGAACAGTTTATGTTCGTAAACAGAAAGGCACTAATCAATTCGTAATATATAGGTGGAGGGGAGGAGCAAAAATAGGATAAATTATGGAAATTCCATTAATGGGAACAGGATATCACCAAGTTATGCGCAAATTTGAACATATCAACAAACAATAATTGGAAACAAGACGAAAAAAAGTCTGATAAATTGAAACTGAGAAATAGTTTTTTTCGCTTATAAAAGATATGTATCTCAACAAACAGCTGAATAAAACAATTTCAAAAACCGATTTCAAATGATGTTCATAGAAAGAAATAAACAGACACTAATTGCTACTAATAAGTTTATTCATCAATGTCCCACCGATCCTTTCTGTTGTGAGACTTGCCAAAAAAAAGAATATATGCCCAGAAGTAGTTAAGTGAACAATGTGACAGAAAATTCTGTCTTAAAAAGGTTATATTGGCCGACCAATTCAAGTCACCAATAGGCTAAACTGATACACGACATTTTGATCCTATTATAATTCAGATTCCGACGAAACGATACAATATACAAAATAATTCTAGCAATATTGTTTACCCAAGAAAATAGCATTAAAAGTTTGTAGAGTTTGAAAGAATAAAACTGTTGTAACCATGCAATTTCTGGAATAAAGTCATGCAGACCACCTTCAGTGAGATGAGTCTTGAAAGTAAATATAAATATGAGATTAAGGGAACAAGGAATAATGACCACTTTATTCATACATTCGTCAAGATATTGGTGTACACCCATCAGGATATGTGGATTTTGATGGAACACAATAAAAACAAGAAAAAAAAAGGAAAAACTACTACCGGGTCCTAAAATTATCGTTGCTCATTTGCATTCCTGAAAGACTTCTTTAACTAGGAAAATTTTTTAGAAGGCATAGTATTTTATTAGGATCCGTCTGCTTTGCAGCTATATTCACATATTTCAAAAGTAATAAAACAATACAAGATGCAGCTATGCTTTTGAATTTTTCGATTTTTCAAGGGATATATCAACTAGAAGTTTTTCTCTAAAAATTACTTCCATTCACCAGTTTACGATGAACGAGTACTCTCTGTGCACCAAACTTTTTAAAATAGAATTAATCTTAGTTAATTTAATCCTTCAATAAAAACTCGTTTGTTGTAATGAGGCGTTTTTTTTTTTTTTTAATTTACTGTAAAACTGGTAGCAAAAATGTTGAATAGCAATATATTTTAGACAAATATTTTTCGAGGGATGTCTTCATTTTCACTAGCTCAATGAATAAGATTAAAAAGCTTCTTGGATATTAAGTATATTAAACCTTGTTTACTTATTTGTCTTTGATACTGATTTTTTAAAATGATACTTATCAAATAGGTTTAGTAACTTTCAAAAGTGCAAATTTTTATTTAAATTATAAGCCACAAAAAATTTTGAAAAAGAATTTAATCTCTCTGACGTATGACCAATTTTAGAAATTCAATTTGATCGATGTATTTTCCTTTTGAGACTAACTACTTCGATTAAATAAATCAGTCTAAATGCGAAAAAGCCCACAGGAAATAGTGTTAGAAGTAATTCGTTTTCATTTTCCTCATTTTATAAGCGTAAAATTGCTGGTCAGATATAACTGAGAGTGGTATTTGCTGAAGTACTCTTTGCTATCTGCTAATCTTCCTTTGGGTTAAAAAGGAGACATTGTTGGCTGACTGCCCTATTTGTTTTGAAAGATTCAGAGAATGGAACAACAGTCATTTGCTGAAGTTGAACATTCCATACGTTGCAATGTCTTTTTCAGAACATTTTCGTTTTTATCATCTGTTCCGTACACATAAAACATGTTTTACAAGTTTGCTGACATTATTTCATTCATAAGGCGTAATGCGTTTCTCAAATCCTCAAGAAAAGAATCACTGTGAATTCGTGCTAATGAAACTAGAACATGAACATGGAAGAAAGATTATTTCACAAGATATTTTGTCAATTCAGAGAATGGAACAAAAATTATTTGTAATCATAGTTTAGAGCTTCCAGAGTTCAAGAAAAACATGCTGTGTTTTCGGACTGAAAGTAATGCGTATAGAGCAATTAGTTTACTTGTTATCTTATCATGTACTAATTATCTACAGAAACAAATTGCTGCACAATTAGTTATAGACTGATTAAACAGGGATTTCTATCACGAACGCAATAGAACTATCAAAACGGATTTTAAAATAAAACTCATCTATAAAAATATCCTTAAATCTATTAATCATATTATTTTTTTTTCACTCTTACTTTGATAACTTTCTGACTTGTTCACCTATTAATATAAGTCAGTACACTTTAGCTGCTTCGTCCAAGTGAGATCGCCAAACGGTTGATCAGCCAATGATTTCATTTCTACAATTTCATATATTGTACAAGTTCATTATTTACCATTGTGCTATTAATTTTCTGAATTCCTAACTGCTTTCCGCTTTAATTTACTGAAATAAACGAATTATTTGCAGTTAAATGCTTTACTTTTCATAATAGAAAGGCTACACATTGAATAGTGTTTAATTTATTTCAAATTTTTATTCTATGACGCTACTTCCTTTTCATCAAATCAAATTTCCGCCATACGTGCCCATAAATTAACATTCTATTCTTCGTCAAAAAATTTTTAAGAGACGTTGAATTATTCAAATAAAACTTATATTTTCATTTCAACGGCTTTCAACAATTTAATCGCTTGCCAGTTCAAAATGCTGTTTCCACTAATAATGTCCACTGTCAAATGTTTTACCATTTTTTACTTTCATTCCGAAAAAACGAAAAATTTTCCATGATACCGACAATCGTAATTCAGATAATTCATTCCAGAAAATGAAAGTATTATTACCAACACTTCAGAAAAGAAAAAAACCTAAATTACATAAAATACTGCTTGTGTGTTTTTTTTTTCCTGCTTAATTTTTCTTTTTTTTGTGTTATAGAGAAAGCTTTCTCTTTGTTAACATGTTGTACAAGTTAACCGCTGTGATTATTAGGAATTTCATATGATTTTAATAAGTCATAGTCAAAGAAAAATCTGATTTCTATAAAAATAACTTTTGTTTCTTGATTTTCAAGTTTTATTGAGCCTCTTAAAATTTCAGTTGAATGTTTGACTTTAAGACAAAAAAAAAACTCTGGGATAAACATTTTGCGAAAGCTGATGTATTTTACCAATTTTATGTTCATTGCGATGGATTTTAAGCACAGAACCATTTTCGCCTACAAAGTTGCTAGCAAAAATTTCTGCAAGTATGAACAAGTGAGTCTTTATGGGAAATGATTCGCCCAATCACTTATTCACCTTTATCTGATTTCTTCTTTTATGTCTTGAAATGAGTTTCTTCTAGCTCTTTCTGAGCACTCCTCCAGAGTATTTTCTGACTAGTTATAATTCTGATTTCGAAGAAAAAAGTGAAATTTATTTATTGTTATTTTTGTCTTCTTTGAACCGACCAAAAATATTCTTTATAATACGACAGTTTGTTCTGCTTATGTTGTTGATCAGTGAAAAACACAAATAGAACTTCATTAATTCATTTCCATTTATGATGATAGTTATGGCTGTGTGAGAGTATTTTGAGAGGACAGGAAGTAAGCTAAAGCAAATGGTTGAAGCAAAGATAAAAAATGTTGCTCGGACTCCAAAGTTCCAAAAAAAGCAATATTTATGTCAGTGCTGTAATTGGATGGTGAGATGATCACCAAAACAGAAAAGAAGACCTGATCTTGCAAAGTCCAAACATTTTAGCAAACAGGTGATACCACGTCAATTAGGAAGAGTATTTAGTGTAGACATAGTGAAAAAATGATGATGATCTTGCAGGAAACTGAGAGGAGCTTTGAATTAGCAATTTACAACTATCTGACGTCTGTGTACTCATATATAGTAGGCATACTTTTATGCTTTATTTGTGTTAGAGTGAATGTGTATAAAATTGGATGTCCTGCGTCCCTGAGAAATTGAAAAATTAGCGTTTTCACTGAATTAATTATCTCTAATCTCTAAAATATTAGTGCAGAGTTCTCATTTTAAAATCCAATGAAGATTTCTACAGTTCACATTTCTTCCAATACAATTATTTTTCAAAGTAAACCATCACTTTTCCATCATAGATTAGTAAGCAGAAATAAACAACAACATATTTAGTTCCGGATTTCTTATCCTTATTTTCTACCTAAGGCAATACCATGAATTAGTCAAAACTTTAATACTCAGAATCTTTGCAAATATTGAAAATGATAAGTATATGATCTTTATTTTCTGTAGATAATTCAGTTCAATCTTCTCACAGATTGGCCTTTTTTGAAAATAATTGAGGATGCTTTTGAGTGTCTATCAAAAAATCACTTCTATATGAAACTTACAGAGCATTCAATTTGCTGTTCATTGGTCTTGGAGTAATATTCTTAACAACAAAGATGAACTAACAGCTTCAAGAACATGTTTGACTTTGACCTTGATAAATATGTCTTTGTTTGTTTGAGCATCAATTTCGAAAACTTATGTTGCTGACAACAAAAGATAATAAAGATTTGGAATATGTAGAAAGGCCAGTGTCGTTCAGACTCGATCATGATATAAATATCAGAGTCTTTCAAAGAGAAATCAGAGAATAGAGCAGAATCATTAAATATACTTCTTTTCTAGTGTATCTCCACTTTCTCCCCTAATTTTAAGCAGTAGTCGAATTTTGCCTATGTTTAATAAAATTGGGTTCCTTTCGAGACAATTCGCGATAAATTAATTCATTGAAGTGAGAAATTTGCCCGCTTCTGAAATAATTTTTACGTGTGGTCTAAAATCAGTAGACCAATTTGAAATTAATTCAAGCTGAGGTCATAAAAATTCTAGTTTTGAAAGATATAAGTCACTAATTACAAATGAACAGCATATTATATATAACATAAAAATGAATATGATTTCATTTAAGTTCATTTATGAAGATTAAAACTGCATAAAATTTAAGGAATACTCAGAAATACGGGAAAATTATAAGAGCAAGACAGACATGATGAAACTTCGTAGTTTGCTACATAGTCTGCACTATGAGTTATTAGTTACCTATTTTGACCAATTAAAATCACTGGTAAAAGAATTATGAAAACTATGACTCATCAAAATGTGGCATAGTTATAAATTACTTAAATATTCCTAATCATTTCCTGTTTTGGTAATCAAATAAAAAAGCCTAGTGATTGTGCTTTTTTTCATTAATCGACTTGAAACAATGTGTCTTCTATTTCATTTTTTGTGGTATAATTTCAAACATTTTCTGCTTTCTTTTTTCAAATTTCATGTTTGACAACAGAGCATAGACTTCCTCTAACAGATACTTTGTTAGAATGTGTGGCTAACAAATAAGGATGGACGGTCTCTGAAATGCATTTTTTCAAGCTTCAGAAAAGATTGACTGGCGCAAATTCATCCTGAAGAGCTTCTGAAGCGGTCACGAACTTAAATCTAACTCAACTAAATTGGCAATAAATGAAGGATGCAGTTTACGGTGGTTACGGCACTTCACCTTGCACATGCATGAATAATAATGTGTGCGTTCAACAGATATACTCATCCTAGCAATAGTAACTGTTAATTAATATAGCAGTTTTGAAACACTTATGGAATGATTTAAGAGGTCGTGACAATTCCGCGGTGTCATAGCATGCCAGTTGAAGTAAGCTAGCTCAATTAATGTCGTATTAATGCTCTGACATTTATACACAGAAATTATTATATTTTCTGAACACAAGTTTTTATCTCTAATATTCGCTGTTTTCTGTTTAAACTTTGTAATCACTAAGCGATGAAAGGAAGGAATTGAAAGTTTATAATTCTGGACATTCTTAATAAACGTTTGAAACGATAAAATCATATTCAGAAATATAATGAGCACCAGCAATATTCTTTATATATGAAATGTGCTCTTGTTCAGAAATTGTCATACTCTCTGGATCCACTACTGTACAATGAGCATGGTAAATGAAATGCACCATTCTCAGAGGTCCATAATTATGAAGTCAAGAAAAAAGGAGTACATAATGTTGGTAAAAAGTTTGCTGATCGGTGGCTATGGTATTTGTTGTTGGTCAAACTTGAAATGTCGTTTTTAATGGTAGTGAACATAATATTTAATTATAAATATCATCGTTCACTTCCGCTTTTCAACATTGTACATTTAGAAGCAGGACT
This sequence comes from Brugia malayi, assembly GCF_000002995.4. Classification (NCBI taxonomy): domain Eukaryota; kingdom Metazoa; phylum Nematoda; class Chromadorea; order Rhabditida; family Onchocercidae; genus Brugia; species Brugia malayi. The sequence continues at coordinate 6,944,686 of NW_025062479.1, forward strand.
TACAAATGTAAAAGATAATTTGAAGATCGGAGATAGCAAATAACAGAGTGTTTCTCTTGCTATGCAAGGGTCAACACAACACCTTCGTAGATCAGCTTGATTTAAACTACCTTAAAGGCTACGAAAAGAAAAATTGAAAGCTAAGATAGATGTTTATCCATTATAAATAATATTATTCTTTTCGGTATAGAACAAATATGTCCGTTTTCTTCATATTTTTAGCGTGATTTTATCCGCTGTCTCTCTTTTCTAGTTTCGAACTTGCTTCTCAAAGTAATGGAAATCATTCTTGTCTAAATGTTCCACTTCGTACTGACTGAAGGGAGATTTCAAGATAACAATCTTGTGGGAACTTTTCTTTCCATAACATGTTAACTTTGTTTTCAGTTTAGTTCATGAACTAATTCAATTATTAGATCAGACGAGCTACATTAATCTTACAGGAACATTTAGCATGAGTTTGCAAATCAAACGAGAGTGCTGTTAAAGTATTTCGCTATCTACAGCACTTATTATATTTGATGTGCTACATTTAACTTTAGACGCTGTGCAATCCAAAATATAAAATGCTTATGATAGTGTTATGCCTTACTAACTCAGTAATTTCTGGAGTAGTTTCTTTAGCATTGTTAACCAGAAGACGTTTTTAAAATTTGCACAAATAAGAGTCGATTAATCTTTATTATTTCAGTTTCTTTACTTCGCTCACTTTTAATATCACGTCTTTTATATCACTGTTCTTTTTGATAGCTTAAAATTAAAATTTTACGCCATATCGCTCATATAATTCACGATAACAATTCGTTGTGTACAATCAGTTTCAAATCCATTATTCATGTAGTGAAAATAAATGACTGGTTAAATGCTAATTAATAAAAATTGCGTAAAAATTAGGCGACAATAAATGGTTTTTAGTTTAAGCGAATGATTCAATTATATAAGCCAACGACAAATTCTTCATAATTTTTAGAGTCGCGTCAACCAAATCATCCATTTCAGTAACTACTATACGTTCTTTAAAATTTCGCCCCTCTACGATAAACTTTTAAAACTACCTGAATGGCATCATTTCTCATTTTGTTTTCGAATTACATGCTTCCTATTTGAAACTGACTTTCTCTAAATATCTTGAAATTTATGACTTATTCAAAGCAAAATAAATCATTTATTCGTTCACCAGTTATAGCATCGCGATTAACGAAAAAATTGAACTTTTAGCAAGACTACAGCAGGACCAGTATTTCATTTGATCAACAAATAGGCTATTTGTAATTGATGATGGACCAATTCAAGAGTACGATATACATCAAAGTATAAACTTTCAGAATTGTCATTATAAAAAACTATAACTATTGGTATATGTGCTACGATACACAAATATGATCCAGATCACGACGGGATCTCTTTTATTGCTTGGGCTAAGTCATGCATGTAATTATTATTATTAAATGAGAAGCTAAGCTGAATTCAAAACTATTGGTGATTACATTATCTTCGCACAGTAATTGCAATCAAAAAAAGGGAAACAATCCAAAAAGGCAAACTTATCATGGCTCTCAATTACTGAAATAGTACAAATCAAAATTTTAAGTCAGAAGCTATTTCTTATGCAAATCTTTAAAATTGTGCATAAAAACTTATAATTTCTTTTAATCATAACATTCTAACTTTCTAATTTAATTAATCGGTATGTTAGCCAATTTGTCCATTCTATCATCCATCTTATTTGATTTCACATTAGCATTTTTAATTTTTAATAATTGATTATAGATTGGGAATAGTGAAAATGTAAACAATTGTTGCTGTGATTTTCACTGGAAATGAATTATAATTTCATAAAACTTCACGGAGAGCAAAACAAAACAATAAAAGTTAAAATTATTTTTCCTAATACATATGTTTTTCAATTGCTATATTGTGAGTTCTTTATGCTAAATAAACAATACTGTAGTTTCAACTTTTTTCGAGAAGACTGTAATTTGAAAAAAAAAGTAATGAATCAAAATTTTTAAATATCGAAAATTTAGCTGGTGAACTGTTCAATGCTCATTTAAAAATGTAAGCACGCACTGTAAATGGTCTGATGACTTTTTAGTGTTTTATTTGTAAGAATTACCTGAAAAAAGTAAATTGATTAGAAATCAATTTATCGCAGTCACACTTTCCAAGTTGAAGATTTCTCTCTGTAACAGAGTATCCGTGAGATGTAAAACATCCTGAATTCATTCCTTTTTTATTTCATAATTCACATACATTATTACATTCTGATTGTTTAATACCACAACAATTCACAAAATGAATCACAAAAAATAAAATATAGCATGGAGTGACTTAATATGCTTATCACAGTGACAAGCGTGTTGGCTTATTGATTTTTATGATAATTTTTGTGATTTACGATAACGGATTTTTTGTACAGCAATTCATTTTTCTCTATCTACCTTTTCTTATCTATTCCACATTTTGAATCGTTTACTTAATATGAATCTTGTAATTGAGTGGAAAAAATTAGAAAATATATGATTTCTTACAGACTTAGACTAAGATTAACTTCTGTCCTAATTTTCAGCTATAATACTGAATTATTAATTATATCATTAGAATTATAATTTTCACGTCTCAACCTCCTAATCACACATTTCTTGCTAAACTAATTGTCAGTTAAGCTTTTAATTGTTTCTTGCATAGATCAGTTATTCTAGAACCAAGTTTCGCATTGTAATTTTGCAATTTTGCATACATTATGGGTAAACTAAACTGAACCATAAATGCAAGAGAAATTTAATATTTTTTAATATTTTTGTACTTTTTTTTTAAAGAAAAACTAATTAACTGTTGGGTGTTAAGAGCATATTAGAGAACGGTGATTTAGTTCTTTGACAAAATTTGTGCTCGATGTAAACAGCATTTATTTAAACTGTGTTTTACTTTGGACTGTAATTTGCTGGTGCGATAACCGTCAAAGAAGTGTTACTACTAATGAAAATGAGATTGCATGTTCGTAAATGCTTACAACATTAATTGCCACTTTTATCAAAAATAAAATTTTAAATGCAGGTTATTATTTATTTGCAGATTTCACTAAAAATGTTTTCATTATTGGCTTTGGCAATGCATATCTTAGCAAATATGAGTGCGTTCGAAAAGGTATTTTCCTTTTATTACAACTGATCGGTTTTTAAATTATTTATTTTTTTGTTCTTTTCTTGGACTCAGCAAGTACGTTTAAAGTGTATTACGTAAGGATTTTAAAATTTTGGAGATTTTTTTCAAACTTTCAATTGAAAATAATTTCTACGGGTTTTCAACCAGTTTGACATGATTTTTATGTGCAAATGGATGATGTATATAAAATAGTGTAGAAAAAAATCAAATATTTACCACATTATTATATGTTACATTTTTTATGCTTTAATATTAGTTGCAGTTGCTAGCTTTAGAGGAAAAACTGCAATCCGAAAAATGGATATTTCTTCCATAGATCTTGAAAATATTAAAGGACAGATTCCAACTTCATATTCTACGTTTTTCTGTACTGTGAAATTAGTTCTCAAACTTTGATCCACACTTGCTTTTCTCGGTCCATTTCTCTTCCTTAGTAACGGTAAAAAATTAGTTATGGTAAGAAGCTATTGAAACCATTACTACCTTATCGTTGAGACAAAAGATTTGAGAATTTTTAGGAAGCTTTTTACCGAGGATAGTCATACCTGTTATCATCAAATTTCTTGTAGAAATGATCATAATTTCATGAAATGGAAATTTGGTGATAACTATTAATATTATTTCAGCAAATGTCTGAGGATATGACATACTTGCAACCAACAAATATGCGTCAGATTAGGATACCTGGTGACGTCATCATAGGTGGGGTTTTTCCAGTTCACGCAAAAAGTGGATCACCGGATCAACCTTGTGGTATTATCGCCGAGACACGGTTTATCTTTCTGAATCTTTTTAAAAGTTCGCCTTTCACAATGACAGGATTAAAATGTGTTAAAGTATGAGTATGATCATGCATTTGGTATGCAAAGACACATAGTAATTGAAAACGATGCAGAAATGTTTTTGATTTGAAACGAATGAAACTAAAATGTTTTAAGAGGAGTTCACAGAGTGGAAGCAATGTTGTATGCGTTGGATGTTATCAATTCTCAACGTGAATTTCTGCACGGTTATAAGCTGGTTTGTTATTTCTCTTCTTTTCTAATTCAGTCGAGCTGGATTATTTATAACTAAAAAGCCATGCATAATAGTTCGTCTGGTAAGCTAAAACACAACGCTGAAAGCTAGATCAAGTTAGAGTTCTTTGAAGGTAGTGAGTAAATCTTTGAAATAATACTAAAATCCTGCAGGTCGGTGTTGTAGCTATTTTGATTTATGTTACATAAGTAAATTATCCGAATTACTATGACGAACTTATGATTGAATGCCGCTCAAAATTGAAAGAAGGAAGCTCAATGTGAGTGATTACCATACCAATCTAATTACAATCGTTAGTAGCGATTGTCCATTGAGTTAATTTACTCTCATGGTGTCAAAATACTGGCATTTCAACTTGCAAATTATGAACAAATCAGTGTACTCATAAAATTATACCTAACTTTCCGAATTTCTGTTACTTCTGAGAGAAAGAATGTATCGGTGAGTTTCGGCTTCAAGCGATAATTTGAACTATTTAATGTGGCATGTTAGATTATCGGATCCTGAAATCACTTTATTAATTTATATGATTTGAATTACATATAGAAACAGTGATGCTATAACGCAATTTCGTTAATTTACAAAAAAGTAAATAAAAAGTTTTGCTGTGAATTACTGATGCCATTTATTTATGTATTTGCACTAAGTTGCTTGTCTGAATATGGCTCGATCACTGTAGGAATATCTGCATAATGTCTACTTAAACTTACAATATAATATTAACTGAAAGATTTGCTGTTATTTATGGCATCTTTTTTTGCACCAGATATCACTAATGGTGTAATAACGAACCTTAAAAGAACTTCGTCTTGATACGCAAGTGAGTGGATCTTTAGGGTGCTCTTATATTGGATTCGTGTTCAAGTCCTGCCTATGCCCTCAATCAAAGTCTTGATTTTGTTCGCGATTTGATTGGTTCAGCTGATTTATCTGAATATCAATGTCGTGATGGTAGTTCTCCGAAGAGTCGACAAGTGCCACGTAAAAATATTGCTGCGGTTGTTGGTGGCAGTTATAGTTCCGTTACTGTCCAGGTAGTGCCGATATTGTGTAATGATAATGATAAATAACTTCTTATCATACATTTGTTTCAATCAGTAATTAACATTTTTAAAGAGTACATATCAAATAAATAATTTAAGAACTTAAACACTTCGAAAATTAAGAAATTTTCGTTCATGAAAAAATATGCTAAGGACGTTAAGTCTTTAAGAAATTTTCCGTTCGGCGTCGCGCAGTGATATAAAGTTGCAAAGAAATATCTAGTTGTAGGTTGAAAATTTGTTTACCTTATCTTTTAGATAGCTAACCTCTTGAGGTTATTCAAGATAGTTCAAGTCAGTCCAGCCAGTACTAATGCAGACCTCAGTGACAAAACACGTTTTGAATACTTTGCCAGGTAAGGCCTTTCCCATTACAGTTCGATTTGTAATTGTGACACCTTGTACTTATAGCAAAATATCAGAACATTCCTCGTTGCTTTTGTGATTTAATTTTAACTCTTAATCTACGTTTTCTCAAATAGATTTGAAAAATCAATTGACTAGTTTTTGAGGACCGTGCCCAGTGATAATTATCAAGCACGTGCAATGATTGATATTGCATTGCACTTCAACTGGACCTACGTATCACTGGTGTATTCAGCTGATGAATATGGTGAACTTGGTGCTGAAGCTTTTAAGAAAGAAGCACGCAAAATGAACATTTGCATTGCTATCGAAGAGCGCATATCACCCAAAAAAGAGGCGTTTCAAGAATCTGTTGATAATCTCGTTAAAAAGTAATTCTCCAAATAAGAGTTTGGGATTTCAAAAAATTTCTGTTTTTTCAGAGCTTTATTTTGCAATTTGAGTTCTCGAAGAAAATTAATGACACAGGGTGCATCTAATCTCACCACGTCCACCTGATTCTTTATTATGACTAATGTGACTGATTTCAATATTTGAACTTCATGGTTATGGTAATCGGTAAGGAGATATCTAAAAATGCAAATGAATATTCATGACATATTGTTTTAATTATTCTAAATTGCTAAATTTTTTAAAAAAAAAACTATTTATAAAAATGTTGAAAAATTGACACTCAAAATTGTGACGACACAATTCATTTTCGAAGTCATTAGAACAACAAGTTCCTTACAAAAAGGTACATATTGCATTCATCAACAATGGACATTGTTGATTCATGTAATCTTTATATGTTTTTATAACCAATGTCATCATTTTATAGACTGCAACCGGATAAGGTCGTTGGTGCACGTGCTGTTGTGCTGTTTGTTGCCACGGAGTATGTACCGGAACTGATGTTACAAACATTCGAACGCATGCGTTTCGAGCGGTTACCACGCCGTAAAGACATTATTTGGTCAATTTTTATTTTAAAAATTTACTGTCTTAGTCAATTATTTTTTAATTGTAGTTTGAGACAAAGAATTGGAACTTTATGAATAAATCATGACCAAATTTCATATAAATTTATAAATACGAAATATTACTTGCTTCGGAAGAATCTCGACTCTCAATTAAGAAATTATGCTAAGGGTATTTTTGTTTTCTATTTACATTAAAAAGCAACACTGAGTAAATTTTGTTAAATATGTCCCTCAAATTTCAAGATAACATTAACCGATGTCAACTTAAAGGCTTGCAAGTGAAGGCTGGGACCGAAACAATGAAGCATACACAGCAGGTCCTAGGAAATCAGTAGCAGAAGGTGCTATTGTTTTGATGTTAGCATCAGATCGTGTCCCTTCATTTGAAGAGGTGAACTTTTTTTTCTCATTTGTTGTATAAAAGATGTTTGCAGAAGTTTGCAGAAGTTTAATTCACAAAAAATGTGTCTGGTCGTTGATTACTTTAGTTGTACTAAGCAATAATTATAGAGTTATTCTAATTCGTTTCTTGCAGTATTTTTTATCGTTGAATCCAAGCCATAACAAATTTGAACGAAATAAATGGTTGAGAGAACTATGGCGTCATAAATTCAATTGTGAATTTGATTTACCTGAACGCAGTACATTGAATAAGTAAGGTCCTTATGTATTGAATGAAAACTATTTTCTTTTGGCTCTCGTCTTTACATTTTTCAAAACCATTTATCTTTCTTAGATGTGAAAACCATTATCAGACTATGGAAAACTTCAATCCAGATGATAAGGTTCAGTTCGTCATTGATGCTGTGTATGCCATTGCTCATGGATTACAGGTTTTCCTTTGCAATATTATGTTAGTATGAACAAAGTAATTGGATTACTTTTCTACCAGAAGCCGATTTGATTGCGCGTCATTTCGAATTAGACTAGAAGAAGCAAAGTGTTCATAGTATTCCAAAACTTGAAAGTTTCAGTTTAAATTCACTTTTTTTTTCAACTGGAATTAAAATACTCTCTGATAGGGCATGCAAGAGAAAGTATGTCCTGACGATACTGCATCATCATCGTGGATATCAAGATATTCAAGTGTACCACAAATTTGCGATGCGATGAAACACATTGATGGCGAAGAATTTTACCAAAAATACTTGTTACAAGTGAAATTTGAAGGTAATATATTGAGAAGTTATAGTCGTTTGCTATTTCTGGAATTTCAATGAAAATATCAAACTAAGAAAAAGTATCACTAAGTTTTTTACCAATCAAAAAACCCTGATGATCTTCTATTGTTTAAATAAGCGATGACCTTTTTGGGCACCAAATTTTGATGAAAACTAGTAGTGTTTTCTGAAACATATATTATTTGTAAATATTTTAGATGCAGTGGGAAAAAAATTCCGATTCAGTCCAGAAGGCGATGGACCAGCACATTATACAATTTTAAATTATCAGCCAGAAATTGGTCATAGCAGGTGAAATTACCTAATTACCTGAAGATATCAAAAATCTAAATTTTTGGAGGATTGATTTAAACACAATTACTTTAGATCCGAAGATTCCAGTCGAAGTGACTATGTCGTTGTTGGACGTTGGTCAGAAGACCAGGTTTTTATGTTTCTCAATAATTTTGTTTCACATATTCTTTTTCAAAAATTTCCTATGTTGATGTTCCGGAACATCGGACAAAAAAATGATTTGAAAACTGTTTGACTTACGTGTTTTAAATTCATGTTTAAATATTTTCGAAAGAAGAGGATAAAACAGGTCTAGGATTTCCTTTCTTATCAATGTGGGATATTTAGTTTATTAAGACTGGAAAACAAAAGACTATAGAAAGTGCGAATGATATTATGTAGTGATTTGTGTGCTTATTATGTGATTTGGGAAAATGGATTTCAATTACGGAACTATTGCGCTTCAATCAATACAATATAAACTTGATATGTACAGAACATTTTGGAAAAAAGTTTTGATCATTTGCAAAAAGGGGCACTGTCTATAAAACAGAATTATATTCAATATCGCTAGAACTATAAAAGGAAATGTCAAACGAAGCAAACTTTCTCAACTGCTGTAGATTATGCAAGGAACAGCAGGCAAAAATTCTTACAGGATAATTTTGCAGTTAGACATAGATGATGAAAAGATGTCCTGGAAATATGGAGAAATACCAATATCACAATGCAGTATGCCATGTCCAGTCGGCTATCGCAAGCAGCTTATTAAGATTAGTTTACATATGCACCTACTAAGTGTTGCAACAGATTTATTCTGTATAATTCGTTTTAGTGATAGACTTTCCTGTTATGCTCATGGTTAGAGATGTAATAGTTCGAATAGGTTAATTATAATTCTCTGGCGTACATTTGACGACAAGAAAATGTGATGTAGTGGATTGTCGGATAATTTCGACAATTCTAAAGCGAAATCAAAGCATTTTTTTTTTCAAAATTTGATCGATTTTTATTTTCAAAGTTTGATTGGTTTTAGGATGAAATTTGTTGTTGGGCTTGCAGCAAATGCGAAGATTATGAGTTTTTGCCAGATGAAACAACCTGTGTGGATTGTGGTGAAGGTTGGTGGCCGACAACTGATCGAAAAAACTGCTTTAACTTGGCACAGTCTAGCCTGAAATATATAAGATGGTCTTCCTGGTATGACACTATGTTCTAATTGCTCCTTCCACTTCAAAATATCAAAACATGCGTATTTCGTTTAGGTATTCGATAATACCTACCTTATTTGCTGTCGTTGGTATTTGCTCAACAATTGCTGCGATTGTCATATATTCGAGGTTCACAATTTATAAAATTTTAAAAGGTGACTGTTGTAGGTAAGAATCTACTGTATGGGTTATAATCAGCAGCAGTTGGAAAATTTTTTCCGAACCACTACTATGTTATTTCGAAAAATTATGCAATTAATTCAGCAATACTTCTTAATGATTTCTGACCTTCAATTATATGTAGTTATTTAATATTATTGGCATGCTTATTTTAAGAAGTAGAAATAAATGTATTGTCACATAGGAGTTTGCCAGCGAACTCAGAATTGCAGCTTACTAACCATGACAGGACTATTCTTATACGTCAAAGGATAAATTATTATGATAAAATTTCCATTACTTCAAGTTAATCTTTTGAATTACAATTGACAAAATAACAATCTTTGATAAAAGTCATGATTGTACCTTTGTCCGGTGGAATACCTTAAACATGAGCAATTGAAGATAATGGTCTGCAAGTAATGAAACATTAATAAGAAATTGTTGTAAATATGAAAAAAGTCCTAATAAACAAAATTGTATTTGGTTAGTTTTAATAAAAGATCAGTTAATTTATAACTCAGTTAATTTACAAAATAAATATGGTCAAAAACGACGAGTTTTAAAGTAATTAAAACTGAAATTAAAATTCAAAAAAACCAATTTTAATTTTACAGGAAAGCTACAAATGTATACATCTGTAACCATAAGTTCCTAACAGCTACTACATTTCCCATTTATGAAAAAAGCTTCCTTCAGTATTAAAAAAGTTATCTGCATTGCAGGAATCACGACACACCGGTAGTAAAAGCATCAGGACGTGAGCTTAGTTATATTATACTGCTAGCAATGATTATGTGTTATACAATGACTTTTTTACTTATTTCTAGACCGACCACTTTCAACTGTGCTATTAAAAGGACAGGTAAGTTCCTTAAAAGTTCGCTTTGTGATCATCCTTGAATATTTAATTTTATTACTTGATCTCCCTTTTAGGTATTGGGTTTGCTTTTTCATGTTTATACGCAGCTCTTCTGGTCAAAACCAATCGGATAGCCCGAATCTTTTCACATCGTTCAGTGCAACGACCAATGTGCATCTCTCCTGTATCACAAGTCCTTTTGACAGCACTTCTTGCCGGTCTTCAACTTTTCGGTTCACTTATTTGGCTTTTTATTGTCCCACCCGGTAAATTCTTGTCATTTATTTATATTTATGTTCTTAATCGCAATTGAGTTTTGGGAACGAATAAGACAATGAATGTCTTCAGTGATAATGTTTAGGTACGAAACATTATTATCCAACACGAGATCAAGTTGTGCTCAAATGTAACGTTCCTGATCATCATTTCCTTTATTCGCTGGCTTATGATGCTGCATTAATTGTCTTATGTACTGTTTATGCGATCAAAACTCGAAAAGTGCCAGAGAATTTCAATGAAACACGTTTTATTGGTTTCACAATGTACACAACATGTGTTTTGTGGCTTTCCTGGATATTTTTCTTTTTCGGTACAGGAAGTGACTTTCAGGTCTGTTACGTTTAATAGATATGAATTGAAATCAAATTGTTCTGTTGAATTTTAAAACTTATAAATTGCATAGAAACTTCTCTAGAATATTTTTTGTACTTTATTGTGTACTTTAAAATAACATAAACTCCATGAAGTCGAAAACTGATTAGAATAATAAAAAAAAAGAAAAAAATCGAAGCAAAGTAACACTTATTTTTAGATACAAACGACATCATTGTGCATATCGATATCGATGTCTGCAAATGTCGCATTAGCTTGCATTTTTTTACCGAAAATATGGATTATATTATTTGAAAGGCATAAAAATGCACACAGACAAGATGGTATATTTACGAAAAGGTTTGTTTATAATTGTCATAGATTCCGACAATTGAAATAATCAGTCAAATAAGTGTTTAATGAATGTTTAATGATGTGAGGAGAATAAAACCAATAAATGTGAGAATACTAAAGTAGGAGACCCAAAGGAAGCAAAAACAGCGCTCTGACGCCTAAGAATAGATGTTCTAATTTACCTACATCTTAATCGATAAATTTATTAAACCTGATGCTAGTGCTTTCAGAGTGCCATTAGTAAGAGCTATTGCACCGGTGAATCGTTGTTTCATGTTAGCAGGAATGTTTCATCTACCAGTTATCGACCGCTCTAACTCAGTATTAATTGTAGCATCCAAAAAAATTTTATCACACACATATTGAATATTTTCAAAGCCATCATCATCCAAAAAAAAAAAAAGACTACAAAAGATATACATTTCTAAACGTCTTACATTTGCTTCAGATGTGGTGAACAGGTCAAGTAAAAACTAATAGTGCAATAATTGATTTCATTAAAGTTTTTCTGGGTTCATGATTTCACTATTTGCTATATTGTTTCCAGGAATCGTACGACAATAAATATATTAGGGAAAGGAGTACATACACAATGTACTGCCTTGTTATCCGAGCAACAGAGGAGAAATTCACTCGGAAACTCTTATTACAGCATCTCATCTTCCGGTCACGACACATTTTTGTAAAATAGTGGGCTTTTTTGTTGGAAATTATTTGATTAATGTATTTATGTTTTCAGTTGTTCGATATTTTTGTAAATCACTTCACATTGAGAATATTATTTGATGGAACAAAATTTCATTATTTGTAGAAAAAGTCCTCAATTTTGCAATCATTTTTCGATAGAAGAAAAAAACCTATAAGTCTCAAATAAATTTTGAAATGTGTCCAATATAAGTGATATTTTAAAGTGATAAAAAACTGTCTGTATGTTTGTTATTAACGATGATATATGTAGATATTAAATTGATTTAAAATGTAGTATGACATCATCTTGTTGAAGGAAAAGCAAAACATGAATATTTGGATGAACTTGTATGGTGGGTATAACTAGATTTTGGGGTCTTCTGGGATTCCATATACAGAATTTTAAATTTATTCGATGGTTATACGATATCTGGACTAAAATGCTATCTTCTCTCATGTTTTTTCTTGTCCTCACCCTATATTTTAATCAGGACAAGAAAAAGAAAGTTAAACACTCGGTTGAAAAGTCAAACTTTCTAAATCATACAAAGCTGGCAGCACCACGACATTTTTGGTAATGTAGATGTCCGTAATGTCAGGCCATCCGGTAAGATTAGTGAATTCGTTAACAGTCTCTGCCTGTTGCTTAGTCTGAATCCAAAATTAGTTCTGGATATTAGGTGCTAAAGATCTCCATTAATTTAATGGCGTTTTATGAATATCTTTTTTATGAATGTACCGGATTTTCCACAATAAGCACTTGGCATCACATCGCTGAACTTCCTTCATTTTCAGTATGCTTACTTCCACTTCATCCTCCTTTTGGGTATCTAAAAAAATAACACTGATTAAGCAAAACTACAGAAATTTGCTATATTAATAATTAAAGAAAGCATCAAAATTTTAAGAGAACTATGTTATGATGTTGAGACGTAGAATGATTATTTATCCAGTCCATTTAAACAGCAAAATTCCCTACTTAAATAGTTAATAAAAAATAATCAAATATCAAAGAAGTGGAGGACAATTTATGAATGATCGTAAAATGAAAAATGAAAAAGTTAATTATGCTAGTTCCAAATTTATATTACAGATGAACATTAACAAGTTTATCATAATACTTTTGATGTGTAGGTGACAGCGACAACAATCTTTTTGTATAACATATTGTTCGTATATAAAGAAGTTTGTGTCATGCCTTTTGTGATGGCAATATTAAGATTTAGCTTGCCTATTGCATTCACATTTTTTTATTCCACCCGTCAGCACAGATTAGAAATTTTTTAATTTTGAAATGAATTCGAAAATATCCACTGCATTGAAAACTCAGTCTGAGCTAGCTTCATTAAATGCCAGGTGAAACCAGCGATTTTTTTTTTGTTGAATGTTCTGTTCGTCTACATTAGCTTGAAAGAAACTGAAAAAATTATGTCAACATAGGGTACAGAAAAGAATTACGTATCATGATGCAAACCGAAACCTACAGAATGGAATTATATCATTGTTTTAAAACAATGGCTGGTACCACTAACCATGTTGTTGGAAAAGATATTGTATAAGAAAATCTCATGAATATATGAACAAAATTGAATTTCTTGCCCAAATCATTTAAAACAATTGTTGAACTTCTTGGAATTTGTGATAGACTGTTTCCAAAATCTTTTTAGAAAAAATTAATTCACATAACTTTCAGCATCAAGTAGCCTGACCAAATCGCTTTATACTGGATGTCTAGCTATTCGATTTTAACGACGTTATTCAAATACAACTGGGAAATGGGCAACACTTATCAAAATTTTGATGGCTATCATTTTGATGGAAATTTTCCTAGAACATTACCATCGACAATGTCTAAAGCCTTGCAATATTTACAAAATGCTGTAAAAAAAAAAAACATTTGTTCAACAGAATGATTAATTTTCTTAGTAGTTAATAAACTGTGTTTGAAAAAATTTTGAACAGCCTTTTCGAACTTATGTTAGATTAAACCCTGAGTTTCAACAATATTTAAAATGCGATATCAGAATAAACATATGTAAATGAATGGCATGAAATGAATCGGAATAAAGAAGTATTAACCCAGCAAATGTGCATCCTACTAACTAGGTCTGATACCTCAGTTTCTGCTTTATATTTTAAGTCGATCAAAGAAGATCAATTAATATGTTTTGGGCACAAATGAAATCATCTGTATCCAAATCTGATAAGGATAATACATAATTCTGATATTAGGCGAGAAACTATTAAACAATATAATAAACTGTATTCTATAATTACTTTGTTTTTGGACTCAAGTGAACTTTTAAAGGTAGTTTTCGACAAGTCTCATTATCTTATTCAAAGAACAAGAAAGTATTATTTTTCCTGTCTCGATAAGCAACAAAACTCTTAAAACAGATGATAAGCAAAGAAAGCTGCTGCAATTTGATAATTTTTGTTTTTGTTTTAAGATTCTATTCGTACAGTCAATTTCTTACCTCTGTATTAAAGATTATCAGTATGATGGAAACATGGAAACTGTTAACAAATGGCACATTCATGTCGAGAGCAATAAGGAACAGGTTAATGAAATAAACAAAGCTTCGGAACTTTATTAAATGATTCCGTTAAAACAGTTATGCAACGAACGCAAATTTTTTAACTTCGTTTTTTTTCTTTTGCCTTAAGATGAACCGTCTAATGTTCGTTTGTGTGGATATGTGTATCATATGTCATTAAAAAAGACCTTATTTATTTGTATCATCTCCGATTTAGCTAATAACTAGTACTAAGACATCTCTGCCATCGGAAAACAGCTTTCTTAAAAATTTGACTGAATAATTCCGAAATCTCTTGTTTGGTATTCAATACAGAATATCGTAAAAGTTCTGCTTAGAAATTTCCAGTTTTCCAAATTTAATTGTATTACACAGAGAAAAATGATATCATCTCACATTGCATTAACAAGATTAAAATCATTTCATGAACTCTTAACAGAAATGACAAAAAAATTTTATTTACAAATCAACTTAATATCTTGAATCTACTTTTGCATCCAAAAACATTGCAGAGAAATAAGTTTCACTAAGAACCAGAATGATTCTAGACTTTCCTTTAGAACCATTTCAAGATGATAAGAAACCAATGAAAAAGTGTTTCTAGAGTTACATTTTTTTTTTCATGGAAAGTTAGAAAAAACTTTAAAAACAGGAGAAATTTGTAATCCTTTCGAAATAAATATTAAACACTAAGCATTACCAAATATTAAACTTCATATAGTTTGATATATCTATGTCAGTTGGCTAGGTGATTTACTACTTTCTGCCATACCTTTCTAAGGTGAAAACTATAACCATAAATCATAATTCCATTCACTTCCAAAATGATTGGTACTATACCAAGCAACCTTAAACAGAGAAGCAAGCTAAGTTTTGGTTTTTCAGTAAATCTATTAAATAGGAAAATAAAAATATTAAAACTTCCAAGACATTATGACAAGAAATTGGACATATTTTAATATAATTCCTTTCCTATTTTGAAAAGTTCCCACATTGGTTAGGTTTAAGAAAAGTTAAGTCCATAAAAATGACAATATGCAAAATACTTCGTCTGTGGTACACGAATTGATTAGTTCGCATTTTAGATGTTAGTTAAACTTCTGAATTTTCAGACTTGCATTACCTTCAAATGATTAAAATTACAAGGACAAGTGGCAAAAACAAAGTGAAAAAAATTTGCGCTGTACCGTTTAAAAGAAAAACCTGTTAAGGATGTCTCTGCTTTATAAATCGCCAAAATTTCTTTCGAAAAGAACAAAGAAAACAAAACCTGAAGTACAACGCTTTCTTATCTCTCGAGTAAATTGTGACACCAACAATATCTTCTGCTCTAAAAATGGGAAAAATCCATAGGACTGTTATAACAGAAATGAATCCATTACCAGATACCAAAAAAAAAAAAAAAAAAAACTAAGTAGCTATTGCAAATGAGATCGAGTAAGGTTAACACTACTCAGTACATTAATGGTCTAATTTACGAATTTTAAAAACTGAAAGTAGTTCATTATCCGCCCACCTGCAAAAGTTTCTGTAGAAATTCATTATCCATCCGTAATAGGAATGCCGTCGTTCGTGGTATCATTTATTATGCTAACAGTTTGAACTCATTTTTTTATCCTAATGTTTTTTGTAAAAATCGATAACTTGAGTGCATGGGCACGCACTTCCAGTGAACATGCGATTTGCATAAAACGAAATTGCTTCCATCACAGTGGTAATATAATAGTGATTATGGAAAACACTCAGCAACTAAGTCAGGATTCACTCTACTGAACAGCAAAGTTAGTCGTATCATAGCAGGATGCGGTTATACCAACGGATTATACCATCGCAATACCTTTGCAAAGAAGATATTCCAAGAAAATCGTGTTCCAAATATAGACCAATTTTGGAACTTAGACTGCGCTGGCATTCAAGATCGACTGATATACAAGATGATGAACAAGCACTGTAACAATTTAAAAAGAGTATCACTAAATAAAATGAGAGATATGAAGTACGTTAGCCATTTACGAATGCTGATAGCACGACTTCAGTCCCATAAAGAGGAATTACAAGAACATGATAAAATAATGCAAGATCAACTACGTTCTGAATAATCGAAGAAGTACAATCACAAATGAATCAAAAATGATGTTCGTAATCCAGATAAGACTATCACCGAGTTAAGAATTCTTTATGATGCTTCAGCACACATAAAGGAAATGAAAAGTTTGAATGAAGTGTTATATCGCGGACCAATTAACCTCACCTCCGGCACTAAAAAAGTTCTTTGTGGTGAAATTTTATTGACTGCCAGGTAATTTTATTTTCTTTATAAATATGCAGTCAAATAATTGAAACACTAAAGGAATAAAAAGTACTGTTGAGTAGGAGGGAAAGAAGACTGCTGCCGATCCTCTCCTTTTTCCTAACTGTTCAGAGAAGATTTTAAAAATGTAGGAAGTGGACTTAGCTTAGAGGATTAACATTTACAATGAAGACAGATGTACATTTACTATTTGAGGTTTCGATAAAGAATTCATTGTTTCAAAAAATGGGATATAGCAAAGGAATAACGAATTGCTTTATAGTAATGAATCATTAGCATTATTCTAAACACTTAGTGTGTAATACTATTTTTTTCGGTTTTCCGACAATCATAGTAATCACTAATAATTGCTATTAACAATTAATAATAACAATAATAATTAAAATAATAATAGTGATAACAAAAATGATAGTAATAACAACAACAGTAAGAATAAAACGACAATCATGCACACCACGTTACCGTCACAACTCCCTACCGCAACCATCGCCCAGTTAGAATTATACCACTGTTACAAAAGGGTCTCCTGGCAGGTTTAAGCTCGACTCGCCACAGCATGGTTTTGACGTGTGAACATCTGCTACCAGATGCTACCAGCAATGGTGACGCTTATAATAATTTGGTGGTGCACCTGTTGAAGGAAAAAACAGTTCTTTGTTACTTTGTGGATGGAAAATCTATAAATAGAAACTGAAAATTATGGTGTCGTTATCTTTTACATTTTTCTTATACAACCTATATACTATAGCCAGTGATCTTTTCAAGCAGTGACGTTTTCTGTAGATCTATTCTGTTTTCAATGCGACGGGTAAGGTCATTGATGTTATGAATTCTAATATTACTGGAAGTAATGCTCATCACTACTATTGCTATTCTTAACCGTAGTTTCCAGATATAAGTCGCTTCCGTTATGAGGGAAATTGGTAATGAAGGTCCTCTTCGAAACGAGTCAAACGGAACTGCCTATTTCTGGAAATATCCAGTGAAGCGTAATATCAGATTTGAAGATGGTGAAACTCCTACTTATTTCTTTTGCTAAGTAATTTCACTAACTCTTAAATGCAGATGCCAAATAGCCGTGAATGTTTGTTAAGTTCACCGTTGAATTTTCCTGGTAAGCAGGATAAATGACATCAGCGACTCTTTTTCAGTTAACTTTTGTTCTTTTTTGAAAACCATACTTACAAACAGATTAATAATTAGCTAGATAGCGAGGAATTTTGAAAAACGACCACTGAGAAAAATATACTGGTCTTGAGGATTTAGTAGAACTCAGTGTATTTAATTACTATAATTTACTAGAAATATTTTTTCATTTCTTTGTGTAAAGTACTGCGCATATTCTTGCATGTTTTTACCATCTTTGTTATATATATATATATATATATATAAATTTTAATTACTATAATTTATATTGCAGATGCTTTCAAGGACTGCACGGATCGTCTACCCCATACACTTACCGTTCGCAATTTTGATATTTTTTGCTTCATCTTCTCAGCTGCCTCGTATTTGGCCGATATTGGCAGTGATGCTACGGTTGCTTATATCCATTATTGTGAGCATCGAGTAGGTTTTGGTTCTTACTTGGTTGTACAAGAGGAAAAGGAATAGCGTAACCAAGTGGTATTCTTGGGTACATTTTATTTTATTTGTAAATCGGGTTTTAGTATAAACAGAGCCAAATTTAATTCGAAAATCGGGTTTTAGTATAAACAGACGCCAAATTTAATTCGATTTTCATTCCATGCATTTGATTCTCTTTTAAAGTTCTTGGAATTCACCGCAAATTTTGATCTGCTTGATATTATTTTATCTTGGAAGAATAATGATTATATTGAGTTTTAGATGTGGGCATCTATATTCATATCTATTCTTACTGTTTTACCTTCTCTTATTTTAAACATTGTTTCGTTTATATGGTGGATTGACGATGTTTCTGCACATGCCGTTCAGCAAGGAATGAAGCATGCATACTCAAAACAGTTTACTCTTCGCATTATTATGTGTCTTTTGCAGGTTTTTTTTTTTTGTTAATATTACGCTTTAAATTTTTTAATATTAATTTCTGTGTTACAAACGGTTTTGATACCGATTTTCTTAGGTCGCTCTATATATATAATGTATCTCGACTCTTTAGATCAGTCCATTAGTCTGGTACGTGGAAGCAATTTTAGCCGCAATAAAATTTCGAATGACTAAAAAGAGAAACGAAAAGTTATCTTCATATATAGCTATGATTCAGGCCGAAAGAGACGCAGCGTTGCTGAGGTTATCTCTTTAAAAAAAAAAAAAAAAAAAAAAAAAAAAGACATGGAACTCTGAAGAAGCAAATTTAAACTTTTCATTTGTCTTTAAAATTAGAATCGCTCTGAATGATGTCAGTTGATGACATCCATATTTTACCGTCCACTTAACTGCAGGTTTTTTGAAGCTTTTTTGGAGTCAGTACCTCAGATGCTTGTACAAGGTATTGCATTGACTCATGCGTTTTATTCACTGAATCCATCGAATAATTTCCCTAAATGGAGTATGTTAACACTTTTAACTTAAATTGTAATAGTTGCGTAATCATAAATAAATGTTTAATAACGCATTTCGTCTGAACATTGTGGTTTTTATCTTTCGATTATGAAAGCAGATGATGCTTTCAGTTTTGCTAAGTAGCAAATTACATCCTCTGAATGCTTCATGCATTTTGATAAATAATTCATCATCTTCCTTCTGTAAAAAAGGCCTTTACCGATTTCTTTCTAATGATTTGTATTACAGTTTTATTAGTGCCTCTCTAATGTATATCCATGCTGCAGCATGTTATTTTTTTTAGTGTTGACTCAGGTGGTTTCAATTTCATTCTCTCTGTTGTCTTCTTGCTGGTCATTTGTCATCCAGCACCGGAGCTTGCGATTGAGTCGACCCGATAAAGAGAATATTACACCTAGTGGCGCTTTAATGCAGGTTGATTTCTTCATACTTAATTTAAAAATGGCACTGTTTATTAATATTCAGAATAATTAAGTTTTATACCTTTCACGATTTTATTCTAGTTATTATGGCGAATTTTCACAGTATCTTCGCGATATATATGTTTTGTGTTGTTCATACTCAATTATCAGTATTGGATATTGGCTTTATTTATAATACATTTCATTATATCCGTCACACACGTTTCTGTCCTACAAGTAATCATTTACATATCGTTTCAAAATGAAATCCATATCTCTAATTTATAAGTCTTTTAAATTGGGTTCTCACACATTTGAGTAATACATTTTTTTTTCTTTTTTAGCCTTTTGAGACGAAATTTAAAAATAAATCAGTGAAAGTGGGTTTGATTGTAATTTGTGCAGCTGTTCACTTTTTTGCGCCATACAACATGGCTGAAGGACGATCACGTTATAGATATACTGTGGCGTATTGCATTGAAGCGATCGAAATTGTTGTAAGTTTTTGCATGTGAACACCCTAATTAATAGTTCAGCAACAATTTAATTATTCGAGGTGATTATTTTGTACCATAATTTTGCATGTTAAAATATATTAGATGGCTAGGCTTATGGAATAACATTTAGTTCATTTCCTTATTCTTAAAGTTATACTATTCGGCAAAAGTAGGAGATCGGTTCGTTTTATTTCTTGAAACAAAGATTCTCAAATTTTTTTATGATTTTCAGATTCTTTCAAAAATGGCTATGAGTAATGAACGCTACACTTTGCCATATAAGGAGTATGTAGAGATAGGAATATACGTCTTATTTCTTGTAGGGATTTTCTTTATGCTTCTTTACTATGGCTGTTTTCATCCAAATATAGTACATTGTCATCGTACAGGTGGTGTTTCAAGTTCTTGTATACGAACCTGTCAAATAGTTTTATATCCTTCAAATCGCGTTATGGAAGAATCGTAATGATGATCAGTCATTTAACTCATTTTTATAATGTATACATTATAGTTATCATCATTTCGATTCATTTATAAAAGACGTAAATACTGAAAATTGTTGTGATTCTACCTAATTTCTGATAAAAAAATACCTTCATGACGATTTACTTTACTATTGATTGTTTCTCATACTTTATTTTGATAGTATCTTCTTTATTCCATGTTTCATTATACTGCAATATATTTTTCTCTGTAGTGAAAGTTATTAGTTGATTTTTTCACTGGTATTGCATTCTACAAAATGAATCACATTTTAGAAAGGAATCTGCATGACTGCATATTTCAGTCATTAACTTCACATTCTATTTTTAATAATTATATTACATTAATTATTGCTCTCATTTAGCGGACATGTTTATCGCTTTAATGCATATTCAGTTTGATTATTTATGTGGATTCATAATATAAGCCAAACAGCTTATCAACTTATCGTTTAGCTATGTTTACTGTTGTTTTTTTCTGTTCATATTTTAGTCTATTGCATGTGAATGTCTTATGTTTCGTTTAGAATCCACTTTCTAAGAGATTGTCATGATGAAGCATTTCCCTTGTTTGCTGTCTGTGTTTGTTGCTGCCAAAATAATTTTGTAACAATTGTTTTCATGCTGAAATTTTATTTTGTCATCTCAAATTTCTATTTTTGGCGAGTATCGTTTAAATGACTAGCCATTTTGTTAATTCGTGATTTCGACACTTATTATCCATGCAGTTAAATGTAAACTACACTTGCTGTTGTAGGCTCACTTCTCCAAAGTCCGCAAAAGTAAGTGAAGTATCTCATTTCTAGTCTTTAATTCATTCTGAAAGTTTTTCTTTTGTTGTTGTTGTTGTTGTTTAGGAAATATCCCTTGCAGATTTTAGTGTCAAGATTAAGTAATTGAAAGGACGGATATTATATGAATAGACTTCTCATATATGTAGGATTACTGATACTTAAATGAATGTAATCCTTTTTATTAGAAGAAATCCTCTTTTATACCTAATGCAATGGAATGGTTGCTATATTTTTCACGATTGTTCATTACTTCATGAAATCGCTTGTTGTTGAGTGTAATTGTTGATTAATCCTGTATTTGATGTGTTGCAAAGCTAATGAATATACATTTGTTTCGCTGATTATCAACAAGCATATGACATTTGTATATCCTATTCTGCAAATTTTCTCATCCTTTTCCAGAGGATCCATTGTAATTATATGTTAGTATTTTGAATATTTTACTGTTCAATACCAGAAGTATCAAATGGAGTTTTTCGAAGAAAGCTGAGGAATACTTAGGATAATAAGGACATATTTATGTGGCTTTGTAATTCCGGTCGAAATCCAGAACACTTTTTTTCGATTTCAGTTCTGATTGCTCAACAGCTTCAGCAGCAGCGACGTACAATAAGAGTTTTTTTTTTTTTTTTTTTTTTTTTTTGTGTGTGTGTGTGTGTGTGTGTGTGTGTGTGTGTGTGTGTGTGTGTGTGTGTGTGTGTGTGTGATTAGACTGGGGAAATTTTGCAAGTGTTAAGTGCCTGAAGCCCCGAGAAATTAGATTCTTTTTCGATAATTAGATTCTGAAAAGAATTGAAATTTTAGGTGAAGGTTACTCTGTATGGATAGATTGAAAAATTGTCTGGCGATAACACTGCTGGATAAGCAATGTTTGTGTTTAGAGCACCCTGTGACTACTATAAAGATGAAGTGGCACTGCTTGTTCGCACCTCTCAGTAGCAGTATTTGTTAATATCATTAATACCCTGGATTGATACATTTCTTACTGTTATTTTAATAATACTTTTCTTCCTCTAAATTTTCCATTTGTTTGCTCAACTGCAGCAAATTCCCGGTTGGACTGATATAACGTCTCCTTCAGTAACACCGATAAAATAACACTTATCATTCGTTGTCAGTGACGGCTTATTCAATTTAGTCGCGTAACCATAAGCTATTACTTCACTTATATTTCATCCTTTATTTGATTGCTGTTTAATGCTAGTTCTGCCCTTTCGCTGCAACATTCATAACTTTCCATATTTTTATTAAATTTTGTTGACTTTGCAAAATTTCATTTAAAGTTAAGAAGAAATCAGTTATTCCGATTATTTAATCGGAATAATCAATTAGTAAATCTTCCACTAGTTTCACAATAATTCGTGACACAAGCGTTCGTGTTATTTCTTAATACACAAAAATGAAGTATCACAGAGTTGTTTGTAATAATTATACAAGTGAAACTAGTTCGGCATTAATTTACGAATTCTTTGTTATGAGCAATGGTGATACGGTACCAATAAAAACGTCAAGAGAAAAAAGCAGTGAAAGTATTCGAGCATGAAATTCATAAATTAATATGCGAATACCTATATTGAAGCGTTAATGAGAGTGTGGTAGTATTTTTCAATATTGACAGAAATCAGCTTGTACATTATTTATTGATTGGAATATTTGTGCAACTTTTTCCACTCGACTCATATATTTGAAAATGAATGAAAGTGATGAAAAAGAAATAGAGAAAAAGTTCCAGCAATTATGGAAGAAATTCAGGAATCCGCTGAAAAAAAAAAAAGACGGAAATGGATCAGGAGAAAATCATG
Organism: Brugia malayi; assembly: GCF_000002995.4. NCBI lineage: Eukaryota > Metazoa > Nematoda > Chromadorea > Rhabditida > Onchocercidae > Brugia > Brugia malayi. The sequence goes on from NW_025062479.1 coordinate 6,967,946, forward strand.
CTTGAGAGGTGTAAAACCAATGACTTTGCACAGTTAACATTAGATGAAAGAAAATTCAGTCTTACACAAGTTTTTACTGGTGATAATAATAATTGCACTTATCATGCTGCTAATAAAATCATAAATGTTTCTAAAAAATTTTATAGAAGTTAAATAACAGTGATAATTTTTTTCCCGAAAAAATTGTTGATGTATACCACTCTTATCGTTTTATTCATAAGATATTTGAAAACGGACTTCTATCTCTCTATTCCTTCTTTTAATCAACCAACCATTGTTGCTGTAAATTTTCGACTTTTCGCTTCACTGAATTCTCCCACGGTTAGTTTTACAATTGTTGTAGAATTCACGATGAGTATAAGAAAAATAAGTAGGAATCGGAGAACCAAATTAGTTTCTAACGCAAAAAAAATTCGATAACTGTTGCGGTATTTCTTTAATAGATAGAGCGGAAGTATGAATCATTGCAATCGTATAACAGAAATTGGTAAGCTCACTGAAATGAATATAACACACGGCATATTTATATTAATAGATTTCACTGAAGCATTTCAAAGCTTTGCTCTCACCGTGTAGATTTCTTGAAGAATCACTGTTTGTTAAACATTCGATCAATTTTAACAGTGTAATGGCAGAGTTAAACTAACAAAATTTTTTATATCACTGTCTATCGTAATTACTGGTGAACAAGTGAATATGATTGTTTCCGGTAACGCCAGAAATCGGATGAGACCAATGGGATATCAAAAATAAATAGATGTGAAAGTTTGTAAACTGATACCGATGAACAGAGTAATATGCATATATGAGAAGAATAAAAGACTTCAAAAGGTAAAACGATCAAGTAAAAAAGTAAAAGGGGATGAATCTTCGCTTTTCTTCCTCTGTCGGTGTCATAAGCACGATATATAGTGAGTTCATTCGTGAAAAACAATTTTGGGATTAACTATCCTACCGACCCACGCCTATCAAATGTATTGCTTAACACTGCGGTATGATGTCGCACCCGATGTGACATAATTGAATGATTTCTTAGACCATCAAGCAAACAAATGTTAATAGTTAATAGCGATACAAACAAACAACAGGAAGAGCACGATCTTTCTTAAATGCATTCATTCGCTATTTTCTGTCAGCAATATTATTTTAAATAAAATCCCTTTTCATGCGACTAAACTTTAAGCTTTTTCTTGGTTATATAAAAAAAAAAAAGAGCGGAATGTAAAGCTTTAACAGAGAAAGTACAAAGGTGACCAGAGAGCGAAATGCAAAGTAGGCAATAAGGCAAGAGTTTCTGGTGTGGATGTTACTGCTTCAATTTGATAAGCATCATTATTCGCATTTGTTTAGAATGGTCATCAAATCTCCTAGTTTTGGAGCTTATTTTTGCCACTTGTTTCTTTGATAAGCTTCATCAACTCATCTTTCGCCTTCTGTTTAACAACAATTTACTTGTCCCTCTTATTTTGATTCGTAAAATGAACAGTGGCTTCTAAGATATTTGTTCTACACTCTTATAAGACGATATTATTGACCTCGTTAAACATTTTAAAGTTCTTCCTTATTTGAAAAGTATACATTTATCAAATCTAAGCTTTTTAATACTACACATTACAAAATATCTTGATAATTTGTTGATCTCGAGTGGATGAAATATCGATAAAAGTTGAAATGACCTTTCGTTCACATCACCATGCTCCATTTCAAATAATAAAATGGAACATATAAGGCTTTTACCATTATGAAACAATTATACACATAATTCATAGATCTTGGATCGTTCTTTTATAGGCTTTTTTTAACAATTATATCAAAAAATGATATCCAAAAATGATGTTAATGGTTAGTGTTTCACGATACCATTTTTTTAACTGGGAAATTTTGTTTCAAAAAAAAATATTTTGCACCAAATTCGGTAGTTATTCTGCTTCATCAAATTTTTCCTCTGATTTTGGATTTGAATTATTCGAAAATTTTTCTGTTCTCTTATTGAAAAGCCTATATTTATCCCATTAAATAACATGATCTCGTTATTTGTACAAAAACAAAATTCACAGTGGAGTTTTTCAAAATACCAGTTTCGCCAATGCTATTTGAATGGTCGTATGTACTTCAATAGTTTTTTTCATGCAAAATTAATTTAGTACCTAATAAGATGCAGTGATACTGTTGGAGAATAATTATTTCTCACCTACGCTTCGTCCTCTTCCATGTATATTTCTGTAACAATTTTTGGTTTGAAAGATTGAAGAACGGTAGCTGGAGAGTGTAATGAACGAGGAAAGAATGATTAAGACTGTTATAAATTAGCTTTTCTTTTGTGTTACTGTGACAAACAGATCTCCAGGTAATTTGAGCAATAAACAAACGAGTGAATAAATAATAAACAAAAAAAAGTAGGTAAAATTGTTTGTCTAGTGAACGCATTAGCAGTACAACAAACAGAGATGAGGTCGCGGACGCCTCGTTAATTTGTCGTTTTCAACGATAGATCTGTTTGATGTGTTATGAAGCATCCATTGATTTTACTCAATTCTATTCCAATCAATTCAGTTCATTACAAATCTACCTCTTTGGTTTATTCAAGCATTTTCAAATCATTTCTACCTTCATCTTGCTACCGTCTCCTGCTGCGAAACCAATTGGAGCACCACCGAACATTTGCACCACCCACTTGTTTTAAATGCGCCCCGCCCCAAACGATACATGTTGTAATAAAGGCAATACGTTTTCTCAACAACCAATCATTGGACCATTTATGTTACATGTTTGTTGTATCTGTGCGTATGTGTGTGTGTTTGTGCATTTACATTCATACAGACAATACTCTGAAGTGCACACGCATACACACACAGAGAGTTGTAGGAGGACATAAATCTCTGTATGCTCGGAGTGATACCGTGCTGATTGTCGAGCTGTTTGTTTGTTTGTTTGCTTGTTTATTACTGTTCTTTGAAAAGTACTCATATTTCGTCCAGCTTTGTAATTCTCACAACAAACATAAGGCGAGCATTGCGCCACGGATGTCGAAATTTAAAATTTCGGAGCTATGCCCCGATCTTGTCGCAGAAAGGCCAGCATCATGCTCCAAGTGTAAGTTACTGACTGTTATCCGGTATTCAGCAACCAACTTAAAGGAATCTTCCTCATTTTAAAACTTAGTTAAAGTCATTTGTTTACCAGAAAAAGATAATGATAGATCTGTCATTTGCAGCATTTATTATGGCAGGCAAAAGTAAAAACGAAGAAGGTGCTGATGAAGGAATTGAAGAGAATGCGTCCGATGGTGGTTCCGATAGCAAAAAAGTAAGTTTCAGTTCCATTTCCAACTGCTATAAATTCGGTTGCATATTAAGGTGTCTGCATATGTAATCTCTCGCATCTTTCACCTCAATCTCTCTAATATAAGCTTAATCATTTTATCTAAATTATTGTTAATATATGCTTGGACTTTTCAAGCTAGTACCGCTATATAATTTCATCGATAGCTTTGAAGAATACATTTAATCCTCGATCCGCAATAGTTCTCCTTATGAGTTGTCTCCCCACGTTCCTTTTCATAATCACTCCATTTCTTTTCCTTCTATCAGTCATTGTTAAGTTATAACTAAATATTCATTTACATTGATAATATTTTTCATTTCTGTTTGAAAAATTTTATATTCATCATAGATCTTAAGGCTTTTTGTCGTATAATAAATGCCATTTATTTAATACGAAAACATTAATCCCATTAAAAAATTAAAAAAAAGTAATGTTGATATACCTCTGGTATATCAACATCACTTTTTTTTTTTTTAACTTTACGTCAGGCATACAATCCATGGATTTAGAGAGAATACTGAATATGACTAAGCCAGAGGATTTAACCTTAAATAGTTCCTTAAATCACTGATAATGATGTAATCCTTGATCATGCAAAACTGAATTTATTAAAGTAAAGCGCTTGTTCTTTTTTTAAAGTCTTACACTGAATTTTTTTCACCTGATCGTCGTTTTTAAATATTAAAAGGTTTATATCATTCATAATCTGATTATGCTAGCTTTCTAAAAACTTTTGAATAATGGTTATTTTCACCTTAACATTATAATTGAATGAGAAAAAAGTAAAGTAAATCGAAAAGTAAAGTTGTTAGATTCTCTAAAAGTACTGTTTAATTTTTTCAGTACTTTGCTGTTATAACTTTGATGAGAACCTATTTAAAATCGTATTTTTTGATATACGATGACATGAGATAACATTATAGTCAGACGAAAATGGGAAGCCTCCATTCAGCTACAACGCATTGATAATGATGGCAATTCGAAGCAGTAAGGAGAAACGATTAACCCTTAGTGGGATTTATGATTATATTATGAAAAATTACCCATTTTATCGTGACAATAAACAAGGGTGGCAAAATTCGATCAGGCATAATTTGTCTCTCAATAAATGTTTCGTCAAAGTACCGAGGAATTATGATGACCCTGGAAAAGGTAGCATTATTCATTTTCGTCATCACAGGAGCAGCATCATTTTATATTTATTCTCCATTAATAGCTTGTCAATCAATTTTTTTTCACAAATTATATTTTACATGGATTTTTTTGGTATTTTTTTGATGAGGGCGGTGCAACAACAGATAAAGTAGGATGTAGTGGTAGTATTTATTGGAGGATTTACTCCTTCCAACATTTTAGACTGAATGATCTAAACTTCAGAGCATTACTATGTTTGGAAGGTTAAGCTTCTGATCTGTTAAATTAATTTATAGCTATATCACTGAAGCATCATTAACCATGTTTCTTCCTTTTCAATCTAAAAACTAAAGAAAATGCAGTAAATGCTGCACATAGTATATTTCCATCACTCTTTGTCTTTCGTATTTTTTTAATAAGTGATACTTTTCAGGTAATTATTGGATGTTAGATGCTTCCTGTGAAGATGAAGTATTTATTGGAGGATCAACGGGTAAGTTACGACGACGACCCTCCTCAACAACACGAGCCCGCCTTGATGTTTTTAAACAGTATGGTGCTGTAGCATCAACGTTATTTAATCCATTTTATCAGCAGGGTTCAAGACTACCTCCATTCCTTGCTGCCCCTGGATATCCGCCACTAGCGATTGGCGTACCACGTACTTTACCGGGTGCTTTTTTGTCGGATCATTCACGATTTTTAACAGCAGCTGCAGCCCCTCGAGCACAACTGCCACAGCAGTTTGCACCAGCACCTGCCGTTGCAGCAACGGCAGTTGATCCATCAGCAGCTACAGCTACAGATACATCAGTAGTGGCTGCTAGTACTGTCGGCTTTCCGTATGTATCAAGCGGTGATTTAATGCGTTTCTACATTGCTCAACAGCAACATCAGCACAAGCAACAAACTGTCGAATTAGTTAGCAGAAAAGTTATATTGTAAATGAATGATATGTTATCAAAAGCATTTTTATATGATTCAGTCACTTTTTCACTATTTTTTAAAATTGTTTCTCGGTCCTAATGTACATTCCTTGAAACCAATATTTTATACTCCTTTCCATACATTTAAAATGTTTCTCATATCCAAAAATTTTTGGATATGCCACCCTTTCTATTTTTGAGGAGTCTATTCCCCGTCTTCCCATTTAATTCATAATTTTGATTCTTTTCTGTTCTTCAGGATTTCGGTTTTTTTTATTTTCTAAAAAATCTTCTTAAAACGGTTGTTATACCGTTCTATTTATTCACCAAAATCTTTTCTATCGATGAAGATTATTTCTACTCTCTAGACTATTTTCATTAACTGACAACAAATTTAAAAAATTTTTCTTTCTATTAATTTAAATATATGTCACATTATATTGCCCTTTACATTCCTAATTTGTTGCAGCAAATTACCGGTCTATACCTTAAATCAGATGTACATAAAGAAAATATTGCTCAGTCATTATTCTAACCAATTTTGGTACAATAAATTGAGCACTCGGTGCATTAATATTTCTATACAGTGTAGGCTTAAACTGCTTTATGCTTTATTAAATTTGTAAAATAAATGTCTTGTTAAATTTTTCTACCTATCAGTATCTGTCCATCAGCAATGTTAAAATTATTAATAGAAGACCACAAAAGTTTGTTTTTTATCTACACTTTTTCTAAGTTACTGGAAAGGATAATGTTTTTAAAGTAATTTGTTTTCATATCGATTTATATAATGTTCACATATCATCTCGAAGCCAGAGAACCAACATTTCCTGGAACTTATTTTGCCATAAAGATTTCATAACGAATGAAATTGACAATAGAATAATGTGATACCTTCAAAACTTCAAATCGCCTCTGAGATCTATATCAGTGTTTTTTTTTTAAAGCTGAGGGGTCGCAAGCTTTTCTTAGTACACTATCTGAACTGTCTTTTAAAGTGAGATTCTCCTGGTGTTGCATTGTTCGCTATCGTTAGTTATTTAAATTTTAGCAACTGAAATTTTTGTACCTCTGTTTTGTGTTATAGTGTTATAGACTTTTTGTAAACTTTATGTACATTTATCTGTAATATATTTAGACGCTAATGAAATCATTTTAAACAATTTTTCAGTTACCAACATAAACTACCCCTAACATTTTGTTCTGAAATTAAAAATAGCTCATTGCGTAAATCAAATTTATGTTGTGTGCTTCATTTATCTGTAATATGAGAGCCACTTTACTTTTTCGACTAATTGTATGTGATTCCGGAAATATTACTAGGAACATTCATAGGAAGCAAGAACAGTTGTTATTTAATATGAACATGTCTCCAGCTTAATCATTTTTCTTCGCTTTTTACTGACCGCTTAACTAGTACCCTCAACGCAGGTATTGCATTTTAAGGGCGGTATACTTTTACTATGTCACTCAAAGATTGTTGCTGTACTTTTTACTGATTCGCATTCAGAGATTTGATTGGTGTTCTAGCAATATGTTTTCGATTCGATTATATTCATTTTTTATTGTATCTCAAAAATTTTCATTTTTTATTGTGCCTCAAGAGTGTATCTGAACTTGATATTTGAGTTTACTTCCTTTTTCTAGAAAACGATATTAACAATACAAACGGATATTCTTTCAGTTGATAAGATTCAGAAGCTCTCAACAAAAAAAATATAAGACTCAAAAAATGAAGGTCTTCATTAAAATTGCAAATGATGACTAAACTTTGTTCTTAAAAAGGAAAGGATTTAAATCAAATTGATAAAAAAGTTGAAAAATCGGTCCGTCATCATTGATGAGTCCTACTTTGCACTTTTTGTCCTACGTAATAGTTACTGATACCTTCCTATTCCGATACAATCAGCATTCTATTCCTCCCCTTTCAAATTCCTTTACAAACACTTTTCTTGCTAATTTTTTTATTCTACTGTTATGATTACTATTTGTAATTATACAAATTTCGTTTTAGAAAATTTCATGACGTAGTTAAATCTAACTGAAATTATTTTTGTTAATATAAATAATGTGATAGAACATTTGGAAAACATATACCATCAATAACGCATGTTGACTTCTTCTATGAGAATAATTAGTGAGGTGAGTGTTCCTGGAGAGCTGTCATCCAGTAAAACCCGTATGACTGAGTAAGCACATGATATGCATTTTACTGAATATAATTTTACGGCATGAACTGCAGAAACAGAAGGCTTATTGATTTAGAGTTCCTTGCAGCCTTTTTTTTGAACAAAATTTATGAAAATCTTGCAGAAAATTATGAGCAATTTGGAAAGCAGCAGTATTAAACATAATCCTACAAAGTTTCAATAAGAGTGCACTTAGTACCGTTGTAGAGTAACCTAGCCTGTACTGGATCTGAAATCTGTAATATATTAGGATTACAGGCAATTAAGTGACTATTCATGTAGGATGAGAGGATTTGTTTAATGACTTCCTGCTCCTGTCTTCCACTATTATTACATATATTGTCCCTGATTCCTTTTGATAATTCATTATAGGGTTTCCATCTGTCTGTTTGTATGTTCACGTGTTTTTGTATATGTGTTTTTATAGTTTGTTATGGTCATCTGCCGCTCTCAACGGCACTAATCCACTAAAAAAGGGACTGACAAGCCTATCTTCCAGTAACAATTTAACACTGTATTGCAGGGTCATTTGTTTTTGTTCAGACTAATTTACCCGTCTTTTATCATTTCATTCTACAAATTCCATTTCATAATGTTTTATTTCGCTATCTTTCCTATTCTTCTGAACAAATTACCTGCAACATATCATACTGCAAAGAATTATCACACCTATTTGCTGAACTACTTGTTTCGCACGAAATATCTGCAAAAGGGACTGTTCAGAACCAATTATGTTTAAATCAGCGATTAAGCGTACATTATTTCGTACAATATATTTTCAGTTATAAATTATGATTTGTTTAAATTTCTGAATTGTAATAACAAGCATTTCTTTGGAACGGCTTGGAAAGAAAGTCGTCTTAAAAAATAAGTTTCATAGTTTGAAAATTAGCGTAAGTAGCAAGCACAATACACCTCGCATTGATATTTGGGATAGGAGATGATAAAGTTACCAATCCTTTTTTAAGTGACAGAATTTTTCTACTAGTGGTAAACTTTTCTACTTCACTAATATTTTACTGTATAGTGTGCCTCTCTTGATTTTTGTGCATTACATTCAACATAGATTTTTGACTGTTAATTTTTAAAATAAGCTCGACATTGATTGTGACTTAGCTGTATAGGAGTTCGGTTAATCTTGTTGTTGTGCTGTAGGTGTCGTTGTCAAGGAATACTGTCACCTCTACAATTATCATGTTATTCTGATTCTCCCGATCTGCCATCTCCTCTATCGTCATGGAAAAACTCTTCAGCACTGACTCTATTCAAGCAATATTTTCCTGATAACCAAGCTACTGTATATTGATGATACAGATAACTACGTTCATTCATTTCTTTGCATTAAAAAGTATGTGTATCTATACGACAATTACAGGCAAACGAGTCAATTAAAAAGAAATGTAAATGAAATATGGAATTGATGGAGTACTTGAGCACTGTTAAGTTTTTAAGTATTAAGAGCAGGCTTAAAGTATGTTTACAAACAAAGAATAGTAATAGAGGACATCAATCCTATCATATGAATTTTGCTTATGCATTTTTAGTTACTAATTTGTTATTTTGAAAGTAGTCTCAAAAAATTTTAGAAATTTTTTGCCTAAAAAGGTATGCATCAGATTTTGTAATAAATAAAAACTTCAACCCTAACATTTTATATGTTATATATGAGCCTCGTAAAATGACGAAATACGTAGCATTGAGATATAATGTTAATTAATTGAGAATAAGACAACTGTAGTGATAATGAATAACAATAAATTGGGAATATACTCAGCTGATTGTAAATCATATGGGCAGAACAACATCTTAATCATTTTACAATCTAAACGTTTAATTTACGCTATTCATAATTATACTGTGCTAATTAATCTAATGTACACGATTCATAACAAAAGATAGCAGTCGCTGTTTCTTCTTTTACCAATCTTGTTCTGTCATGTTATTTAAATTTGAATTTTAATCAGCTATATTAATTTGAAACTGATTAATGCAAAAGCTCGGGATACATGCATTATAGTTATCGTCGGCATGTTCTTTGACTCAGCTCCTGCTGCTCATTTTTGTTATAATACTCGCTAAATACACTTCTACTGCCTTTTATGGATGCTTGAGTTTTTTAGGATGCATGCACATCTTTTCATTTTTAAATCGGTTTTTTTTTTCTTTGGATGTTCAACCAAATACCAATTTATCATTTAATTTTCCCAAAACACTGGGAATTTTTAAATTTCTTGACAAGAAATATTCAAATATGATAAAACTAGCTTCTAGCTTAATCATTTTTACTTAGGAAATAAAATATGGCAAAAATTAAATCAGATAAAAAAACATATCAGAGCGTTTTTGTTTTTCTGACACATAGTGCAATGAAGGAACTTAGAAAATTCCAAACAGTTGAAAAAATTGGGAAAAAATGAGTTCATAAAATCAAATATATTAATATGATGCAGTTTTATCTGTGACAGCTTTAATGAGATACATTGTACCAAAGTTTCGAAAAAATTAGTAGGCATTATGTTTAAAAATACGGATCATAAACAAGCAGACAGTTGTTGGAAAATCGAAAAAGTCGGGTGGAATAAAAAAGGAATGGAAATTCCGAAAGTTGTCAACGATGTGAAAGTTTGTTAAGAATCTTGGACGCTAGACAAACTGCATGCGTGTTTTCTACTGATTTCCTTGTACTCCACTTCCTCTGACTGGCTTGACGAAGTCATCATGGAGTCAACCTAGCGAAAGAAAAGATGGAGAACATCATACTTTATGATAACTCTATTGTTCAATTTCATTTTCTAAGAAGATTTAGAAGATTTAACAAAGGATTATGACCAAAAGATTATTTTCCAGTATCATATTTAAACAAAATTATGCTTCGATGTCTCATTTCCAAACAAAGCACTTTCGTGAAATTTTTTCGAACAGTAAAATTTCGCAGCTCTTGTTGGATGGCAATAAATGAAGTGAGATTTGAAAAAACAATGAGTATGATTTTTAGAATCGCTTTTATCCAGCCATTACCATATTATTTTTATTAGAACAGTTCAATCAGCACATACACATATAAATGACTGATACGAACTGAAAGTTAAAACTTTTTCAGATTTTGTGAAAATGATTACTGTAAAATTACCGTACACATAAGCCCACTGAAGTAGTTCGTAAATTAGAAGTGAAGTTGAGGAAGTCCCTTGCATATAGGAATAATATGAGAACAAAGAAGGTGGTATAAAATTATGCACAAACCTTCTCCAATTCAAATCTTAATCAGTTCTAATCGATTTAGCATTTATTTCAAATAAAATAGAGATTACATTTTACAAGTTAGCAGATGAGCAAATTAGGAAAAGGTGAACAACGCCTGTTTCTTTCTTTGAAAGTTGTAAAGAAAGGATGTTTGCATTCATGATAATATACTGCTGAACTAAAAATAATGGAAAAAAGAGGAGAATACATATGAAAACGATGGAGAAAAGGAAGTCAACTGCTACAGCATTATATTTGATTGACAACTGTGAATGACAGATACGTCAGTGGGAGAATGTATTCTGGCTCCAATCTCATTACCACTATCAACATTATCATTTGCAGCTTAGTTGTGCAGTAAGCAACGTCACTCGGAGTTTTGCTAATTTGTAAACTGCGTATATCACAGTCTTCGGAATAGTTTCCAATGAATGATTCTAACGAATAACGAATATGTACCAGCAGTATGATTAGCACATTGATACTCCTCTCAGATAAGATAGCGATGTACGGTTTGTTAAAAATGCTCGACAACAGTTTTTAAACTGATCTGTCTGCAATAGATTAGAAGTCTTCAAAAACCTTAGTGATATTTTAAGTATCTTAAAGAGATAAAGCATGTGAGTTGTGCTAAGGAGATTATATCTCATTTACAAATTTTATAATCTTTTTTGTACAGTTCCTTGCATCCATCAGTAATCAAATATTTCACTACTTACTACGAACTGCATAGAAAATACCACATGCGAGATTCGGGACAACTAATTTTTATTTAATGTACCACAAAGGAAAAGGAATTAAAACCGTTAAAAGAAGAGATAGTTTTGATTTCGGATTAGCATGTTTTAGGAGAAGTCATTAGGCTGTGAGAAAGTGTATGACGATAACAGCGTCAACGTAGACAAATTGGCGACATGAACAGGAACACCGACTTCCATGGTGTTGCAAGGAGTAGACGACATGCTGTGCGATTTGCATACTAATATTAGTACCATTACTGCATTTTATGTATCTATGTGCTACTCTTGCCGCCCTTTCATAATCTTCATCAAAAGTGCCTGAAAATTACAAAAGACAGTGTTACGACATGCTTGTCTCTTGAGGACAACAATAAAAAGAACTGGTGGTCCTACTGCCGTTTTCGTCTATAAGGTGACAATGATTAATGATGACAATGAAGCATACAACCTTCCTTATCCACTAAATTTTTAGCACAACTACCCAAACACCTAAATGATGGGAATGAAACACGGGACAATTCAAACGTCCCGCATATTCCATAATATGTGGATGATTTATAAATGAGAAGCAATTAGAGCAATACAACTTATAGAACTATTTCTACTATTCACAAGCCAACAGTTCCGAAGCCCATTACTTCTATATCTAGTTCATATAACTTTTAGAGGTTATTCCAAATACTTCGCAAGGCTTTTTGCTACATCATAGTCTATAATTTACTTTATACATTTGCTCAGCTCCCATATTTTTAGCATACATTTCAATGTAAATAAAAAAGCAAACTGAAACAAAAATTGTTATTATACTACTATGATTTTAGTTTGAAAGTGACTATACAAATAAAATTACAATAAATCACATATGTCAGAAAAAATTTTATCAACAATACCGCTCTCACCAACAAGTGGACGAACAAAAGATGAATAACAAAGAAGCAATATTTATTCGAATCTGATTGGAATTAAAGGGAATTGCGCCACTGATGGATTCGAAACATCGACGAGGAAGCATAATAAACCACCAATACCTTCAAACAAACTGCATGGACTATCTGGCATTCGGGCATACTTCCTGAAATTCTGATCGCATGCAATTCGAGCAAAACATTGCGCATATTTGAAGTACTTCTGAAAAAAAAAAAAAAAAAAAAAACACATTATCTGACAATACAAAACTTATTACAGAATCAGAACATATGGAATCGGTGAATGTCTCTCTCTCTCTCTCAAAAAAAAAAAAAAAAAAAAAACTAATATGGAAGCATTATAAAGTTTTTAAGCAAGAATTTAATTTAATTAAATGTGCAGCTAAATATTTACCGCTTTCTGGGTTAGGCGATAATAAAGAAGGAACGCATATCCACCACCTGCAACACCATGACAAATTCCTGGTCCTTTGCGTAGAACACCTCGCTCCCAAATAAGGTCAAGCGCTTTTTCAGCTGCCTGAAACACTCCTAATGTAAAATAAGGAAACTAAAAGATGAGATGAATTAAATTCTCATTTATTTTCTGACCAATTTCCATTTTGAACTTATTTTTAAACAATTTCATGTCCCTAATAATACTAAAGCTTGAATGCGAATTGAAATTTATGCTAAAATTTGTTTTCTTTGCCACCGTCACGTCGATAGGTCTAGTAACTTTTCGGATAAAAATCCAAGTTGTCCTCGACAAACTTAATCTGCGAATATCGGCAATATTGAAGAGGAACTTCAATTAATAAAAATCAGTTTCGTTAAGCGCGCATAAGAAGAGACATTTTAACTGATTAAGCATTGTTACTGTTGCTCAATTAACAAGTCTGTCTACTGAACAAATTGGAAATTGAAAAACAAAGGAATAAAAACTGGAAATGAGAATTTATGGAAAATCACAGTTGAAGAAAAGACCGTAAGTTACAAATCTAAGAAGATACGCCATTTGTATTATACCGCCTAATCTATTAAAAAAAACAAACAAGAAGCAAAAAGGACGATAAATACCACTAAAAATTTGGCTTTCTTTGTAGATAAATAAGCAACAATCATTAAATGAACAGCTCCAGTTGCGCCATGACACCAATGCAGAAGTTCATTGGATTCACGATTTATGCCAATTTCTTCAACACTTGGAGGAAAATTACCGTTTTTTGATTGTATTTCCAGAAGCCAATCCAGTGTACTTTCAATATCTCTTAATGCTGTACCATCCAGAAGATCATGAAAACTGTTTGAGTAGGTTATCGGAAATTTACAAAATATTTTTTCTACTGGTTGCAATTTCTTCCACTGGCGGAATATAACATCAACAACAAATTCTTACAAATTATGTGCTTTAATAAAAGAAAGCTCTTCTTTTTGTACCTGAGCAACATTTGCAAAATTCCCATCAAACCATGAGCAGCACCAAGGTACTCAACGTTATAATACTGATACATTAATGGTGTTCGAGATCTGTGTCGTTTAGCGTAACAACGGCCAGAATTGATTATACAATCAATTACTTTCTTGACATATGAATTAGATATGATTTCATGATGCAAACGCATTCTGCAAAAGAAGAAAATTTAAGTAATAAAATCAATACAGATCTATGAGAATTAAACGAAAAACGGAAATTTTTTACTTGAATGTAATATCTTCACCCTAAATATTGAACGCACCAACCTTAAAGTTAAAACTGCTGCTAGAAAGCCAGCTCTACCAACAAGTATTTCATCTGCACCGTTCGGCAAATAATCTTTGGCACATATTACCTCAGCCAAAGATTTTACTTTATCGATGATAGTTGTATTCACAAACTTCTTGATTTCGTAATCCAGTATGGCCTTGATGACATATATTCCAAGTGTACCAAGCAAATACTGTCCGTCTTTGTGATGTCCACTATGCTGATACAGTTAGTTTGTTAAAATAACTTCATGTATGAAAGAGCACCGAAAACTTTGTCATTCAGTAAAAGAAAAAACTAAGATGGTAGTCTAAGAAGATATTCTCGCCTATCATTTCTATATAATGAATCTCCAAACTAAATCTTGATATTACTGTAAGTATATTAATCAAACAATAAATATGAACAACAAATATAACAAGAAGTAAATACTACCACTGAAAAATTGTGATAAAAAAAAAAAAAACCTGGATTTGCTTTAATTGCTCCTCTACCATTTTATTACAGAAATTTGCATACTGTTCTGTCTTTTCTGGTAAAAGTCGTGAGGCATACAGCACACTGTACCCGTTACCTGCAATTCCGACGTAAACACCCCCGTCATAATCGTCCATACTATATCTCCACTCCATAATCTCTTCTACAAGATTTGCAGCTTCTTGTTTCAGGGTTTGTTTAGTCACCTTCAACAACAATTTTTTTTAAGTTACGAAACAAAGTGTAAGTGCAGAATTTAACAGGAAATTTCAATTTCATTTAGGTGAGACAAAACCAAAAATCAGCATATGTGCGATTTGCACCTATAAAAAAAAACTGCAGTTTTCAAATTGCATAATGGAAAATACGTAAGAAAAGACAACGCACTACAAACTTAAATATTCAGAGGGATTTAAATCATCAGATGCACAGTGAATACCTTATCCGATTCAGCTTCACTATTAGTCAGATACGGATTGTCAAAATATCGTCTATGCATCACACGAAACATGGTTTTCCGAAACTGTAAATATACGTGAGAATTACATTTTACCCTTAATGTATCGTTAACAAATTCTTGACTGACCTTATTCAAAACACTTCGTTTATTATATCTTCCAATTTATTGCTTACTATATTAGAAAGCAGAAAATTACTGCAGTATTACTGGTGACGAAAAAAAACAAAATTTATTTCTAACGGAAACAACTCATACAACATCGATAATACTTTCTCATTCTTGAACATTTCTTTGACAATCATAATTAGCAAAAAAGAAAAAACAATAATACTGAAGACAATTAGGAAAAAGGAATAGGTACAAGAGGAAATTGCGCCTTATCTGGTTCCAATAAGTCACATATAAAACATAAAGCTCCACTTATCCCTTCGAATAAACTATATGGTCGATCAGGTGTCCGAGCTTTTCCTCTGAAGTCTCTACTACAGAAAGTTTTCGCAATACAGAGAGCACAATCCAGATATCGCTGAAAAAGAAGGAACTAATATATTTCAGCATCGAGAAATCTAAAGATTTGTGTGTCCAGGTCATTAATAATTGCGCGTTCAGATCATTTAATAACATAATATCTTCTTCGTTATGTTACACTAACAATCTCTACTGGAAACGAGGAAACGAGCCGCATATTTGCTGTGGTAATTCTCAGTCTAGAAATACACTATAATTTTCGAAACGCCATTTAGTGACGGATAAAAACTCTTAACATACAGCTCTTCGAAAATTGTGAACTTTCTCTTAATCATGTTTCCAGTGGAAAAAAAGAACCTGTTCATTGGTAAGTCGATGAAACAACAGAAAAGCATAACCACTGCCAGCAGCACCATGGCATAACCCTGGTCCTTTCATCAAAATACCCTTTTCCCAAATAAGATTTAGCGCTGCATCTGCACTCTAAAATTTCATTTCCAATTCGGGAAAAAATGCTGCACAGGAATATTTCCTGTTAAGAGAATGACAAGTTCGACAACAGCCAAGAATAAATAGCAGCTATAGTTCGAAGAAAAATAACAATCGGCACTTATCGTACATACCATTTGTTACTATGATTTTACAAAACATATTTCAAAGAAATGACCACTGCTGAGACTACTAACCTTCACCACACGTTTAAATGATAATAATATATGACACATAAGCCAAATACCTAAGTATACTGACTTTTAGATATTTCTCGTTGTGAGTTCGCAAATACGCAACAATCATCAAGTGAACAGCACCAGTGGCACCATGGCACCAATGCACCAGTTCATTCTCACCTCGATCGACTTTTTCCTCTTCTACTTTTGATGGAATATTACCATTTTTTAACTGTAGTGAGACAATCCAATCCAATGTTTCCAAAACATCAGATTTTGCCTTCTCATCCAAAAATTCAACGAAACTGCAAAGAGGTATTCGCTTCTAAACAGTTGGAAGGTTTTAGAAATTACCTTGTGATAATTTTTCATGAGCTTTCAAGTAAATACAAATAATATTTAAACAATACAGACAATATTCAAGTTCAAAAGAATACTGGTAGTGAATCAAAGTAAATCGATGTCCAATCTGTCTAGTGTCAGGAAATGCATTGTCCCAAACAATCAGATAGTTCTAATAACAGACAAGAGATTTAGTTAAGTTTCAAATGAAGAAGTTCATACAAATTACAAAATTTTACCAAAGTAACATCTGCAGGATGCCCATAAGACCATGAGCAGCTCCCAAATAATGACGTCCATGATATTGATACATTAACGGCATCTTAAACTGCTTTGAAGACGCGTAAGATCTACCAGAAGCGATTATTTTATTTACAACTTTCTCAACACAATCGTCAGGGATGGTTTTATGTGAAAAATGTTCCCTGGAAACCAAATAAAAATAAGCAATTTTAAACCAGGGGATTAAAAAGTATAGGATAACTGCTAAGCAGAAAAATATTAAAACCTAAGAGTCATTACAGCGGCCAAGAAACCGACACGTCCAGCAAGCAGCTCGTCATCTCCATCACCAAGTACATCACCACACGCTATATGATGACCAATTTCAGTAATATGGTCAATCATCCGTTTGCTTCCTTCGTTTGTTTTTTCGTAAAGTATACACACAACGTAAATACTTAATGACCCCAACAAATAACATGTTTCTCGGTTTGATTCTTTCTGCAACCAGAGTTAGAAGTTGCAGAAAGCCTTCAAGAATCACCATTAGAAAATCACAACAAAGCGGGTATCCAACAATTCCTTTAATATACTGAAGTCACAAGTTAGGGTTAAAAGCTACACTGAAGTAAATGGCGGTTAAAAACACAGTAGATAGATTGACTAGCTTCATATGACATTTCGGAGTTACTTATCCTTACTCATTCAGATCATTTTCAGTCTCTATTACTAAGCATGAAAGTCATACGTTTCCATTTTCAACCTCTAGAACCATCTACTGCATTCATAAGATCAATTGGTAGTATCCGAGCGTATGCTAAGTGACCGTTTTTTACAATAAACATTTAAAATGAACTTTTCTAACAGCTTCCAAATGTAGCATAAGTATACGCTTTCCATATTTCGTAGACTCTTTTCGATCGTGGGTAAAGGATGACGAAGAAGCTCTTAACATAGCATAAGCAATACCGGCTCCACCGGTGTACGCACCTCCATGCAAATCATCGTTACTCAGAGATCTGTTCATTATTTTCTTCAAAAGCTGCCTCGCTTCATTCTCTAGCCACGTTTTTGTAACCTAAAATAATGTTTTACTGGACTTCTTTGAACATTTCTTTCCTTTGAACAAACAATCTTCTTTGAACATTTCTTTCCTAACACAATGAAATGGTCCGCATTCATTTGTTGCAATTCATTGACAACCGAGGTCATTTTCAGAATGACGACGTTTGCTCTATTTTCCTTTCACATCCGTTTAAATTATGGCATTATTTTTCAGGAATGTCTTCAGAAACTAACTGTGTGTAATGAACACATTACTCAGGTCACAGTACAATGAATACCAGCGCTGTTTGGTGAAATGACTCACATTTGCAATTTCCTCACTTTTAA
The DNA here is from genome assembly GCF_000002995.4 of Brugia malayi. Taxonomy (NCBI): domain Eukaryota; kingdom Metazoa; phylum Nematoda; class Chromadorea; order Rhabditida; family Onchocercidae; genus Brugia; species Brugia malayi. The sequence goes on from NW_025062479.1 coordinate 6,986,183, forward strand.
ATTACTTATGACTGCACAAAAAAACTGTTAGGGATTACTTTTTCTTACATATTGCAAGCAAGCAGTATGATCAACAACGCTTACAGATTCAGCTCCTTTTTTTGCATTCTTTTGGAAGGGATTTTCCATATATCGCGGCAACCATTTTGAGACCATACTTTCCTTATTGGGTCTAAAATTTATACAGGCTTTTCATTTGAACCATAATTTCGTCATTTATTGGTTCGCGTTTGTATATTCTACTCGGCATTCTTGCATGCACCCTCAAATCAACCCTAGATACCCAACAACATCGTCACAAACATTGCAACTCTGTCGCATGCCACGAAGTTTGAAATTCTTATTTTCATGTCTCACCAAATGATAACAATTTGCGCTATTTTGTGTGTGGTGCAAACGATCTTATTTAAGCATTTTCTTCTTGAAACAATGAGGCTGTGAAATGGTCCATGTTCATTCATTGGAATTAATTAACAGCTGAGGTCGTTTTCTGAGTGATGATGTTTGCTTTTATTATTTCTCTTACTTGATTCCTTTCGTATAAATTATAGTGCTATTTTGCAGGAATGTTAAAGACATCTTATAGAAATTTGCTTAGATTATCATCTTTTGGCATCTTTGTTACAAGGATTGAAAGTGGCATTCCATCGCTGAATGAGATAAAAAAACCAGAAGATGATTATCACCCATCGAAATATACGATTTTAGGTTGAGCTTTATCTATATTTTCTGATTGATTTTTGGCTTCATGATTCATGTATTTCTTTCTTATAAACTTTAGTGTTTTTTCCTCTCATAGAAATCTCTATAAATAATTTTTCAAGTAAAGCAATCTTATACAGGCAACAAACGGAAGGATCCAATGCATTATACCGACAGAAAAGTAGGTCGAGGTTACTGGAATTTCTCGAATACTATTTTTCACTCACGTCCAAAGATCCATCCAAAAACATCGAAAGGGATAAAGCTGAATTTTTATTTAATTATTATTCTTTCACTCGGTTTGTGCATTGATTACGATTGGTACGTTATTTCCATTCTTGTGAATAAATTAGTTGTAACGTTCGTCAGCGTTGACTGCTTATTGCTTTTTACGGCAAAAGAAATTGACTGGTTTTTTTTATACTTCAGATAGAGCGTAAAGACATCCTCAGAGTGACCTCCACTAATCAGAATTGAACCCTAAAAGATTAGATAGTTTATCCCAATATCATACAATTATGTACTTTTTCAATTTTAATTTTAGGATTATGATTTTTTGTAGCCCAATTTAAGTTTTTCTTCCAATTTTATGTAAGAGATTTATTAATAATTATCTTTCATTAAGGCTTGGATATCAAATCAAGAAATTCGAAATAACAAATTTTTGTCCAGAAGTTGCTGATTGCGACCCACGAGAAACCAGGAGTACTAACCGCCGTCAGGACGACCAGTTAAACAATACAGATAATAAGTAATCAAACAATGAAAATTACATCCAAAAATACTCCGCAGATAGGTTTTTCAGTATTTCGCTTTTTTGAACGTTTTTATGTTTTTTTAAGTTTTCTGAAATCATATTTCTTCTTGTTTCCATGGAAGACCGGGTTTTCAATTGTTTTCTTTTTATCAGTATGTCTTTCTTCTATAAAGCAAATGTAAATAGTAAAAGTAATAGCTTTATTATTTGTGGATTGATTTATGCTAGTGTATCCTATTGTAAATTTCATGTTGAATTTTTAAATTAATTCTCATGTTATAAATCCATTTCCAAATATTTTTATTTCTTTATGTACTTATAAGGTATATGAAATATTTCTTGCACTTGCACAGTGAATGATGGGCCATTTCGAACATTTGTGATTTATACGATACCTGAAGATTTCTTCATTTTCTTTTAATCATACGATTTAGAACTTGATGCATTTCTAACTTGTGAACCAGATGTACGTTCTTAACTTTTTAAATTTTAAAGATGCATTTAGCGACTCGAAATATCTTTGTAGAAAATAAAAAGTTGTAAATTTAAGAAAGACATTCACAGTTTCTTTGCTTTCTCTTTGATGACCATTATTTTATTTCTATTCAAGATGATGTTATTCGCAAAGTTGGATGAGGATAGCCTAATAAATTTTAGCAGTTACTTGTTTTTGGTAATCATACTTTTCAGTAAATCAGAAAATTTATTCCATTCGCGTTTCGTTTATGTGATGTATTTGTTTCTTTTACGTGATTTTGATATTTCTTGGTTTATTCCAGTTGGTTTTCGTTATAATTTTTTTTTTTTTTTTTTTTTTTTTTGTATCCATGACTTTTACTTTGGCCTTTTGGGTATTTGACATTAGTTGAAGTTTTTTGAGGTTTTTATTTTTTCGGGACGTCTATACAGAAACATTTTAAGAATTGAAATTAATCTTTGATATGACAGACTTATTTTTCAGACTAATGTTTTACTACTGCTAGTAATTATTATTTTTTTTTTTTTCAGGTATTTCATATTTCAGAAAAGTTTTGTGGTTCAAGTGTTTCTCCTTTCTTTGTTTGCTGTTTATGAAAGTCTTATTTGATTTTATGAGTACTGGTTCAATAATACTGTGTTTTTTGGCTTTCTGATTTTTCTAATTTGTGCGGGATTACTGTTGTTTATCTCATTACGAATATGTGAAAATGAATATCCACTCTTAAGAATGCATATCATAGAGTGGTGGGATATTAGATCGGATTTACATTTTAAAAAAAATAAATTTGAAGTTTTTTTTTTTCTGTTTTCCGTATTTCAGCCGTGAAACTTAACTGTGTGTCATCGTCATCTAGAGATTTTTTCAAAATTTAAAAACCGCATTAAGAGAATTTAGGAAAGAGCTAATGATAACTGTTGGTTTTAAGAAATTATCTCATTACCTCCACCGAAGGCTCATATTTTTTCGATTCCGTGGAAAACATGGTCATTTAATTTTATCTGTTTGAATAAGGTTCTTGAATTCTTCCTCTTTATTCAGATATCTTTTCGAACGGAGAAATATTGTAAAATGAATTTATTGAAAAGTGACCTAAAATAACCGAGAAATATTGGTTTCCTAGTTATTGAACACGACGCCACGAAAGATTGGTTTTATAAAGTTATTAAATGCTGTAATTTCGTTAGCGTAGTCAAAGATTTACTAGCTGGCTTTCTTGACGTGGCTTTATAAACTTCTGCATGCCAGCATTAATATTATTTTTTCAAAGTTCGATGTGTTGTATATTGTACGCTTTTTCTGCATGTGCATATAAAGAGCATATTTTTTATACATCCTCCAGCATCCTACTTTTTCATCTCTGTATTGACTGTGCGGTCTCTTTCCAAATCTCTTGGCAGAAAAAAACCGAATTCTAATCAGCAAAATTTCGTATTCGTGTTTTTCGAAACCTTTTTTCCTTACGGAGCAAAAAAGATCGCGATACTAGCAGTGGTAAACAATATTTTCCTCCATACGTACGTTTGAGTCACCCGTTACACATTGCTAGTAATTTTTGGATTCTGTCTGTTTACCGATTGTTTGCTGGAAAAGAAAGCAACATATTAAGAGAGCTTCAATAAATTAAGTTCATAATAGAGTCTGAGTAAGACACTCTCAAATTCAGCGAGTTTAAACTACTCCACCGAAGAATTTCAACGACCACTGCAATGACATACGAGAGGAAGCGAGGAGTTGCAGAGATGAGCAAGTGGATGAGAAAGAGTGATTCAGGGAGTGGAGATCAAAGAACATGATACGGGTAGCGAGCAGTTGATGTTTGTTGACCTTCTACTTGGTTCTCATTAACGGTTTGGCAGATCTATGAATGCGAAAAGGATACCGATGGCAGGTAGTGCGGCACGTCAGACTGCAACACCGACGATGACAATGATTACATCCCAAGTAAGTACTATTTGCTGTTTGCTGTAGTAGAGTTTTGTGTGATAGAGTTTTATTTGGGATATTTTATTTGATATAAGACTTTATCTCTGTCATAGGATCTGTTAACGAAATTTGACAACTGTCTACTCTTTTGGTAGTTGTTCTTGTCCAATTGAATATCGCTTTTTTATCAAGTAAGGATGGAAGTTTATGCATTTTTTGTTGTTAGGTTACGCGAATATTGCAAATTACACACATGTGACGCGTAGTGTTCCGTACTGTTTCCCTTTGTGTTCGATTCTTTCAATTCGGTTTGTTCAAGCGCTTTCAGAATGTAGAGTGCTTCACTATGTGGAATTTTCTGACTCACGAGTCATTGAGGGTGTAGAATAAGGTACAACTGATATAGAAACCACTGTTAAAATTAGTGATTAGCTAACGCAATCAAATTTGCATTACTTAATCCTGTATAGTTATGCGGAGTAGTTTCGAGTTACTTTCAAGTTGGGACCAATTAGCTCTGCTAGGTTGTCTGTTCGAAATGATGAAGTTCTTGACAGTGAACTTCTTTGTTATCGTTTTAGTAACTTATGAGAATAACTATTGCTTTGTTGCTAATTTAAATTGTCTGATCCTTATAATTCCCATCTTGGAAATTATAAGGATCAGACATGTACTTTTCATAGTGTATTGAAGCACACAAAATAGTTTGATGGTGTTATTTTCCGAAGTTTGTTTTGTCAGTAGACTGCATAATAGCTATTTCACCTTGAGAACTGTCGGGCGTTCAAACGCATCCAAGAAGAGAAATGTATTGTAATAAACTGTTTTTCTCAAAGAGAACGCTGAGTTTTTATACTAAAAAATTTTAAGTGAATTAAGCTATAAAACGTTTGTATCCTCTAACACTGAAGAATAAGCGGTAATATGTTGATTCCAAATACATATATATTTGGGAAAAAATCTTCAAGAAAAGCAAGTAGATGTATGCAGAAATTTGATATGAAGGGAAATATGTAGACTTGTCACTTTTTAGCTTCGGAGCATCAATTTTTTTTAGGACGTAAAAATAAGTTGTGGGATAGTTAAGGCTGTCTTTGTTGAGCTTTCCAGTTTTTCATCTTCATTTTATCACCAGTAAATAAAATAAAGCTGTAGTTTTGTTATGACTACATCGTTCATTACTCAGATGTGCAGTAATAAATCTTTGTACACAAAATAATCTACAGAATTTTAAAGTCTTTGCTTTGCTCTCTTTACTCAAGTATAAAGAATTCTCAAATTATGTTATCATTTTGTTATAATGGATATTATTCAAAGAGAAAGTACGCCAGGTTCAGACAAAGACATTTTCAGTAGCTTCCTGAAGAGGAATAACTTCTTTATAACAGTGAACGCATCAGTGAACACTAAATACACTTATTAAAAATGGAGTACATTACTTTCATTAGTCAATTTTGAGTGTTTTAATGGCTTGTTACTCTTTAATTTTTTTTTAAGCGACCAAAACCGAAATTGCCGTCGTTTGAAGAAATAAAACGTGCCGTACCTTCATCATGTTTCGAAAGGTCGCTGTTCAAATCATTGTTTTATCTAGTTCTCGACTTAATGATTCTGTACGGTTTGTACAGATTTGTTGGTATATTCGAGTCGTTTGGAATTTTTGGGCTGTTTATATGGTAAGATAAGTTCACATCTGCTTCATGATTCTAATATAGCAATGTATGGTTTATTACAAAAAGTCGATCTATTGTTGTTGGACACTTTGGAATTTAGAAATAGGTTGTGTGCTTAAATGTGTAACTTCAGGTATTGTTGTATGGGAATGTTTGGATCGTCACTATTTGTAGTTGGTCATGACTGCGGTCATGGTACCTTTTCCGAATATACTTGGGTCAATGACCTCTTTGGACATATCGCTCACGCTCCACTTTTGGCACCATATTGGCCCTGGCAGAAGTCACATCGACGACATCATCAGTATACTTCTCATATTGACAATGATATGGTCTGTTTGCTCTCTTCTGTTTGATAGTGTCTTAATTAGTGATGGATTAACTCTCCTAATTTCTATTAATGTTAGAAGTCGATTGTTTCAAATCCATTTTCAATTTAGGGACATCCCTGGGTGATCGAGAAAGATTTCATGACGCGTGGTTGGATAATGCGCAACTTTTCAAAGATTCCACTTTCTGGTTTTATTCGGTTAGTTTGATGTATTTCTAGATTTGATTGATATAGGATATTAAAGTAAATATGGGAATTCCTTTAAACCATCTTCCCTTGATATTGGAATCCTCTGCTTTTTATCTACTGATGAATGTATGTGACTAACTAAACTGCTTTTACTTTAACGAAATATATCAGTTTAATATAACGTTGTATTTTTTCAACAAAGCATTTCTAGGTGGAGTCCGATATATACGATGGTCGGCTTACCAGATGGTAGCCACTTTTGGCCTTATAGTAAGCTTTTTAATAGCAATCGCGAACGAGTGGAATGTGTTATTAGTAGTTTGGCATGCTTATTTTGTGCTGTGGTTAGTTTATTGGTGCTAAGAAATAATAGCAAATCTAAAACAAACTTAAAAGTGATTATACATGCAGGATATGTGAAATTTGCATCGTTTTTGAATTTAGTGTATCAAAAACTTAATAAATATTGCTATCAACAGCTTAATAAATATTCCAGGTAGCCTTCGTTATATGTAATTATAGCTGGTTCACATTCATCAAATATTATTACATTTCGTTGTTGTTTCAAGGTTATTGGCTTGTTATCATAACTTATCTCCAACACAACGATTACAGTATAGAGGTGTGTCTTTTAGCCTTTTTTTTTTTTTTTTTTCGCTGTATAAAATTAATAGCATATAATTGTGTGTTTTTTTGTATCTATGAAGTGAATGTATTTTATTGAGTGATAACGATCTTGGGCTACTTCAGTATGGTGTTTAGCTTTCTGCTTTTTTGTATTTTCCATTCTCTATATATTTATAAATGGTCAGTATACTTAACGAGGGAACTGTTACAGGAAATTTGAAACCTTAGTTTAAATGGGTCCTTTACGTTTTAATTGTATTTTATCATTTTCCTGTTCAATAAAGAACTGAAGAAGATATGAAGCTGAAGAATTTATAGGCGGATTTAGTGTAATGTAGAGTGGGTCATAAGTAGACTATTCAATATTACGCACTTAAATCGCTTCGATGTCACTATGTGGTGAGTCATTTGAAGTTGACCAGACTGTTCTTGTTTTATGTTTGTTTAGGTTTACGAAGAAGGTTATTGGAATTATGTAATGGGGCAAGTGCAAACCATTGATCGAGTGTACGGTTTTGGTATTGATACGCTGCTGCATCATATTACCGATGGTATCAATTTTTAATGTTGATCTTTAGATAAAAGAAAATGAACTAGTCAGTGGATGTCACAGTTACATCATATATTTTCAGAATGAATTCTTCCTCAGTGAGTGCAGATTTAAATTCTTTAAAGTTTTAGAGAAAAGCTAGCGGAATTTTCTGTTTTAAATCGTGAATTCATGATTTATTTTCATATTTCATATCAGCATTAATAATTTATCACTTTAGGACACGTGGCCCATCATTTCTTTTTCACAAAAATTCCTCATTACCATTTGATGGAAGCAACAACAGCTATTAAAAGTGTTCTCGAGCCTTATAAGGTATACAGATGTAAAAGCAATGCCGATTTTTTGTTGGACTATTTGACGCTTAATATAAAATTGGAATACCTTATTGGCAGAGGAACTGGTATCCTCACTTATGCTGGACAACAAAAAGAGGAATGATTCGTTGAGTTTTTTATAATAACCAGTTTTAAAAAAAGTGAATTTTTGATTTCTCTCACTTCGACTTTTTAAAAAGTGATGTCAATATAATTGAAATGAGTCCGCTATACTGATAATAAGAATTCAGTAAAGTTCTTTGTTAATAATATTGGTGACAAATATCTTTAAGTTAATTTAAGATAAACATCTTTAAGTTAATTCCAAAGAAAATTTCAAAACTTCGTCTTGAAGGTTTAGGAAAAGTTTTTGGTTCTTAATTAATATTTGTCTTGAAGAAAAAGTTATTGGAAGAAAAAGGAAAAGAATCGAACAAAGAAGTGTCAGAATAATGCTGATTAAAAAAATGTACAGTGCAGTAAGCCAGCCCATTTCGGTATTGCTTTATCGTTAAGGTTGAACGAAATATTTGGTTGTTCGCATACCTTTCTGCGTTCTATTCGACCTATGATCTCCTTCTGTCTGCTTGAAAATCCTGCTTTTCTGAACACTGATTTGACTTCTGGAGAATGAAGCTAATTTATAAATACGTTATTTAGAAAGTAGTGGTAACTTATCACACAAATCGCGCAATAGAGAGCTGGTGGTTACATGATTGTGGATGAGTATCTGACTTGTAGAAGTAAAGTGTTCTAGTTTTCGTGTGAAACTGCCTTAAAACTAGTGTGGAGCTGTGCTGAATGAGTTCTTTGCGAAGTAAGGACATGACTTGTATGGTACATGTTTAAAATTTAAAAAACTGAATGGCGTACATTATCCTGTTTTGATTCAGTCCATAACATAAATTGGAACCGGTTAAATTTCAAATCGACTAAAGATTATGTTCAGTGTGGAAGATTTTACATGTGACTAATACATTTGTTGGAGTCAGTAAACAGGTATGTAGTATTTGGGGAGATTCATATTGTACAACAGTTTCAAAGAGGATGTTGAACTGTTCCCGAAAGTTTTGCTGAGTAAGTGAGTAGTGTCATAATTGCACATATCTGAAAAGGCAAAAAATAAGAAACAGGACAATAAAATTGACATACTCAAATTTCTAATCGCGAAAAACGTGTAACCGTAGAAATAGAGATCCTTATGTGTTTCATTAACATGCCGAAAAAGACACTTTAAAGTTCTAATTCAAGCAATGAAGTAATTGTTCAAAATAGCTCATTTAAGCATTCTAGAAATAGCTGGTTTCATACCAGTTTTTAATTCGAATTATCCAGTTCCAGTCTACATTTTGTTTTGAGATTCTTCATTTTTTCGGGATTCTCGTTTCTACGAATTATTCCTCTGTCAGTTGAAAAGGTTATAACCACGTCCTAAAAATTTTCAAAGCGTGTTTTCTGGAAACGTTTTCTTTGATTCAACATCATATTTCTGAATTCAGAGCTCGCCCGTTCAGAATGCCTATGAAGTGCATGGCATTTGCCATTTAGTAGGCATCAATTCAAAATATGTGTTTTACAGGCGAATTTCATCAGCATATGCAAAAAAACTGGTGATACTAGTGGATTGAATATAACGTCACATAATTATTTTATTCTTTATCCAAAAAAAAATTCACCCTCTTAATGATTACGAACTATGAACTACACCGCCTCTACATTGATGTGCGAATTATATTCGAAATTATTTGTGCAAAGTTATGAACACATTTCAAAGTTTCTAAATAATAACACGTACAGTCCGTTTTCTACGGACTTACTGAGGACCAGGTTAAAAGTTGAAGAAGCTTGATGTTTTGAGGCCGGACATCGGATATACATACACTGGCATTTTTAATGCTCTCTTTTAATCTCTTCAAATACAGACTTTCCTCATTCCATTTCCTACAAGTTGAAATTTTCAGATATCTGAACTTCAAATAGGATGTAAACCAATCAGGAGATATATTGATTTCAAATTATTAAGAAGACCTACTAAAAGTAACATAAAAATTAAAATGTCCAAATTATTAATTATTCGAAAATCTGGAAGACTAAGCACTTACTGAGAGCAAATTTGACTGAAAAAGTGTGCATTTACGCTTGTACGACACCAACTTGAAGTGAATGTGTCATGTTTGAAAGCGAAAAAAAATTGTGGTATGAATAACACTTACAAGTTATCGTCTTGTTGATATGAAAGTTGTTTTCACAATGAATCATGTGATGTACTAGAATGTAAATGAAAGAGAAGATACAGCACTTCTTTTGCTGGAATGATTATTATAGACACTACGATATATAAGAAATGCATAGATGTTGCAGGGAAAGTGAATTAATGATATAGAGGGAGTTATCAATCAAATGAGGTAATGAATCCGGCCAGGATGATAACCTGTCTAGTAAAAATGAAGAAAAAATTCATATCGAAAAAAAAAAAAATTCTAGTTTTGTGTGGCTTTCCCTCATTCCTACAAATAGGTAAAAGGTATGAGATCTGCACCCAGTTTTTAATTTATTCCTTGTCCATCCTATTCTGCTCTTACTCTTCTACTGCCTTATTCTCATTGTTATTTCATTTACAATATGCAGCTTATCACTCTTCTTACCAGCTCATTTTCTATCTACTTCGGTATGTCCATCTTCATCAGTCTCCAAATATAGATTTCCCTGGATCAATGCAGCATCTCCTCAACAGTTATTGGTACTCGTTTAAACTGAGAGTATTTCTTAGTGTAATAAAACGTGAAATAGACTAAATGTCAGAAAAGACAAAGTTTTAATCGAAAAGCAATATTATACATGTAATATCTGTAACTGAATGTGTATTTGTGTAGCTATAACTGAAAATTATTTGTTTCAGTACAGTGCTACACGAAATCAATAGAAAATAGAAGAGACAATAGTGGAGATAATGGCATCATCTCTTCAGTGATTTGGCGTAGTATTATTGGTGATATTTGCCAATTATCATCTTTTCCACGTCCAACAACTGATCCAAACAAATACATCGAGTGCGTATTCCAAGCCGAAAATGCTGGAAATCGGTTAGATAATGGTCAATTCGAAAAATAGCTTTTAAAATCCGAAAAATTCAGTTGTTGAAAAAATGCAAGATTTTGGTACTGTTTTAGTAGTGATCTTGGTATCTGGGCATCAAAGATCTGCCCGATTGGATATCAGTTTGTAACATCAGCTCGAGAATGTAAAGTCATTGGATTCATTAAAGCTCGACAGCAGTTGTGCGAAGGGTCCAATGCTGAAAAATATAAATTCTGTCCTCAGCTAAGAAATGGTCCAAAGGTTAGGCTGTGAATTAAATGGAAAATCCTGTTCCATTTCCTAAACTAGAAAATAATGATATTTGATTGCAGCTCGTAGTGAAAAGAGTGGAGCAACAAAAGGAACAATGCCTGTGTGTCTTGAATGAAGAGAATTGTGACTGCCCAAAAGTTGTAATCATCGAGCTAGTCACATATGATAAAGTTATGAATGAAAAGAATATATCAAAGGTATAGACTGGGATTGTTTTCATATTATATTCCAAATAAGAAAGGTAAGGGTAGAAATGATACTGTCTTCTAAAGATTTTTTGGAATAAAAGAATCTCAGATGTTTAACTCTACTTTCATTTTGAAATTGAATAACATAAAATGTTTTCATATTCCAGGCTCGTCAAGCTCGTCATGCGCCCTGTCAGAGTGAACAAAGATGCATAATCTCTGTAAGCCATATTTCTTGCTATTTTGTTGCAGTTAAGATTGTTTATCGAAAATGATTGGATAGTGTTGCAAGAATCTCGGGAAACTCTCGTAGAGCAATTATGGAACTGCAATGTGAAATATTTAAATATGAGATATAATTCAGGATGATAATTGTGGTATCTGTTCGAATTCAGACAGCTTATGTACCTGTGGTTCATCAGGTTCAACTAATTTCTCCGGTGTCAATAAACTCCCGGTAGGAATTTGATTTGATTTGGCTTAATTTATGTCCTAAATTCAGTTTAACTATTTTCTTCAACAATTTGAATAGAAATATCTTCTGACTGTAATGTGATTATTTTCAGAATAAGCAAATCCCGGAAGGCTGCCAACTTTTAAATGACGGACAACAGTACTGTACTCAGATACAGGGGAAAGCAGGGAAACAACACTATTCTACTATCATTGCGCCGCAACCATGTCCTACAGGTTTGGATCGGCCAAGTGAAATGCAAAGACAAATGCTAATGGATTTCTTAAGGGAGAGAAAGAGGGAGAAGATGTAGAGAGGGACTGAATGATATTTATTTCTCTATGATTTTCCGATCCCACATTTTTTCGTTTAGGTATAGAATGAAAAGTGGAATGATCGGTCAGTCACTGCATCAAACATTAACACTAAATTCTCGTCAGTGAAGTCAGAATTTAAAGCAGTTTTTCAGGACCTATCTTATGAGTTGGGGTCATATTTTAGGACACAAAATAAATAGTATAGATGGTAATTTCGAAGATCAGAGTGATGAAATTTTTTTTCAGCTAATCACGAATAATTCTTATTTACAGCAGCTGGACAAAGTGTTGAGGGTTCTAGATATCAGAAAATTTGCTCATGGATGATCGAATCGCTTGTTGCTGATCCAGAAAGTCCATCACATTTTCTGCAGTGTCAGCCAGCACCAAACAGTTTGTATTGTGGAAGATGGCAAAGTATGCCTTGCGAACCAGGCCTTATCTTTAATGCTCTCCTGCAGGTTTGCGTATGGAATCCTAGTAAGTTTTTGTTTGTTTTTACGTATTTTGTACCCTTGTCTAATCCAGTTTTTGTTGCATCTTAAAAAATACTTACTGTTAGCATATTGTCCAGCGTTCTAGTCTTTTCATCTTATTACATTATAAATTAAAACATCCCAAAAAAGGGGTCGTATGGTGAAGAAGAAAATTTCTATGGTTCTGATAAAAGTTGTAAAATATAATTGAATGTTATGTTATATCAAATTAATGAAGTTTAATTTCCTTATCAAAACTTAAGGAATGCAATCAGAGGAAATTCCAATAATTAGCCTAGGTATTACTGTAACGTATCCATCAATAGCTCAGCTATATTCGCATACTTCAAGTGGATACCTGATGTCCCCTATTCTGGTGATCCCTGGGTATGATGCAAATACACGATGCACTTGTCATGTTGGTGTGCAGATTGGTTTTTGTGGTTCTGACGGTCAGTGCCCAGGCCAGTCTGTCTGCAAAAGCAATGAATTAGCTGGACAGGGATCTGTAAGCAATTTCCAGTTTCTTGACAAAGTGAATTTTTCGAAAAGTTAAAGGCGTACTTCCTTTTCTAAAGTAACAGATCTACACCTTAAAATCACTACTTTCTAACTGTGTTTCATCTACTTTTTTCCTGCTTTCATTATGAATAGTTTTGATGACATACAAAATACCACAGAATATAAGAGTCGAAATCAAGGGCGTTGAGAAAATAAAAGAAGTCATGTAAAATTTTGAAGAGTTTGTAGTTTATATTTCAGTGTCTGCTGTGTTGTTACTATAGCGAAGGAACTGTTTAGAGAATCGCAACAAGGACTTCATTTCATCTCCGTTCATCCCCCGATCTTCAAAATTGTTAGTTGAAGTAATATATCGATGTCCACTTTAAAGAGTTTATGTTATTATATAATAATCACACTATCATCTATAACTCTATAGTTAAATCAAAATGTAGATTTTTGTTGGTTTTTGCCATTTTCTACTTATAATTTATAATGCATTTCTTTTCTTACGTTTTCCACTAAGTACACATTCCTTAACGACTTTTAATCTACAGTTTTGCGCTAAATTTTATAAAATATAAAATTGTTTTCAGCTTTAAAAATAAAGCTCAGACTTTGTTGTATAGCTGTCATAAGGTACACTCATCCACTACGTTTTATAATATACTCAATGAATGATTTTCAAAATTTGCTGTAAAGAGGACAAAGTACTACTTATCTTTGAAACAATTTGTAGACGTCTGAGACTTCCAACTTCTTGATAACTAACTGTCATAAAGATTAACAACTATAAAAGAAGTCCATCTATTTCATAAACAAAGAAACTTTCGCTTCAATTTTTTGACGGTTGTAATGCAATTTATGCAAAGATGATATCAACTGCAATTTTTATGATAATCCGTTTGCAACTTATTTATGAAAGGCAACACCTCCGAAATATGCTTATTAAGCTAGTAGAACAGTGTAGATATGAAACGAAGTTTTAATAAGATGTTTATTCAAGTTTTCAAAACATTTCATTCGTCGGTGCACTTTAAATACTCTTCATTCTATTTATAACTAATACAGCAAGCTATCACGTACTCTTAAATTTTTATCTAGCTCAGATATCTCTTTTTTATCTCCTAATTGCAACATTTGTCTATTCGATTTCAATTACATCGCTTCAATCCATTAACAAAAAAGTAGCAAAGCCTGCAACTTGAACTTATTACAGAATTATGAAATTAAGGTTCCAGTTATGAAGATATTACTACAAGTTTCAAACACGAAAAAATCAACCCAACCTTTCCCAAGAATAGCTAAGCCCACTAAAGAATTTCACAATCCCACCTCATCTCATGAATTAGAAGTCATACTTAGATTTGTACAGGAATAAACTCATGAATCAAAAAAAGCTTCATTTTAGGAAAGTCACCAGGTGGTCTGATCCCCTAGATCCTATAAGTGGTGAAAATAATTGAGTAGAAGACTAAATATCTACTTAGTGATCCTGTGCATTTCTAAAAAGTTCTTGACAACGTGTTGAATTTCTAGATTATGAAGGTAAAAAGGATCAATACTGGAAGGCACGAAAATTTTCAAATAACAACAGGCGATAATCCATTATTTTCTTGAATATGTTTGAGGCAAAATAACCCACCCTAAAAGTTAAATAACACTTGTTCGGGTGAGCATTAATTTCAAATGATAGGACTACCTATTACGAAAATCAATATTTTGGGTTTTCTCTAGACATTTGCAACATCTCTAAAAGTCAGGTTTATTTTAAATATATGGATAACAGTTAAACTATGATTTGAAGATTACTAAAACTGAAAAAAAAAAAAAAAAAACTGTTATTCGTACCGATCAAAGAATTTTATTAGTAAATGGAATAAAATTGTTTTTCCTGGAAATACTGCAGAAATACTAAAATAAAGCATTCACTGCTGATGAAGCAATTCATAAAACCCAGAATTACAATGAAACTTTTTAAAACCAGTTTTATTTGACTAGTCGTCTATATTTACATTTTATCAAAAATCCGTGAAAATATCAAAAATATGTCAATGAAATGCTTGGCTGAAAATCATAGGGGGATTGAATGGCTTTATAGATAATAAAAATATGCTGGGACAGTTTTTTTTTCACAAAAAAAAATAATAAGAACACTACTGCTTCTCACACTAGGCACCACCTGTTGGACATCCATGGCTACGTTCACCAGGTTGACACTTACAATCTCGATCTTTCATTCGTCGTTCCGTGATATCTCGCCCATCTCGATCTTTTCCGATCACGCACAAACATCCTTGAATTTCCAGAATTAACAAAACATTTGCATCGAAATTTGTGACCATGTCGTTGTGATTAAACTGGAGAGTTAGACGAACAAAGCAAATTGCTAATGTTTTTCATCTGATTAAAAATTTATTTTTTGGAAGTCTGAAGTTGAAAGTTGTACTTACCCTTAGGTCTCGGAAAGCATCCTTCTTTGAGTCCTTTAAATTTTTCATTTAACTCATTAATGACGGCACGATAATTTGCTTGAGCCCGTTCTCGAACTGGATCACGAGCATTTTGCGGTGGCTGTTCGTTAGCTGTTCTTTTAGTCTTCTAACAAACAACAAAATACATAAGAGTTCAATGTGGAGAGTTAAGTATTAATTGTTGGAATTAAATAGTGTTATTTAAGATGTGGTTAAAATCTTGAGAATTTTTGCTGCAATATACTGCAATATTGAATATTTGAAATAAGAAATTTAATGTTTATTGCAAACTCTCAAGACGACTTTAAATCTGATGATCGGAAACAGTGGTGAAATTTCAGCGAAAATAGTCTCAAAGATATTTCGATTAAATGGATGAATATGCATTACTTTTAAGATAAATAGGGATGTAGGAAAAGGATTTAGTGTACTGGTGTTTAGAAATTGGATAGCTATCGAATGAAAACTAATTGCAGATCAACTTGCTGGTAAGGAGGAATACAAATGAAAAAATAAAAATAGTGGTAGAGGTATTTAAAAGAATTATATTGTATGCATTAAAAATAATAAAAATATGGTATGAAGTGTGTAGCGAAATATCCGAACCGTTAAAAAAGAGATGAATTTATCAATTGTGCTTATAGCATCAAGAACTATTAATTGAAATAATTTTTAGAATTTGGGAACTTTCGCTAGAACTGTTGCAGCTTACGTGGGAGGTACTTTTAAAAAGAAACTTTAATAGTATAATAATGTCAAACGTTAATGAATGCAAACTGCGAATTGTTTAAAACTGAATAATTTTTCCAAATCTATTTTTTAATTTAACATAAACATCCTTTATCAAAGCCAAGAATTGAGATGGATTAATAGAATGATAAATTTGGTCTAACCACAAATGTCTGTTATTAGTAGATAAAGATTATAATTTAAGCATATAGCAAACAAGTAGAACTCTTGTTATTGGTCTAGTTTGCATTTTTTCTAGAGAAATACAAACAGCTTTGAAATTTTCGGAATGCACTCGAAAATTCCATAGAGATATTTTTACTGACTCCTACTATATAATTTCAGCTTCAATAGGAAGTTTAGAGCATACCTGCGAAAATTTGCAATGCACCCCATCATCGTATTTCTTCATCACTTCATTACCAACTGCATCTCTTTCAGTGCACATACAACCCCCAGATGGTAACGGGAAGCAGTCTTGCTTGTAATTACCATATCGATCTTTGATCTCCTCATTCAGCTGTTTTTTATTATGCACTGTTTGTGCTAAAATTTGATTTTCTAAAAGTTCAGAAAATGCAAGCTTTAATGTTTCTCAATAATTCAATTAACTGATGGCTGCATCAGACAACTTGCAAAAAACGGTTGATTTATGCAGCTTTTTGATAAAATTTGTCATGACTATGCTTAAACAATATTTTATCAATTGCTTGTCCATTCTTGATAAAGAACAAATGATGAACCAAATTCCGAACCTAAAGGAGGTTTAATCTATATGTCAATAAAGTTTTGAATCATAGGATACTAATTCGGGCAGATTATTCAAATTTTTGTTAATTTTAGACTTTGCTTTTTTGTCATAGCAGTGATTTTATATAGTCAGAAAATATGAATACGATTTTCCCATGACTGCTTTTTACACTTTTCCTACTTTTAAAAAGATGAAAGCAGAATGCAATGCTCTGCAGAATGCATACAACTGCAAACTAATTTCGAAATGTGTAAAGATGATATTTTACATTGTATCATTCCCTATCATACACAAACTATGGAGACTTGAAAATCATATCAAAATAAGTTACAAATAAGCTAGAATTACACTGAGTTAGAAATGATTCAAATCACTATCGCAATCAAAGCAGGTGTCTGATGTGTGCAGGATATGCTTAACATATTAACTTCCTGTTGTGTATCACACTGTTTGGACTGAATTGTATTGATATCATTTTAGTTGTTGCTGTTGTAATAATCTCGACAAGATTATTTAAAGAGTTCCGACAAAAAGATAATATAAGCACTTCCTGTTAATTAATTGGCTTCACTCGAAACTTTCTGAATCTTCATTACACTGTAATGACTTTCAGCCAATTTTTCAAAGCGAATGGATGCCTCTCAGAATTTTCCCGAGGATTTCAAATATTTAATAGCAAATATTACCTGCAATATCCAACCTGCACTGTTCACTGGAATCGTAATTTTCGACAGTTTCTACACCGTCCCCTTGTTTAACAGTACATGCACATCCACCACTTGGTCGTGGGAAACAGTTCTCCCGCAAATTGTTGTGCATTTTTTGTAATATTGCTGCCGTATCACGTCTTATGACTCTTACACTTGTCATCTCAAAAAGTAGTTCTGTCAAAAGAGGTTATTACAGAAGTATGATTTTAGTCAATAGATATTTCCAATAATGACTATTGAGTGTCAGTTTATTCTGCTTACCAATTTGTTTATAACAAGAAAACAATTGAGACTACTACCTTTCTGATTTCTAGAAATCTATATTTAATCGACAAGTAAATTTAGAATCGGGAAAAATAGCGAACCGTTGGTATGGTATAAATGAAGGAACAAAAGATGAATGCGGAAAGAAACATCGTGTTGAGAATTGAAGGCATTTTTGCATCCTTTGAGTTTCTTTTATAAAAATTGAAAACACTGGGAGGAGAAAGATGCTCTCAGCATTGCACCAACTGTCCTCCAGTTGTTCTTACAATGGGTGCTGATAATTGCATCCCCATTTATTTATTTTCCACACTGAACTTTCAGATCAAACTCGATATGACAATAAAATCCGCAAGCAGTTTCTGAGCTTCTGCTTCCTATCCTTCAAATTTCAAGGAAGTACGTGACACAACAGAATATCATCAATAACACCATTAGTATGACTCATTACTAATTTCAAATAACACTATTACTGCTAATCTCTTTCTCGAAATCTGATATTTGATTTCTGTTGCATACCGCTGATAATCCAACTTTGTTGTAAGCTTATCGCAAAAGTGCAATCTAATGACGACGATATCACAGACGACTCAAAAAAAAAAAAAAAAAAAACATTGCTTCGAAGGTAACTCACACTTACTTTAAGGAAATCCTACCTTGAATTGTTTCCAATGTATGGAGAATACTGGATCCTTTCTGTATGACCTGAAAACTTTTATAAAATTTAAATTTCGCATGCAAACAGTTCTGATTTCGACCGTGGTCGAGAATAATGATCCAAGTTTCATAGCTGATCCGAGCAAGGTTTTATTCAAACTCCACGGTTACTTTCATTATCATCTTTCGACAGGTAAATCAACTCTATCAAACTTTCAGCTTTATTGAAGAAATTAAACAATAGCCTAGGCAACTTAATACTCAAAAAGTTAGGTTAGTTGCATATGTTCTGGACCTTAATCGAACCGCTATTATTCTCAGACGAGTTCCATGGTAAGAAGTGCTCTAAATTTTTGGGAAAAAAGTAATCAAATCCAATGAAATAAGCATGCTTCTAAACTAATAAGCATTCTGTCTACTCAATTTATTACCAATTAATTACCAATGACTTATTTCCTTAATATCAAAACATCAATTAACCTGGCAGGGTACTTTTTAAATAGGTTATAATATAGAGATACTTCATCTGTTAGTTAAGAATGCTACATAAATTCCTACAACATCAGTATTCTCTTAAAATGAAATCTGACAACTGGTAAATTCGTGTTAAATGTTAATTTCCCACAATTTTCAATCAAATCAATCCTTATGATAAAGATAATGACGTTCAGCGATCCATTTCAATAAAACTGCTTAATTGTTGAATGCAGAAAATTTGTACTAGAAATGGAGAGATTGTAAACAAAGGCGGTGGAGGAAGTGATCGTTGGTATAAGATGACTGTTGAACATAGAAAGTATTTATTCGTTTAAAAAAAAGTGTAGAGAAATTCGCTAGTATGCCAGTGAAGTATTGGAGATCATGTTTTCAGACCTTGGAGAATTTCTGGTGGTGAATTCCAGTTAATGAAACGGAAGTAATTAACTACTCCAGTGTGAAAAGACAACGACATGATGTTGTCTGAAGTTGCAACAGCTTGAAACAAAAATACGCAATTAATAGAAAGTGAAAGAATGACCTGTAGCATGCTGCTCGCCTAATACTAAAGATGCATGCATTACTTGCATGCACTTCTGCTTCGCCTTCTTTAATTTTGTTCATCCTCCATGTCCATGTCATTATTGACCCTTTCTGTGTTTTTGTCCCTATCCCACCTTTATTCAAACATTTCGGTATGCGCGTTCGTCGCACTTCATAGTCACACAGCATTCTCTTTCTATCTCTTCCTTTCTTTCCTTTTTCCTCTTACTCTTTACGTGGCAATAGATTATCGAAACCAGAATTTCTCTATACATGTAAAAAGAACGTGTCGAAGTGAGAACGTAAGAGATGTGCAGTGCAGCGGGGACGGAAGGTCACTTGTAAGCCAATCGCTTCCCCGTGTAGCGCTTCATACCAATCTGCATTTATCTTGCTTACACGTACTACAAATCTATTAGTGACTTGTTGATACGTGAAGTGGACTGTTTCTTGTTGCTTCCTCGCGTCGTTGTTGTTTTATTGTCACTGCTACTACGTGGTACATCGATAAGAACTATATTCACTCATCGTGTTCGCTAGATACATTTGTCTATCCATGAAGCAACCAACCACTTCCAGACTTGTCATTAAACACTCATTTATGTCACTCTCAGTGTTCTGCTCATTGTGTTTGTTACTAGTTCAAAGGCCATCATCCATTGCCTACTTACCAACTTATTTCTACAGATATAAACCAAACCATCTCTCTGAGTCATCGTCCTTTGTTTTTGTTTCCTACTGTATTTGACTCTTTGACTTCCTTATTCGTATTGTAGAAATCATCGCTGTTATATTATGAGTTACAATTATTTATTCAAAATCGTTATTGTTGGCGACCATAACTGTGGAAAGTCATGTATTTTGCTACGCTTTGCTGAAAATTCATTTCGCCAGGATCACATTACTACGCTTGGTGTTGATTTCAAACTGAAAACAGTCAAACTTGGTCGTGATAAAATCCGGCTAGAGTTGTGGGATACAGCTGGTACTCTATTGTCATATTCTAATTTCATTCACCTAATTTAGCATTTCTTTTCACGCGGTAACTAAGCAGCTGCAATTCACATCTTTACTGCATTGTGAGTATCGCATTCACTAAATAAGAATAGAAAGGGTTCTCGGTTCAACCAACCTAATTCAAGCACTGAGTTCAAAAGCTTTAAAAGAATTAAAAAATTTTCCTCTTTCAATATATATACACCGATTTTAGATTTATGCTTCAAGTTCCTTGCATGCTGAATTAAACAGAGTAAGCTGATAAAAATGATATATATGACAGAAATAGGAGGTAACTAGCGTAGAATTATTTTTTGCATACTTCTTACGACTCTTATAACTTAAAATTCTGCTTACAATGTGTCCTTCAAATATGGTTTTATTCACCGTTTCTCGCATCGTTGACAATACATATGCACTAAATAACCAAACACTTGTGTTGATTACAAAAACTAAGATTAAATTAAATGAATGGAATTAAACTCTAGTGAGAAATACTTTTAGAAATAATTGGTAGTTTTGAAATTTTTTCAGGAATGGAACGGTATAGAACAATTTATAACTCATACTACCATTCAGCACATGGAGTAATGTGTGTTTATGATTTGACAGACGAACGATCCTTTGATAATTTGCGTAATTATTGGTTAAAGGTAAACTTTATGGAAGAAAATAGTTTGGTGAATCATTTTCTACAAACAAATGTATTACAAATCTTTCTGAAGTCGAGTTTTCTTACTTGAAAATTTTTTTATTTAATGATTCCCTCGTTGAAATTTAGTAAGTTTCTGAGAAAATTGTTCGATACGTCGATAAAAAACAAATGTCACGTGATTCTGCTTACTATTAATATGTCCTCAGTTTTATATGACGTATGTTGACAATTGAATTCTAATTTTATACTCACTTGATTTTACGGCTTCTGTTGCAGCGAAGTTCCATTACTTACTGCTATGGCGTTTATTCTGGTAGTTATGAAAAAGCATCTAATGGGATTTGTGTAGTTATTACAGAATTTGCAACCGAAGGAGCGATTGTTTGTTATTTGTTTTGCTCATTGAAACATTATAGGAAATTCGACTGCACGCGCCATCAAATGCTGTGCTAATGCTAATTGGAAACAAAGCTGATTTAGAAGACAAAAGAATGGTTAATTTTGAACGCGCTGAACGCCTCGCTAACGAGCTTGGAGTCTCTCTTTATGAAGTTTTTCTTTTTTAATAGATTTACTGACATGCTGATGGAAACTCCAGTGCACAAAATAACTGTTAGCTAGCAAATGAAGATTTCAATTTCTTTATGCCACTTTTGGACGATCAAATGTTAGGGGCGGTAAGAAGCAAGAAATGCGAACTGTGGATAGAAAGTAATAACCGCTTGTTCTTTTATGTGCTAATTCTATGTATGCATTGAGAATAACATTCTTTGGGAAATATTAAATATTAAGATATAGCCTAGGACAAGTTCTGAAATAACTCTGCGTGATATGCGGTAGTATTCCAATGAGACTGAGAAAAGTATAAGACCAGATCATTAGTGCAGTAGATAGTGGATGCAATTTTCTTTGCTAGTGTTCCCTTTTAAGCAACCATTAAACGCTAAGCTAGTGTGGCGAAAAATATTCGGGAATGCAAGCATTTAAATAATTTACAGGTGAGCGCGAAGACAGGTATTAATTGTGATGATGCATTCCATAATTTGGCAGCAGCAATGCGTGACCGCCTTTTGGTATCCAGCATGCATTCCGATGCAGAAGATAGCGACCACCTTGGTTCTGCTTTTCATGTTGATGGTGTTACTCTTCCCGACAAGAGCTCATCATTTTTGCCATCATGTTGTTCTTCGGTAGCACAGCCAACATTTGTTTAATTAGTTTTCGTTAGACCATCTATTCATATTGTTACTGGAATGTTTATGTTAGTAGCATTGTGTCCTCTTAACTCACGTTTATCAGAAGGAAACTTCAGTCTAATAAAAAATCAAACAAGCAGTGTCTTTAGTTTGGTACACCTCCATCACCCAGAATCTGTAGAAAAATCACTTGATGGAACTTCATAATTTGTAGTTATAAAAAAGATAATTTTACATATACTGCTGAAAACGAAAAAAAAGAAAAGAGACTGCGTGTATAGCAAGCAAAAGTTTATGAAACCGTTTTATTGGAGAATGATTATTTTTGCTCAAACTTTGATAAATGCTCCAAACAAAAAATTGTTTATCCAGCCTTTTTTTTTTTCCTACTTCTTACAGAAAGATAGTCATAGCTCTGAAAGAAATGCATTATGAATGATGTTTTAATAAGTATTGTTATGGACAGCACAGTTTAATGCACTCAGTATTTTTATTCAGTATTGTGATATAAATGTGTTCAGTATTGATACTTTGAGGAAAGTGCGTTGATTGGCATAACAGTAATATCAACTTTGGAAGATAAACTGCGTGAATTTGCATGAGATACGTTAGAGTATATACAGAATGAAACGGCATGCACAATACTTTTATTATGCTTGTAACCCACTGCTGGAGCTGTTCAGGACTGTGTACTTTTCTGACTTTGAAGGTGAGTGGAAGCCAAGAAGTGCTGAGCGTTGATTAAACAACCAATGAACTGTAGCTTATTTATGAGAATGGGATCCTCCTATAAAACAAAACGAGTATGACGTGATTACAACACAACGTGAATGAATATAATAGTGCTGAAACTTACTGTTATGAGTTCCAGGAACTGAAGTTATACCGTCAGCACTTCACATTTTTACAAGCAAATAAATTAGTTTAATAAGCAGCACTGCACAGAGATGGGATTTTGCATCCTTTCAAAATTACAGATAGACAAATGAGGGGAGATGTCGCTTTCTGTGATTAGCTGTTGAATCTATTTTGAAATTTCTAGCTGATGTATGAGGGGTAGCTGACCAAGTTAAAGCAAACCGTTAAGGTGGGGAGAGCAAGCACGAGAGTTTGAATATAGCAGTGTGACCTTACCTGCCATGCAGGCTGAAGTCGGGCCTCTTTACCATATGTAGTGCACCTTGAAAACGTTAGTTCCTGTCTTTCTTCTCACAGACGATCATATATTATCCGATATTCCGATATGTATTGAGTCTATGCTACCAGGGCCGCATGAAAATATTGGAAATGTGATAAACCAAGTGGTGGTGGTCTAGAGTAAAGTTTGTTTGATTTTAAGTTGCTGGTTGGTTGCATGTCGGAAAGGGCAGGTTTTGCAAAAGTTTAGTTCCGGTCCGATGTAAAAATAGCGTGCTATTATGTATTATGCGTAGAGAAACTAAAGGAAAGATCCAGAAGTAAGCTGAGTAATTACAGTGTCTGTCAGATTTTTATAACTTGAAGAGATTGCAGTGTGAAGATCATTTGTTTTCGTAAACTACTTGATAATTTGTTGGCCATTTTATTTGAGGTTTTCGAAAGTCTCCTATATTTTATTTAAAATTATGGTAATCGTTGGTATTTGCAAACCTTGACACCACGTAATATTGAACCTTTCATAACCGGACGAATTTCAGATTGCTTGAAATTTGCTTCCACTGATGGGTGAGTTCTTTTTCATGTTATGGTTATCGTCTTCTCATACATACAAACTGTAGTAATTGAAGCGGTGAAAATAAAACCCTTACCGAAGTACACTCCTAAAGTACAACAGCTGTTTAGTTATTTTAGGAGGAGTGTTGAGCTATTTCCGTAGCTTATTTGGACAGAAAGAGTTGAGAATTTTAATATTGGGTCTAGATGGCGCTGGAAAAACAACTATATTGTACAGACTTCAGGTACTTTTATATCTATTATTCATAATAAAATCGTTATTCATAACAAAGATCTGGTGACTTAAGGATCGAAGTTAGGAACATATTAGTTGTTTGTTGTTTTTATATTTGCAGGTAGGCGAGGTTGTGACGACGATCCCAACTATAGGTTTCAATGTGGAACAAGTTATTTATAAGAATCTTAAATTTCAGGTACATTCTTTGTAGGAAGACAATATTTTGTAACACTTCTTATTAAAATCAAGCAGTAGTTAGCGATTACATGTTCTGGTTTTCAAGCGATTACATGTTCTGGTATTCAAGTTTCACTTTAAATAGCTGTTCTACTCTATTTAGAAAAATTGTTTTGGGACATGTACTACAGTAAACTGAAATCTAAACTGGAGGATAACAGTTGAATGTTCCTCAGAATCTCAGTGATTTATCTGTTTTACCTCATAAAATTAGTCTAGGTGCGTTTAGCAAAAATTTATTACGTTTAGGACGTAATAGATTTTTGCTAAACGGAGCACTCACATAATGCAATGCATTATAGGTATGGGATCTTGGTGGTCAGACATCAATTCGTCCATATTGGAGGTGTTACTATTCGAACACTGATGCTATAATATATGTTGTCGATTCAGCAGATAAAGACAGAATCGGCATTTCGAAGCAGGAACTGGTATCAATGTTAGAGGTCTGAGATGTTTAACCTTGGCATCGCACGAAGTACACCACGGGTAGTTCAAGTTTCCTATAACCCTTTGGTTGAGAAAACCGAGTGAGCCCCAACACAGCTGTTAACGCCGAACAGATCTTATCTGAAATTAAATTTAAAATGCGTGAGCCATAAACCGTAAATGGCTTTCACCATGTTGATTCTGACTTCCGTTCTAATTTATAGATCTTATTGAAGCCTGGTATATTTATAAGTTTTCAAGTACTTCCACTGTAAGCGCAGAACTGAAAGTACAAAATTTCTGGTTGTGTTGCAGGAAGAAGAATTGAAAAGTGCTGTCCTAATGGTTTTAGCAAATAAGCAGGATATTCCTAATTCCCTTTCTTTGGCTGATGTGCATCGTAGCTTAGGATTGGATGCTCTTCGAACGAGAACCTTTCAGATTTTCAAAACGTCAGCGACAAAAGGCGAAGGACTGGATGAGGCAATGGAATGGTATGCAACATTTTTATTTCGAACAGAGACTGATAAACATAAACTAAGCAATTAATGCAAACATTTTAAAACATAATAGCAAATAATATATTGCTTTAAGAGTTCTTGCAGGTTATCGAACAATTTGCAGCAAAGGAAATAGGAAGACAAAAATTAACAGCCAACATGCACATATTATGCTAGTTTGTCTTCGTTGAGTATCTTGTTTTTTGATTTTGTTCTTGTAAATGTAGTCATTAATATTAACAACAAAACTGCCACTGTTATATACAAAAGTGCAATCGAAATGTTGACAACTATAACTAATCTAACTGATTCTCTTCTTCGCAAGAAGCAATGGCACCTCCGCAACAGAAGTTATATAAATTCTGTAGCATTCCTTTCCTAAAACAACAGGAGTTATAAAATTGCTGCCATACTGCTGGTTCACATTCCATGCTTTACTTTTTTTTTTCTTTACTCCTTTTTCGGAATTAATAGATTCTTAATTGTACGAAGTTTTGTGATGTTTCTTTTTGAACCAAATTCATACTAAATCACTCACGAAAACGGGCTTTTTATTCTTAAGTGATCACCGGTTGAGTGAAAATGTTCATATCTGTAAGCGTTAAGTCTTTCGTTTGTTGTCATTTCACAGAGTATCTGCAAATTGTGAACTTTTTATAAGCTTTGAACAGGGTGTTTACGTTCATATTTGTCCGCATTTTTCCCTTCAAAGGAAAAAAATAATGCTGACCTCAATTATGCCTTTCATCAAACTATGTGTGGAGCACAAAACACTGCTTGCGGTTCGTGGAAGATTTGTTACATTTAAAGCAGTTGCAGGTATTCATAAATAATTCCGAAATCTAACAAGATGAAGTGAAACATACAATTCTTCATATGCTTAATAAGTTTGCTCTCACCTGATATATTTGAAATGTAAGCATCGCACTTGTCCATATAAAATGATAGAGAGCTATAACAAAGACATAGGTCACCCAGGGATTACAGTATGTAATATTTGCTTGAGAGATTTCACCACATGAATCGCGCCAATCTTAAAATCATGTAATTAATTACAAACCCTTGAAACAGTCATGTTTATCTTGACTTGTATCATATAAAAATTGAATGCATTGGAATTTTTACAGGGAGCTCGTTTGAGATTTTCTTTTCGAAACACTTGTGATTTGTAAAAATAATGTTTAACAATTGAAATATGTAGAAGGCATTTCATTGCAAATTTCTACGCATGCTGCACTCTAGTTGTTCAGTTACTACATCAGAGTTCCATGTCTTGCTTCTCGATTACTTAATCGATAAAATGTTTAGCATACAATGTTCTACTGTCTTATGGCTAAGAAATTAGTAGGGGTAGTGACAATGCATTCTTTGGAATTGCCAGAAAGACGTCATTCAGTATCGTACATCGCTACCGTTTGTTCATATTGTTTCGGTACTGGGAAAAGTTGAAGTCCCTTTCGTCCAGTCCATGAATTGTTAAGGTTCGTATAGTGCAAGTAGCTTTAATCCGGGATATGAAAAGTTTGCTAAGCATGTTGAAGTAGGAAGACAGCTTACAATGAAAAGTTGCGACGAGAAACTGTAGTGAAGAAGCAATCACAATACCGAGATAAAAAACAAAGTGCAAATGATTTTTTTCTCCAATGCAATTCAGGACCCAAGGACAGTGATGATCAAATCTGCAATTTCTTGACAACAGTGAAGTTTAATATGACAACATGAACGAGGTAAAGGTCGCTACTGTATTCCAATGGGAAATGCTGACGTCGTGAGCGATTCCATTTCGGTTTTTTACAAAAAATTTCAAGGATAATCTGGTCTTTTGCAACGGTTCAAAATGAAGTGGAAGTGAAGTCTCTAAAATCAACAGCTGTAATAACAGCAGATTCTCCGCATTTTGTGTTCAAAACTTAATTCACAAGCAAAAAGTTGAAAATCGGAAACGAAATCACAACGTTATACCAGAGAACACGCATCTGAATCTAGCAAGCTGAAAAAGACTAAGTGCTAAGAAATTGAGAACAATTTAAATATTTAAATTTCATGTGAAGAAATCAGCAACTCTCCAAAAGACAGGGTTTATGAACAGTATTCAGGATAAAATGGAAAAGAAAAGGAGACGAACAATCTTGTTTCATTGAAGCAGAACTTTACCTGATCTCCGTACGGACCGTAATTAAACAAAAATAACCTTTTGACGCAGCGATCACACACTGAACAATGTTTTGACCTTGCTGGCCTTTTTAATAAGCATGTACTACAAAATGAGACTGCTTGTCGGCTTTCTTTTTCCCACATATCGCGTATCATTTCGCACCGTTCCTAGAAGTACAATATAAATAGACCTCCGAGTGTCGAAGATTAAAATCAACAGCAATTTTAAAATGACACAAGATAAAAATTCAAAATGAAGATGTAATAACTGAGTTTCAAATACTATTTTGAGATATTCCACTTAATAAAATCCATGTAATAAAATAAAAAAATTAATCTACTCTAGCGAGTATAAAAAGTGAAAAAAAAAAAACTCAAATTTTCAAAAAAATAGTATTTATGCTGAAACAGTAAAAATAAAGAAATCTAAAGACTGCCCAAAACAATTTCTGAAAAATTATGGGAGAAAATATGCGCCAAAGCAGTCACTTTATGAGATACGGTGATGATACCAGGGTCGGAAAAAATGATCCATAAAAACAATACTGGTGCAAGTGTTACAAGTATGAAGAAACTAATTTGCCAATACCACCCGGCAAAGGCATGCAGATAGAGTAGCCAAGTTACTGCCAAAACAATCTTTGACGCAACTGCTGCGCCTAAAGGTATGATGTAGAAACTTCGATCTGTTGCAAGTGACCTGAAATCAAGCTTCTTGAAACGATTGTTACGGAAAACTTTTGTGAACTGAGATCAAAAATAGTACGAACAAGTACCTGTAAACAATTCGTCCAAAAACACCAACTAATAATAGCAATAAAGCTTTGACCATATAAGACAAAATAACGTGCAAGATTAAACCCACAGCTACCATAATACACACCGGTAGAAAAAACATTATTCGTGATATTAATATCTATAAAAGATAGCCAAATCGAAAAAAGCGGTTTAAATACTAAACAAATTGGAAAGGTTCAAAAAATAAAATAAACAGTTGAATTTCATGAACAAACATCATTTTCCTTCACATATTGAATAAAAGTTGAAGAGATCAGTCGTTTTCTGCGTTCAGCCTTTTCCAAAATCCGTGCGCTAATGACATCTCCTCGTCGTATTGCAATGTCACGGGGAGTTTCATTATCACGATTGCGAAGCACTAATTCTGCATTATATTTTATCAAAACATTAATTGCTGAATGGTTGCCCTGTATAACAGCCCAGTGCAAAGCTGTATTTGCATAAGTTGTATCGGTACAAGACAAATCAGCACCCATCGTTATTAACATCTGTAGAGGATCGCGACTGAAAACCTGAAAACGCAATACATCAAGTCATCTAAATGAGATAAATTAAGAATAATGTAATATACAAAGGCAGTTTATGAAACCACGCCTCATCAGATTAGAATATTTTTTTAAAATTATTTTAAACCTTATACGCTGCCCACATTGCTGGTGTCATCATTGTTTCATCTCTTTCATCGGGAGATTGTCCTGCAGCGATCAAATATGCAGCTGTTGATGTTCTTCCAAACTGTACAGCAACATGAAGAGGAGTAAAACCTGCAACGTCAAGTTGAAGTGCCTTAATTTGAGGTACCAGTAAAACAGTTTCCGCATTACTATTTGTACTTCTGACAATACAGTACCATGAAACTTGCACTTAAGTTCCTCTTGAATTATATATCACCTATCTGACTATACAACAGTTGCAAAGAGCACTAATAAAGGTTCACGTGACTACAAAATTCAATTTTCTGTATCCTATTTTAAACAGCGCCCAATTAAGTGTAACTAACAGTGACAAATACAAATAAAAATACTAGTGGATGATTCCAAGAAACGAGCAATTTAAAAATACCTTCAACATCATTTAGATGGAGATCAGCTCCATGAGCAACCAACAGAGCAACCATATGAGTGTGGCCGTGTCGTGCTGCCCAGTGGAGTGGTGTTGAAGCAAGCACGCCACCTATTGCGTTGACATTGCAACCACGATCGATTAATATTCGAGTTATCGATAAACTAAAAAATCGCAAAATAAAATTTGCTATACGAAATATCTTTTGAACGCATTAGAAATTTTAACTAAAATTTACTACAATACTCCGATTATGCAATATTCGAATAAGAGTGTTGGTAGAACTCAGAAACACACATACAAAAAGAAATTTACCGATTATTAATTGCGGCCCAATGTAGCAAAGAACAGTCATCAGCATCCAGCGTATCCGGTGTACATTCTCCAGAAGCTAATAACTCCTGCAGTCTTGATACATTACCAAACTGCGCAGCTTGTCGTGCATCCATCAAGTCGTTCGTGTTAAGCTATAGGCAGTATTCGCAGAATTCGCGCCGAGTCAGTGGTAGCAATCAGTTCCGTACCGATGAAAGTATTTCTCACGAAGGATGGTGTATAGTGAATGTTGAAAAAAATGTTGACGACCACGACAGATACATAGTCCAGAGGTACTAAAGGTTCGAAATCTATTTTACGATGAAGTTCGAATATGTATTATCATGAAAGGGGTTCCAGAACACAACAACGAACCACACAATAGCTGGTTGCAGCAAACTAACCTTTCGATCATACTAGCAAATCTAATCTTTGAATTCAGTAAACTGCACATCAAATACTAGAATTAGCAAAAAACTAAAAACTGAATAATAATCAAGAAACATATCAGTACGCTCACAGTCCAGTCCAAAAGTATTGCGAGAGATGTTGTATTTCTTGCATGAAAAAGAGGAGAAAGAAATAAGTCGGTAAGTCGGTACTGAGGTATGGAAGGTTCCAGAATAGTACACCCGTATTCCTGCTTCCTCCCATATGGACTGATTTTTGAAAGCAGCGACTTATATAACAGTCCTCAGTAATAAATACTTTGTTTGTCTTTATGTAGATTCGCCGTAACATTCATATCCTGTACCTTCCCTAAGGCACTCAACATCGCAGATGGAAGGAGTTACTGAGTGAATGATAACCAAACCAGTACACACTGCTTCATCAGCTAGATTTAGAACATCATTTCCAACAAACAGGAAACACTGTCATGTCATTACCAATAAGTCTATATTTACCGCAGTGTTTATTTTACTGATTTAAACAGCACAACCAAAACTGATAAGATCATTTGATGCAGACACTCTACACAACTGCAAGCCTTCAGTTCCTTCCCGTATCCATTACGTACGGATCGATTAGTGATGCATGCTGTTTTGTCACATGCCACTCTGCGCATCACTTGTCATCCCTTTTAAACTACGATACCCGAACCCAGTCATGTCACACACGTCAGGATGTCGCGGTTCGCATTCAGCATATACAAATGTGTTGCTGTATGTCTCACTTCGCAATTAAGCTTCATGTTCCAGTGAACCGAGCAAAGTGGGTTTTCTCAAATATTGTTGGTGTGAGACAGTATTTTTCTTAACGGCCCAGTCACAGTATCACAAAACCTTCAAGAGTTCGTAGTCTGTGCTTAACTCTCGTAGATGATGACCACGATGTTAGTTGTGGTACTCATCGCTGTACACGAGGGTAGGTGAGTGGGTAAGTTTTGGTTCTTCAGGAAGTCAGGTTGTATACTCTTCTTAGTATTTTTTGTATAATTCGTGCCACAATGAACTCAAGGTAGCTCAAAACATAGTTTGGATGAACTGGGATAAGAGATTTGATTGTTTTCATTTTAAAAGCTGATTCTCGCATTTGATTTGCGTTTGAAGACGTTTATAATAAGTTTATTAATATAAAATTTCGAAATGTTTAACGCGACATTCTCTTTTTCCCGTCGGAACAATCAGAACAATGAACCAAGAGAAATATGATAAGTTGAGTTGTTCTAGTACTTTATATTGTCGTTGCGTCTTTTTTCTTAAGGTTTCTGAAGGTTTTTTGAACTTGTTACTTTTTCGTTCTTTCAGGAGTAACGAATGCACCAATTATCTTATTCATCGTGATGTATCGATAAAGTGAGTGTTGTTTTCAGAATTATTTGGGTTTTAACTTACTTGTGTTTTCTATTCTCGGAGTAATAAATAATTGTTTTTCCTCGATCACAGATTGTTAAAGATGTGTGGATTCCATCTGTAGGTTGCGAACCGTTCATGTCCTTAGTGTCAGAGAGCTCGGGGCGACGTTCTTCGTCACATCGTAACTTACGAATGATTCGAAATTTATCGCGTGCATGTGCTGGTTCACTGGATGTTGGTACCTCCTTCATTCCCAATTTTTCGGCTGCTGCAAGTGAGGTATTTTTTTTTGAAATGCTGCCTCCATTTTTCAAGCGTTTTTCAATATTCAGCCTTCAAATTTTGCTTTTTTTTTTCCCTTATTTTTATGTGATTATATAGGGCATGAAACTGACGGCCGATGATGATAACTGGGCAGAAAATACCACGGTCATAACTGGCACTACGAGTGAACACTCATATAACGGTCTTGCTGAAAGAGCACTTGTGGCTCCTGTTGGACGTGTTGTTGCCAGGAGATGTTCTCGGATATTTTGGCTTTTCAGTGCTTCGATTATTTCATTTATAGCTGTTATTTCTCCTTCTCTTATGGTTGCTTTACCAATTATTTTGTATCAAATTGGATTCGGCTGGCCTGAGGTTTTTTTTTCTGTAATCTTTCTTTCATGTCAAAAGGTCTGGTAAAGTAGGGAAATATCTGGTTCGAAAATGCATTACTCGATGCAGTGTTTTATTTACACTACATTAGGCCATCGTTTTAGAACTGCAGCCATTGATACCAGAGTAAACCAGGTTAAAATAGCGCTATCATTGGCATATGATGCAGTTTGAGATGCTTTGCTGTGATTTCGAAATCTGCAGGTATTGTGTGGTGCTGACTGCCAAGGTCTGATGTTGAATTTGGCAGTAAAAACAATGCTATTATTAGGCGCACTTTGGGCCATGTATTTTCGTCATGCTTCAGCGGATATGCCACGTCTTTTTTTTCATCGTGCTGCATTGGCATTCTTAGCTTTATTTATTCTTTTTGCCTTCTGGTTGTTCTATTCTGTCCGTATATTATTCGAGAAAGAAAGCAGTTGTAATGTGATTATCGGTTTTGCTCTTTCATTGCTCGATGCAATGCTTTATTTACACTACATTACGGTCATTGTTTTGGAACTGCGAGCATTGAGGCCGGAGTTCATTGTCAGTGTTGTAAGAGATCCAGATGGAGAAAGTCGAACTTTTAGCCTTGGTCTAATGAGTATCCAAGAAGCTGCTGTCCATGTTCTCAGGATGTATTATTCTACTTTCCCGTCTTACAATCCCTATATGGATAAATCGTTCAACGGAGGTTCAATGCATTTTCGGTCTGGCAAGTTATTTTCATGTTATGCTTTGCTGTAACTGCCGTTAAGATAATCTCTAGTATAGAAGATCTTTTTTTTTTTTTTTTTTTTTGATATTTAGCATCTTGTTTTTGTTTTCTTTTCTATTATTTAATCATTTTTCTCGATTATATGGTTGGAGCTTCGTCTTATGGCATTCAGTTGGATTCCTGTACTTTATTAATATTATAAATACCAGTGGAATGTGGTGTAATAAATAGAATGGGCACTACTTGGAATTTAATTTCTGTACAGCGTGCTAATCTGATCTTAAATTCTATTGTAAGGGCAGTGATTCTCTTTCTAAAAATTTTTACACAGTGTACTCATGGTTATTACGATTACTTATTATTGCATCCTATTTGAAACAGCTGCATTCCAGTGATAGAAAAAGTGTGAATGTCAGGAGATCCTTCGTTTAATCTATAAGTAAATAGTTTAGGTGTGTCACAACCAGCTGGAGGTTTCAAGATGTATGATATCGAAGGTTTGGGTAACGAATGCACTATAACAGAGGTTAACGCTCGCGCAATTATGGAGGCTGCTGCGAAAAGGCGAGTTGGTGGGCACAATGAACGTTACCATGAAATAATAGAGTGGGAACGACGAGTTCAAAAACGAAAATATCGCTTGATTAGTACTACTGAAGAGGCGTTTGCAAGTGTTCAAAGCGTGACGGCCAACAATCAAAATAAGGTGTATTTTTTGAATGAGATTTTTCTTTAAGTTTCGCTGTATTGAAATTGTTAGAGTTATCCAATTTACAAAGCCACATAATCACGGTTTTGTACAGATTTTTGGAGAGCCTATGGAAGCACTTGGGGCAGCTCAAGCAGTGTTCTCTGCAATTGCAAGGCCACTGAATAAGTATTTGAAACTTACTCGACAACAGCCTCGTCATACAGCTGATCAAGTTGTTGCTCATCTTGCTCGTTGTCTCTCACTTCGTTTTACTGCTGCTACTTTTTTGCAGAGATTCTTCTCTTCCAGATTTCCTTTTCCAGTTAGTTTGTTTCTTGGTTTCGACCTTATTATTTTTAGTTTTTCCTGCCACCGAAACTAAAAATTTTATGTAGAAAATGAATCTTTAATTTTGGTTTATAACTGTTGCTAAACGTTTTGTACATACATACATCAACTGTTTTCTACTGGACGCACTTTTGATTATGCATACATCAGTGAATAGATGATTTATATTGATCCGGTTAATGTATAGTGACTATTGTTTTTAAGGAACATGTGAGCGAAACAAAATGGTCAATTGTATGCAATGTGCAAGCATCCGCCGGTATTAGGCATGGCACAGTGTTTGTATTGCGTTGTCACGAACGTGATGATGATGCTGGAGTACAGTTGCTTTGTTCACTTCATTCATTTCCTTTTTTTAATCTAACCGAACAGCAATCGTTGACATCAAAATTTGCCTTAAAAATAACTCCGGAATCAAATGTTTAGCCATAATATATGTTTCTTGCTAGCTTAAGTTATATATTAATTGCATACTGGTTTGTTCGGTCATCTGCTACGTCGGGGTATCTGTGCATCATAGCATTCGGTTTTCATTTGCATATTGCAAATTTTTTAATTGGCAAATTATTTCTTGTCTTTTGCCATTGATTAATGTAGGTTTGATTTGAAAAATTTGTATTCGAATGTGAGCATATAGCCTTCAGAATCCAAGTTTTGAGCACAAAATACTCATCTGATCTCAATGACATCTGCAGATGCCAATATTAGGCACGGTTCTTTGTTTTAGGTTTATCATGTTTATGAATTAGTTTAAAAGTGCATCCAGCACTTCATTGGTTAGTTCACTCGATTCAAAACAGGCGTAATGTTGAGTATTCTTGTTTTCATAATTGGTACTTATCTTCGAATTTAAGAAATATTTCATTAGACTGTTACAACATTGTCATGGAGAGACTTCCCACATTTCTTATGCATTTACTCACTGTTGCTTAACATTTTACTTCTACATGGATTAAACAGTCGTATATTTCATTTCTCTACCTAAATGAATAGGTATTTTCTGCGTTGCACATAATGTTCATCAGTGTTCCTTTATACAATAGAGTAGTCATTTCGAATTGTGCATATACTGCCATGTCATTGTGATTTTGTACCTGTTCACTGGATTTTGTTGCGTTCTTCGGAATTACTTATGCTGCCGTTATTATCATTAATGCTGTGCTTCATAAATGGCAAGATATACAGGTCTAGATGAATTATGTGAGGAAGTAAGGTTCGTGAAATAGTACTTAAACAGCGTTTAGGAAAGTGGTTATCACTGTGTTTTTTGTGTGCTTTTGGTTTTTGACATGCCAGATGATATGAAGATAGAAAGTATGTCATTAAAGGTTATGGAGGTAATTTTCACCTTTATTAACAGTATAAGGTTGGAATATGGCGGTGTTGTTTGTTGCATCCACACTGTGGGGATAACTCATCAGCGATAATTTGCTGTCAAACGGACGTAAAAAAGGCCGCATTTTGACGGGTCGGTTTACTGCCATGGATGTATGTGTGAAATGGAGGATAAGCGGAGGTGGTTCTCGAAGTGTGGCTTCGGTCGATCAGAATATTCCAGATGATTCCTAAGAATTGCGTCTACTAAAACGGAGAATAGATGTAGAGTCTATCGAGTCTTTAGGAAAAGGACATTTGTGTAGCTGATGAGCATCGGTGTGTATTTTTTGCGATGGGAATACAACGGGAGAAGAAATGGCTACGTACTTGAAAGTATTACTAAAAACTTTGCTGAACTTGTCCTGACTTCCCCAACATTTCTCTTTTCCCCCCGTCTCTGTCATAACGTAACCGGCAAACAAATTTCAGTTCCCACTGATGCCCACACACAAGCTGTTCCGTTCTGTTCGGGTTTTGAAACGAAACTCGCCGTTACAGTATTTCTCACTATGTGACTGTTGCAGCTTAAGAAGCGGTCGTGAAGTATTGGTGCGTGTTATTGTAGGGCTGGAGGTTGTCGGGGAAGGCGAGTGAGCGTCTGCGTTGCATTCGAGACGGTTCTGTTGGGTGTGATAGTCGGTGGTAAGCGCGTTTTCTGGATCTGTGTATTTATCAAGCGAGCTCATTATAAACGGCACTATAATACCATAGCATCCGAAGTATTTGAAAGTGAATCAGGAGTGTAGTTAAATACAGGAAAATTTTTTTGTATCTTGAATTTAATGAGATTTCCTTAAAGTTGGAATACGGATTTCTTCCATTTTATCACTGCAGATTTTTACAAAAGTTTTTATTTTTTTGCAACTAGTGTACGAAGCGCTGAGAAGTTAGGCGAGCTGGATCACTTTATTTCAAAAGAAATATTTGTTCTTTCTTTTTTCAGATGACAAACGATCTTGGGAGCGGACAGCGTGGACGGGAAATGAAAAACAGTGATACAGATGACGATGTCGACAATGGCGTCCCATTCGCTGAAGAAGTGAGTTCTTACTCTCTGTACTTTTGTTGGAAACAACACTTCCTTTTCCACTTTGTTCATAAACATTTTTCTCACATGTATTATTAATGTGGATATACGGTGATTGAAATCTGGACAGAATTTATGCATTGTAGGTTTCACATCTTTTTTACGTATTTTGGTGATAATCCAAGGTTATTCATCCGCTAGCATATTTGTAGCATGAAAATAAAGAAAATGCTCGTGGGAGAGTAAATTTTCTTAAAGCATCAGCACAGCACAACAATCAGGAAGATGCTATGGATACAGCCTATGTTAATGAAGGTGAGTATGAGTACAATTTTCGCATTCTCTATGTGGAAATCTTGGTGAAGGGCATTTATTGACGTGAAATAGAAAACGAATTTTTTTTGTAAAAAAGCAATATCATCTTTCAGAACATAAGGATGAGTAGTCCACTTTACTTCGAATGGACATAAGCAGACTAATTATGTTCCAGTGATTATTTTTTTATTTTTCAGTACCTAAAATTATGCGTGTGTTGTTGGCTATGACGACAGCTCTACTTTTTTGTCCGTTGATTTATGGTGTAACCTTTATTATTTTCAGGACGCAGCTCTCCATTATCCGGAGATTGTGAAGAGGATGGTATGAATTTTGTTCAATCCTTTAAAATCTAGTTTCGTATTTCGGTTTAACATGAAACTATTATTGTCCATCTTTTTGCTTAAATAGTACTGAAGTTCGGAGTGGCTCTTTACTGTTTGTAAACTGCTCATTTTATTATTCATATGAAATTGAATGTTATGATTTCCATTCTTAATTGCAGATCCATATAAACCGGAAGGAATTTTACGCATGGATATTGACCACTTCAGTGACTTTGCTCGTGGCTCATCTGAAACGCATCAGAAATTGAGTGAACCGATATTTGTTAGAGGTTTACCATGGAGGATTTTAGCAATGCCACGGGAGCAGAATAGAGTTCGTTTTTTTTTTTTCTTTTAGGTTTGAATATGGTTGCTTTTCGTTTCATAAACGTTTTGAAGAAAAAAAAACGGGTAGGATTTTCTCTTATGTTGGATTTTAAATGTCAAGTTGCAGTTTCAAAGTGAGCGCCGCTCAGCTGGCCGTGCTTTTGGCTTCTTCCTGCAATGTAATGGAGAAGCAGAAGCGATTTCTTGGTCATGTACTGCAAGTGCTATCCTCACTGTCTTGTCACAGAAACCCGGAGTTGAAAACCATGTGCGAAGAATCAATCATACTTTCTATCAAAAGGAGAATGACTGGGGTTATTCACAGTTCCTTCCGTGTGAAGTAAATTGTTTCTTGTTATTTACAAAGTGTATGCTTATTTTGCAGCTTTGCTATCTCAACTACAGGATTTAGATATTAACATTTTCGTTTTAATCTTATTGTGTTAGTCTTTCTGCAGAATTATGAGTATGGTCATTAGAAGTTTAGCAAGAAACGGTTATTTACAGACACTTCTGAACCCTGAAAGCGGTTACATTAAAGACGATACTATCAAATTGGAAGTATTAGTTATGGCGGATGCTCCTCATGGCGTGCAGTTTGTTTCCACTTTTTTGATCACCTTTGTGTACTTTCTACTATTATGTAAAGTTTTATACATAGTTTGATTACATGTTTGTAATCAAACATATAAGCAAACTATGGAAATCAAACTTTTTCATCGAAAAGCCATTGGAATTCCATTCTTTCTTTTTTTTTTTTCATTAAAAGATTTTTCATGTAGATGGGATAGCAAGAAACATGCTGGCTTTATTGGTCTTAAAAATCAGGGTGCAACGTGTTACATGAATTCGATATTGCAGACTTTCTTCTTCACCAATCAACTGAGGAAGGTTGGCTACAGATTTTAGGATTTATTATCTCACTACATAGAAAGACAACTCTTATAGAACTTTTTATTCTCACTATTTTCAGGCCGTGTATCAAATGCCAACTGAAAATGATGATCCAGAGACCTCGGTTGCATTAGCTATGCAACGTGTTTTTTATGAACTACAAAATTCGGACAAACCTGTTGGCACGAAAAAGTTGACAAAATCATTCGGATGGGATAGTGTCGAGTCATTTCATCAGCATGATGTACAGGAGTTGTGTCGTGTACTGCTGGATAATTTAGAAAATAAAATGTCTGGAACGAAGGTGTTTTTTCAATCCTTTGATGTTTAGTACAATCCAGTATTCTGTTAGTAATTATAATTTATCTTTTTTAAGCATTCTTTTGTGCAGTACTTAGGTAGTAATATGGTTGCAGTAACGTTTGATTCTGAACACGTAAAACTATTGCTTTCCTTAATGAAATCTTTTGATTTTGATGCAAATAATATTTAAATTGTTTTCGAAACACGTTTGACTGATTTAGGAATTTATTTTAGTAATTTATCGTTTTTAAGCATTCTTTTTTACAATATTTAGGTAGTAATATGAACTCTATATTATAAAAAGTCTATATTTTAGGTAAAAAATACCATCCCTTCTTTGTTTGAAGGAAAAATGAAGTCATACGTGCGCTGTAAAAATGTATGTTTTGAATCAAATCGGGTTGAATCATTCTATGATCTTCAGCTTAACATCAAAGGCAAAGCAAATGGTATGATTCTTAATATGATCTGTGTCTTTTGTCAATCCAGCTTTTGCTAGTCTATGTAGATATTAAAATTATGTAAAGAAATTAACAAGCAAAAGCAAAATTCAGTTGTTCATGTAAGTGGTTTTCAGTTCTAGAATCCTTCTCTGATTATACGGCTGCAGAAATACTTGATGGTGATAATAAATACGATGCTGGGGAATTCGGTTTGCAGCCAGCGGTTAAAGGCGTCAAATTCATTTCATTTCCTCCGATTTTACATTTGCAGTTGATGCGTTTCCAGTATGACGCATTACAGGATGCAAATGTGAAAATTAATGACCGGTACTCCATATTGCTTCAACTTATCAATGGCTTCGAACAAAACTCGACTTTACCTTTTTTTTTCTCTTTTTTTTTTTTTTTTTTTTTTTTTTTTTTGCAGGTTCGAGTTCCCTGCACTTTTAAATTTGAATGCGTTCATAGAAGAGGGTGACAAGAAAGAACCTCAGGACTTTTTGCTTCATGCTGTCCTAGTACATTCAGGTGATTTCCATGGTGGTCATTATGTAGTTTTTATCAACACAAATTTGGGTGGACCACCTAAGGTGCGTTTTTTTTGCTATTATAATTTGGTTTTTCTTAAGTGTGCACTGGCTGTATTATATTGTTTATTTTGTATTGTTCAATTTCTGACTTGTTTTGATATTTGTTTTGTTTGTTTCATAAGCATATTTTTAATCCAGTATAGTTTCCAATAGAATATGGGTACTCATTTCCAGTGGTGCAAATTTGATGATGATGTTGTTTCTCGTGCTTCTGTTCGTGATGCTATAGAGGCAAATTATGGTGGCGATGATCCCGATCTCCCAGGCAAATCATTTACCAATGCCTATATGCTTGTTTATATAAAAAAAAGTTGTATAAGTGAGTTTTCTTTTTCAATTATTTTCTTCTTTCAAACATAAGTATTT
Organism: Brugia malayi; assembly: GCF_000002995.4. Taxonomy (NCBI): domain Eukaryota; kingdom Metazoa; phylum Nematoda; class Chromadorea; order Rhabditida; family Onchocercidae; genus Brugia; species Brugia malayi. Next base: position 7,026,060 of record NW_025062479.1, read on the forward strand.
TTAATTTTTAAGTATTTACTTTCTATTTTTGAAAAGCTTCCACTTTTTATTTGTACGTAGAGTTTTATTTTAATCGAAATTTTTTCTATATGTTATTGTTCTTATGTTTGTAGATGACGTTTTGTGCCCGGTGACGGAAGAAGATATTCCGCGACATTTGCGACTACGATTTGAGGAAGAAAAATCAGCCGATGCCAAAAAGAAGAAAGAGAAACTCGAAGCCCATCTTTTTACAGAGCTTATTGTAAGTTTGGTTTCATTATAATCGGCATATCTTTGTTTCTTAAGCTTCATGTTTTTCCTAACTAATGGTTATTTAGGTGATATTAGAGGAGCATATGTATAGCTATTCGGGATTTGATTTATTCGATCCGAAAATACTGGATGAGGCTCGTCGACTAAAGGTTGAGAAGAAGATGAGTATTGATCAGCTATATACACTATTTGCAGAAGAGTTTGTAAGTTGACTTCAAAATTCTTCAGTATTTAATTGTATTTTCTTTTTTTTTGACTGACTTCATAGGTAATGTTGTCACTATCAAACCTATTTTATTTTTTAGCATCTTAGCGAAAATAACTTTCGCCTGTGGCAAGTACATGAAAACACAATTCGGGATGAAAGGAATAATGCACTTTCTTTGAATCGTCTTCGCCCGTCGACGTTACTGAAGCGTGATGGTGAGCGACCGCACTCAAGTCGTGTTGATATGGCCCTTGAAGGTGATCGCAACATTGTTTTTCTCGAAACCGCACAAGATTCGGGAAATTCTCTCAACGGTTTGCCGCCATACAATGAATCAAGTCAGTTTTTTTTTTTAATTTTTAAAATATTTGAATATAATCATTGCATAAGTTTTTTTATTACGCTTGTATGTGATTGCAAAACTTATATTTTTTGCAGATGATATGATGTTTTTCTTAAAATATTATGATGCTGATGAGAAGATGACTTTCTTTTGTGGTCACATAATGATCAATTATAAATCGATGATTCGAAATTATTTGCCACAAATTTTACAAAAAGCCCGTCTGCCTCCAGGGACAGAATTGAAATTTTATGAGGTATGTTTATTAATAGTAACATTTGCATAATCTTTAACAAAATGGCGGAGTAAAAAGCAGGAAGATATGCTGCAAATTATTCTCATATAATTGTGCTCGCAGGTTTGATGGAAGTTTTTGATGTATAACTTACACCACTGAAAGTATTTTCCCATTTTTTTATATTTATAAGGTAGATATATCATCTGGAAAATCATTTTGTGAACTTCTTGCTTCATCACATGTATTACAGAAATTAGGTTTAATGTGTAATAATGAGATCTAATATATACAAATATCGATTTCTCCTACTTAAGGTGCTGAACATTGATTTTTCTGAAATAAACATTCGGCCTTGCTCAAGAAGGACGCGCAGATTTAATTCGTGAAGGGATAATGGTCAAAATTTTCTTTTCGGTAATAGGTTATTCAAAAGTTTTAGGAGATTGCACCGGATCGAATGCGTCCCTTATGCATAGACGATATGATATCACAAGATCACGCATTGGTGGACTTAGTCGATGGTACTTTGTTGGTATTCGAAAGAACTGATAAATCAACTACAGAAAATAATGCTCATTTGTATTATACAACAAAATATAATGCTATGCAAGTTGAGGCATTGCAAAATCCGGAAGGTTTCGGGACACCTTTGAATGAACAATTTGAACCAATTTTGGGAGAAATAAGTCAGGTTATCGCTTTAAAATTCTGGTATTTGTCATAAATATTCTGACATTCTTTTAGCATTATATATATTTTGCAGACATGGACTATGGGACAGCTGATGCAGTGGATCGCTAGTGGTATTAAATGTTCGGCGGATCATATCCTCTTGTGGAAGGTAATTTGTATTACTGGGCATGTTTCAAACAAGATTTAGATTGAAAAATTGTTTCCTCTTATTACTAATAAAAATGGATTGGTCTAATGCTTTGCAAGGATTGCAGTAAATTCTTTCGGCTTAAGCTTTGCAGATATATTCATTTCATTTCCGTCCTGGGACTAAGTGCAGCAACACTTTGCGGGTTAAAAGCACTTAGAACAAAAATTTCAGAAGCTTTTCGTCTCGTTTTTCTTGTAGATGGATGACTGTGTTTAGATATTCTTTATCTACACTATTGAAAGAATTGTGAAGGTCATATCTTCCGTATCATAATTTATTTGGTTGCAGAAAATTGTGAATAAGCGCGATATTTGTTGTGCTATTTATGACAAGAATATTTTAACGAATTAGCTGCAGGTAAGTCAGTACAACGAGAAACCAACCAACAATCATTTGAACGAACATGAGCTACGGGTTTATTCAGTGAAAGATCTTCTTGGATTGACAAGTCCACATAAACACGACCCTCGGCGACAGAAACGCTATCGTGTTTATTATACAAAGATGCCCATTTCTGTGAGCGATCTCGAACGACGTTATAAGATGAGAGTGCAGATGATGGATGAAAAAATGCAAATTACGGTAAGGTTGCTTTTTTGAACATTTATACATTCTTATGCGAAAGCAGAGTGGCACTCAGTTTGAGAGCAATGTATTCTATGAGTTTCAGGAAACTACTGTCTTTCCCGAGAAAACAGGAACAGTTCAATCAATTTTAGATGAGGCGCAGAGGGAATTCCGTTTTTCACCTAACGGAACTAAATTATTGAGGTGATTTCGAATTCATTACTTGTTGGTTTTCTATTTTACTTCGAAAGAAACTTCGTTTGAATTTTGTTTCTGTTACAATCACAATAAATTGTTAAATCTTGCAGGCTTGTTTACGTAGGTCAGGCATCACACTGTTTACGGGCTTACCATGTTTTCACTAATGACACACTTGCCAGTGAAATTTATACGAAGATTGGCAATACATCTTACGCAGTCAGTTTGCCATCTCATTCAGTATGAATTTGCAAGTATTTCGACTTCTGTGGTTGTGCCTTTATTATATACTATAATATGGAACATATTAATAATATATAATATGGAATGTACATTTTTAAGGCTTTAGTATTTGAGTTTTGCGAGATGTTATTATGCTAAAACAAATAAACTCTTAGACGTTTTTTAGTGACTTTTGTTCGAAGTATCATTAATTAAGCGGAAATTAACCTAGTGTTTTCTTTTCTTGATTTTAAAATATCTGTTTGAATGATCTGACATGTTTTTCTTGAAAAAGAAATTCCAAATCTGTTTCAGGTGCGGGTTGAAGAGATACCGGAAGATGAAGTTACTGTTAGGCCTGGCGAACATCTCTTACCTGTTGGTCATTTCGATAAAGTAAGTTCAGATTTTCCCTACTGTTATAGTCTATGCGATGTGGTTTTTATACAATATTTACTAGAATATTTCTTGACGGATTATTTTATAAAAACCTTTCTAGGACCCGACACGTATGTTCGGCATCCCTTTTTTCATTAAAGTTACAAATGGAGAAACACTCGAAAGTGTGAGCGAGCGAATTAGAAAGAAGCTGGACGTCACTGTTAAGGAATTTGAAAAGGTTTAGAAAGAATAATTTTTGAAAATTGAAATTTGTGGGTTGGATTTTAGTTCATGTTTAAATTATTATTTCGGAAATTAAGTCAGGTTTTATTGCAGTATAAGTTTGCAATAATTGTCAACAATCGAGTGAGTAAATATTTGGACAAGGACAACGTGGTTAATCTCAATGAACTTTCTCATACACATATTACAGGTTTCCTTACTTTGTTCATATTTTTTCTTTTAGATATCGCAACACTTTTTCTATCTAGTGTCGAGTCGGTAATGTTTCAGAGTAAATGTAGTAGAAATATATTAACTTCAAGTGGCATAACCTGAACTAAAGGAGCATTTCTTTTACAGGTTACGCATCCGCACCTTGGCTTGGATTAGATCATATGAACAAAAGTCGCGGTACGCGTGGTTCACACACAACTGAGAAAGCGATCGTTATTCATAACTGATGCTTTCGTTGCTAATTTTTAATGATGTAGTTACGCTGCCTTGCGGCATGTCTGAACTATTATTTCTTGTGAACAATAACGAGGCATGGTGCTTAATATTACTATTATTTTCTGGAGAAATACGAAGTTGCAAATTATTAAATTTCGTGAAAACTAGTAACATTCAGCAGTACATTTAGTTGCGGTGATTTTATTTGTTAATTATGAGGAAAAACATCATTCAGTTTATCATGCTGTTGCTCTTGCTTCTTAATTCTTAAGTAAAGTTTTAGTTTTCTTTTGCATCTGTGATGCTAATTGCTGTCTGATGTCCTCTTTGCATCTAAGCTCTATCTATCTTTTGCAACAGTGTTATATTACTGGAGTGAAATAGTTGTAAATTCGTGTAAGGTGGTATCAGTGGACACATATTTGTGTGTTTAAACCAATGTTGTATCATAATCGTCATCCCGTTTTTCCGGGCTACGTATCCTTCAGTCACTGGAGATTTCTCTCATTAGTAGTGCCAAGCTTCATCCGATTTGGTCTAAGCTTTTCCGATTTTGTACTGTCTGTTATTTTTCTCTTTTGTTCTGTTTTCATTATTTTATACTAATGTGGTTTATTATTTGAGAGAATTTTTTTAACCAGTAAGCTTTGTAAGTGTCCATTTCACTGCGTGTAAAATAACATCCATGTGAATGCACAACCCAATGAGTTAGACTTATATTCTGTGTTGGACACAAAACTGTGTATGGTATTTCGAATCCTCTCAGCTAGAGAAGAATCGTTTTTAGCAGTGAACTGTCTGATTTAGTGTATGAATTTCTTGCTTTGTTTTCAAACTATTTTCTTGTTCCTCCGTTTCTGTTTGTCGTGTTATTTATGTTTTATTGCGTACATAAGCAAACTCGGGACGTTTCATCACAATTCGTCTCCATATGCACATCCTGAATTTGTTAATAAATTTTTTTGTCTCTTAGAATTGTTATCACGAATGAAAGCGGATAAACTATTATTGTTCGTTTTGCATATTCCAGAAAAATTGCTTATTCGACTACCTTAATCTCGATAGCTCTATCGAGTGGATGGACGGTGGGCTGTGGATGGGGTTACCTTATGGTTGGTAGTGTGTTCTGGTGATTTCTAGTAATGCCAGTTTAGTCAGAGGACAGAGATAATGGCACTTTCAGGAGTGGAATCCCCGAGTAAGGTAGGGGCTTCACTGCAGTTGTGAGTGTAATTAAGTTGGGTTTACCAAGGCATAACTGTAGAACGTGAGTCGAGACGCCTACCAATATAATTTGTCGTCTTTGTCCGAATATATGAAAGATTTTTACCGATGTACAAGGGCAAGTATTGTGTTTGGTAGTTTCCATTTGGGTCATTTCAATGCGAACCATTATTCCCGCACGCAAAATGACAAGTATCATTGTCATGCTCTAGTTGGTATTCTTCCCATTGCCCTTGACCTAATTAAGTTTCTGCCTTTTAGAAATTCATATACAACCACCGATAGCTGCTCCTACCTTCTCACAATTGCAGTGAAGCACACAGCATGATTCCAAATGATACTCTCTTCTCAATTTTTGTGTCCTACAACTTTGTTCATTTTATGTGTTTGGTATGCTGTATAACGCCGAAGTTGATAAACTGGTAATTGCTGGAGTAATTTCATAATAAGCTTTCAAGTGAAGTGACAATATTTCAACCATCATCGCGCCATCATTTTCATTTTGTCTATTAAAAACATTCACTTAATCAACTACGCTGATGTTTTACTAACTTGCAGTACGGGACGGTCATATTAATGTATGAAACAGTAATTGTTACTATTAGAACATATTAAATGTGGATAGTTTTGATTTCACTTTTTGTTATATATGATTTAGTGAGTTGTGGCGTCACTAAAATAAAAGAGATTCTTACATTAACCTGCTGTTTATTTTTTTTACAACTGTCCGTTGGAAATTTTGATTACTCCATGTGTTACACTGACGACACTTTGAAGAAAGTCCTATCATACTATCAATTTCTGTGAATAACTGGAAGAATTGTACAGTCGCTGTTTTTTTAAAAGATAACTTTTATTCCCCGTAAGCAGTGAGCCATCATAATGATTACCGGATCGTATCCATACACACCCATAACATACAGAACACATTCATCCAATACACATCGTAGTGTTGATCCAGCTCACTCTTTCACTATAGAGATTTCGTTTTAACGCCCCAGTTTTGATATTCAAATTTCAAAATGTTGAATGAAAATATTTTAATCCAAATTTACCACCGTTATTGCTGCTAATTGCCCAGTATTATTTAATTTCATGCTCAAATTCATCTAATTTGCTATGCAATTTACTTCTGTTATTCGTTGGTACCAAATTTGATTACAAAGAAGTTATATTATTCCAGATTACCATGTTTCACTTCCTTTTAAACTTAAAATTTGAACAGATCTGGACAGATTTAACTAGATTTAATTTAAACTAGTTAGCAAAAAAAGTCTGTTCGGTAATAAATTCAAGACTTAGGAGAGCGTTATTAGGCCATTTTTACTGTTTCCACTGTATCATAATGAATATGTTGAATAATTATTTACTACAGGAAATGAAAGTCACTTTGGAAATTCAAGTATCTGCTTTGTTATTTTCATGTTATTAACTTCGCAAAATTGCAAATTTGTAGCTCCACTGTTTTACATTAGCTTCTTTTTAGACGAAGGGCACAATGATTATGAGGATAGTTGGTGTATTGCTAATTGCTGCTGGTATAACACATGCAGATATCAGTGAACAACCGATAACAATTAGACTACCTCCACATAATCGAAAACCAAATTTTATGAAGGAAATAGTACCACCACGTGCTATACAGTCATCATCAACACAAACTGCATCGGCTAATCGTCTACAAAAGGCGCATATAGGAAATCGTCCTTTATTGACCCCCGCCGCGCAACTTCCCGTTATACCACCGGTAAATTTATATGCGAAATATTTTAAGTATTTTATATTTTGCTGCGACAAAATTCTGCAAGTGCTTTTGAAGCTTAAGGTTTTGCTGATTATCTGGATTTCTGTTTTGCATTATGAGTTGATGTATCTCCGTTCATACGCCTCCTACTTATGATATGAAGTCTCACAATAACTGAGTTATAACAGGAAATGAGATTGGAAAAAGTAAACATTTCTGAACACTGCCGTAAAAGCATAAGTGGACTCATGAAACTTTTCAGCAGGAACAATAGAAGGGCGTAAGAAACTTCAAGCAGTCTGTACTGCCCCACTGCTTCTATAACATTGTTACTTCCAATTTAAAAAAAAAACCGTCAGATGAAACCATCTCATAAATTGTCCGATTTTAACAGTTTAAAATAAAAAGAAGGACAACGGGGTCTCAACTTTATTTTGAATGAACGTACATGATTGGTATTACAATAAACGGTATAATGTCTGAAATTTCCTTGCATTCAAATTTCTCAGTTCTTTTATATTCGACAATTTAATATAAATTTTGTAAAATCATAGTAAAACATTTAAAACTGTAATCCGCTTCTGAAATAAGAAAAATCATGAAATGAAATATTTAGTCACCAGTTACGGAGCAACAATTTGTACCGCGTCCCATAACGACACCACCACCACCACCTCCGATAAATATACCACCAGATGTACAGAACCAACTCATCAAATTTTTCGGTCTCGACAGTTTCGGCATACCTGGTTTAACTGGTAATCATCCGGATGGTTTCGCAGGCGCTATCCAGGTTCCTTAATCCTATATAAAGGAAAGATATAAGTTTTAGTATTAGGAATAATTGCCAAAAATACTTCAACTTAAAGTTTTAGGAATTGAGAGCTGCAGGAATACCTGTACAAGGTTTGCCACTGGAGCATATTTCCGGAAATCTATCACCTTCAACTTCACCGAATGGTTTGTATATATTCAGTGAAACTTATAAAGCTAATTGTAATATGTATACAAATCAACTTAATTTACAGATGTATTATCACAAGCAAATCCAGCATTTGGAAATCAGCTGAACCAGTTGTATAACGAAGCAACAGGTCCCACGCATTATCACGGAACAGGTAGTATCCCCTTACCTGATGCTACTCCTGGGGAGAATGGCCTTATTGGCTTACTATCAAGTTCAATAAGGAAGCTGGTTCAAGACAGTAAGTTATTGCAAATTATTGGTTTGAAGACTTTTGAATACAAAACCCTTTTATCTTGACAGTAAATTATTTTTTTTTTTTTACTTTATTGGCATTCGTCAGAAGTTCTCATTTTGGATTTCTGTTTTCAGGCTCTTGAATGTGACCTAGTTTTTGACAAGTCATTAAGACTAAAAGTTCCATTATAGCTGGTGTGGCTGATGCCCTGTCACAAGGCATTCCTAGTGTATTGGGAACAAGTGGTTCTGCTGATACAGCTGTTTCATACTCAACGGATGCTGAAGCTGAAGCTATAGCACAGAGTACCTCTCGTTCCGGAATTCGTCGGCAACAGAATGCTGCGCAGCGTGTACTTTCTGGAGTAGCGGCAGCGCTTGGTGCTGGTAGTGCACGTGGACCAGCTCACGCGGGACTGCCACGAATACCTGGCTTCCCACTGTTACCGGGTGGCATACCTCGTAATGAACAGGGTCAAATAGATGTTGTCCAGCTTATCGGTCTGTTTTCGATTTCACGTAACAATTTATGAGAGCTCCTGTGTTGCAACATGGACAATATTTTCCACATACTACACGCATAATATTTAAATGTAGGTTCAATAACACGTCGCATTTCGAATGGTACAACACTGGCTGATGTGATACCACCGGAGCAGTTGCAGACTCTTGCCGATAACGTCACTGATGCACTTTTACCACCAACACCTGAAGATTTCGACTTGCACAAATTTATGGGAAGATGGTTTGAAGGTATCAACAGTCCACGTGCTACTGAACAACGTTGTGTTGTACATCACTGTTTGTTTATCCTTCTTCCATTCTTTTTTTTTTTTTTTGGTGTTAACAATGAAATCAGATTATTTGAAATGATTTTGGATAAAGTGTGAATATATTTCAATCAGTAATCTTGAGGTTTTTTTCTATATGCGGTCTATTTAGTGGTATGAAGCCACAAAAAGCAAAAATTTAATAAACAGTTTATTTTTACTGCTTTGATTAATAACCAAAACACAAAAAATCACGTTGAAGATAATTAGTGCCATAATAAGTACCCTTAAGCTAAACTGATCTGATTAAAATATAATCATTTTGATATAGATGGTGGTTTAACAAAGAACGATAAGACTGCTACTTTCACCGCATTGAAAATTTACCGTGAGGGGAGTGAATTCGGTCCCGTGCGTTATTCAATCGGTTATGCCTTTCGAGGAGGTAATAAAGATGCCATGCTGCAGTTACATAGCTCAGAAACTCCTGATGCACAACCATGTTAGTCTGATCATTTTTTTATTTTATTATCATCTTAATGTTTGTTAGACTCAAGTTATGTCCTAATCCAACTCATCTCATTTTTCTGTTGCATTCTCAGATTACCTAATTCTTTGTTCACCTGGAATGGAGCTAAGACGTAGTTGATTTTGGACAACATAAGGTCGATCGACTGAGAGCAGGGATGAAATTTGTCATGCTGGTTCAAAAACAACAGCTTATTCTAAAAATTTGGGGCCACAGTTTAATTTTGGTAATCATGGTTCTCCAAAGTTTTTTTTTCTGTGATCATCTTTCAAATAGTGCCTTTTTATGAATTGACAAAGGTAGCAAAAGTTCTATTACGAATATTTGCAGTTTGGATTTACAAGTTGGGTCCAGAAGGAACGGATCCATTTGGCAATCCTCAGTATGAATGGGCAGTCGTATCAAATTGGGTGAAATATCCAGTAACAGTGTTAGTTCGAGATCCGGATAAATTTAAAGCTAAATACGAACAGGAAGTGCTGCGGTGGTTGGAAGATCAAGGTTTTATTAATGGTTTTATTAGAGCTTTTAATATGCTACAACCAGCTAGCTATAGCTCTTGTCAGTATGCCGACAGTACTTTCGAAGTATTTGGACCTAGTAAACGTTTAACTTGAACTTTATTACTTATTAAGACGAGTTTATTTTCTACTGGCTTTATTTGGTTTATTTACTTTTTTTAATATTTTTTGATCTATCTTTCGAAACGTCGAAAAGCGAGCAAAACTTTATTTGAGAAATCAAAAAAAATCGGCACTTCTTGTTTTTTTTTTTCTGGATTTTGCTTACATCATTCACAAATTTACTATAATTCTTCCAACCACATCGTGCAGGCAATTTGAAATTTTAACCAAAATTTGTTTTGATGATAAAATCAAACTCAGTTCTTTTGGTTAAGAAAAACATAAACTAGTAATGTCGTCACTTTCAATCATAATAAGAATCAAAATTTTAAAAAATAACAAGCAAGGATTTAGCATTATTTTCGATATGATTTCAAGATGTTCAGATACAGCTAAATTATACCCCCCAAAATACTCTTATTAGGCAAGTTACGAATGTCCAATAAATGTTTATTTATTAAAGCAGTTAGTTGTATTTGACTTCGGTCTGTATTTTTTTTCACTTTTTTGACATGCAAAAACCGTGTTAAATAATGCAACTATCTACTGGGTATTACTTACGTGGTTGAGAACTTGCTAAAACTTTTGAATCGTTAGCTGAAATTTTTGTTTGATTATCAAGCTGTAATTAATGTGAAACATATATATCAATGAGTCACTGATGTAATATGTTTTTAATTTGTTTTCATTGAATTATGGACAATCTTTTTTCTTGCTGAAAGTTCTGTGATATGATTTTCACTGTCTATTAAAATATTTTAAAATTTATTTTGATGCATTTAGAGCACCTACACTGAACTTATTTCTCAAATGCTGAACTGTTGCTGTTAACACAAGAAAAGATCCTACTTCCATGTCTCCTACATGCAGTGCAGCTTCTTGTTATTTGAAATTGTAAAGTTGCTAGAAAGCCATCTCGAAAAATTGTAAAACACATCTAACTGATTATATTAAATGAAAACTGATACAGTTATTCAAACTCATCGTTCTTTATGCCACTGAGAAAATTAGATTTGTGAGATAATTCCAAGTTCCTAAAAAGGAAAAATATGGTTTGACTCTATTATTTTAGAACTGTTAAATTATGTCGGTAGTCTAATGTCACTGAAAAGAGATATGAATGATCAAGGATAATTTTTGCTCTTATACTTTAATTGCATCATAAGGATAAAATTCAAGTTTGAAAACGATTCTCTCTGTAACGATCACATCTTCCCATGTTTTGAAGGTTGCTCTGAAAATTTTACTTATATTCAGGAATCGTTAATTCGTAAAAAATAATAGCTACTAAGTCGATTCACTTTATAGGTGATATGGAAGAACGCTTATCACTGATTTCATTGGCATGTGAAAGTAACTTCTTTCTATATTGAAAAAAAAATATTGATATTTATTAACGAGATATAATAATAAAGGTAAATTGATTGCATTAGATAATATATCTCTTACCTACGAAAGGAAAAAAATTTCAACAAATGTAATATAGACATAAAATGCGGTAGTCTTAATGTATTCCTTTATTCCTTTAAAAACAGGAAAAGTTGAAGTATAATGGTACCAAGCATTTATACATTGTTTGTGGATAGTTACCCATAAGAAAACAAGAAGTGGTTCTTGTAAAAAGGAATGATGGAAGTAATAGTAACCTATATTCAACATCATAAATTTCAAGATCAGTGAACAGATTGAAGTTTAATTCGTAGGTCAACAACCTCATCTTATTGTGCAGCTCCACACAACATAATATTAGTGCTCAATTCACTGTGCAACAACCCACATTCGACTTCCTTCGATACAATGATATTATTGCTATTCTCGTTACCTATTCTTATGATAAGCTATGTTGAAGCCATCGGTGAAAATCCGGTAAGTCGATTTACAGTTTTTCAAAATTAAATGAGTTGAGAATTTGCCGAATAATTCTTGGAAATATATATTTTTTAACCACTTTTGAAGTGGTCATTTGAAGATCTGTCCCTTTTGGAAAACTGTCATTGAGTCACCACTAGCAAAATAGTTCAAAATATATAACAATTTGTTGACATATTTAAATGGAATAGATTACTGTTCATAACTTAAGTTTTTCATACTTCATACCATCAGTGATAACTAATTATTATCTATTTTTCTTTTAAAATCAACACTTTATTAATGCACTTAAATTTTTGTCTATTTTTTACATTCTGATAACAAACTATCAAGATCACTGCATTGTTAACCTGTAAAAGCAAACTTGGCTAGATATCAAAGGAAGTGAAGACCTTTCATCCTTACACTACCAATTCTGAAATAAATTAAGCTCTTTAGATGGATATTAATGCCTTAGCTGGCATCATTGGTGGTATCAGCAATATGATGCAAAATAATGTTGAAACTATTGATGTGCCATCTTCACAAATTATGGGTCGATGGTATCAGGTTGTCATCTTTATATTTGCATCAAAAAAGTAATGTCTCTATGTTTCTTTTTGATGTCATGCCTTTCCAGTTACAACAATTTGATTTCAAAAGTCAAGAATAATTAATTAATTAATTAGATTTCGTGTGTGTGTGTGTGTTTGTGCGTGTATACGTACGCATGTTTGTGTGTATGTGTATATGTGTGTATGAAAAAATTCTTGCGGAAATATTGTTATGCTATTGTAATTGTTCATTAACTGTATTAACTATCATTAACAATATTAAACATTGACGTATTATTTTGAATTCAAAACCGCTTTAAATTTCCTGTGTAATGTAGCAATTGTCTTATTCGTTTAGTTTTCAGGGATATCTATATTACAGGTGTACAAAGCAGCGATAAGTTTCGATGTGCACAGAACGGACATGTTTTGTCCAGTTGCATATTGTGAGTTTTTGGATTTATTAATTTAATGGCGATATGATAACAGACATCTCTACAACATTCTGTTTTCCAGCACTTCGATCTTAGCCATATGCAGTATAGTGAAACTTTTTAAATAAGACTCTTGCGTTTTGCTATACTTTAAATAAGTTTTTCAATTAATTAATTTCAGTTATTTTTCCAATCAAATATAAGATAGAGTTTTGTGCTCACTCAGTGCTATTTGTTATTTAGATTTAGCAGTTGAATAATATTTAAACTTGCAGTCAAGCCGAATTCGGTAATGGGTGAGGACGGGTTTTCGATCGAAGAAGCTTATCGAGTAATAACAAAAAATGGTCCAATTGAGACATACAAAAGAGATCTGAATAAAGTTGGTGCTGGGCAGTACTGGATGTATACTGAGGAATATTTTTATCCTCGACAATGTGAATAACGTTTATATCTAAATTAAAATTAAAAAGCTTCATATAATATTACACAATCAGACATCGATATTCCATTATTGAAATAATGTTATTAAAGCTTGCTGAGAATTTCAGTTAATATAATTAGCGTCGGGCCAAATTATACGAATACATCAGTTGTAGAAGAAAAGGAAAAAGTGTATCAATATATGGTTATAACTGATGCAAACAGGCTATCGTTAGGTGTATATGCTCGCCATCCAATGATGTTTTACCAAGTAACCTGATTACTTATTCATTCTTGCTTTATCATTTTGTATAAATTGAATCTTTAAATCTGGATGAAATAATCTTGTAATTCCAGAAATATAACGAAGAAGTCGTGAAATTTCTTGAGAATGCTGGATTCGGTGGGAAAGTTTTTTGGAATTCCCCGAGACCTATTTATCAAGGTGCCGATTGTGAGTGGCCATCGGAGAAAGAAGTGTTTGCACGACGGTACGTCTCAGCGATTAAAATGATACATTTTTAAAGAATAACTATTTGCAAACTCTTAATTACAATTCTGAAATTCACTTAAATATAACCAGGAATTTTATTGCATTTGTTTATCAGTGAGCTAACAAAAAAGAAACGTCAATTTCTTATCTGATGTTTAAATCTCTATCTCATGAAATAATTGGTAAAAAGCAATGCAGGTCAAACTTTTATCGTTTTTCGAATCCACAGTATTATTTAATTTATGACTTATGAACTATTCCTTTCTACTTGAGTGATTCAGGAAATAAAAAAAGTTGCAGGCCAAAAGCAACCAAGAGCTCTTTTTTTACATTTTCATTCCTTCCTGACTCTCTACTGTTCCACCTAATCCTCTGGTACATTCACAAAAATTCCGCAACATAGATTTTACTAGTACAAATTTGAAGTCGATGCTTTTCAAAATAGAGTTCAGTAAGTAACGGTCTAGAAAGATGCCCATTTCCACTAGCAGCTTGCTAATACAGTTTTAGTGTAAGGCATACTTAAGCACTTTAATTTCGGTGATGGATTTTTATGTTTAATGTATTGTTTACTTTACTGAAACGGAGAAACTATTCATCTAAAAACAATAACTATTTTGTGATATTATTAATAAATTAAAATAATAAAATATACCACAAACACAATAAGTCTTAGTTTAAAATGAATTTTATTTCTTTAACCTATTTTTAATATTTTTAAAAAATACATGCAAATAATTTTATCCATAAAATTACTTCCAATTTATGAAATTGCAGCTAGTTTTTAGCAGGATCATTTCCACTGTTACGAAATTTGCGCCAAAAAAGTACAGTTTTTTTTTTGAAAATTAAGTTCAAGGGTCAATTGTTTTATAGGGTCTTGAAAAATCAGAAAACAGCAAAAAACACCGAGTTGGAAACAGTGACTAAATCCGGATTATTCGATTCCTCGCTTGGAGCAGATGGCCGTAGCCCAATAAGGGAAGCACTTCAGAATCCGCAACTGGCACTACAGAAACTAGTGCAAGGGCACTGACCCTATTAGTGTTGACATACACATACATACATACACACACACGCCCACACACATATAAATTGCTATCACAGCTGAACCATTAAGCAAGCATTCTTGCGCCGTTCACCTCTGGCATATTTCGGCCTTTGGCGTATCTTTCTAGCTGTTTGGCACGTCTATTAGATCGACCCACATGCTGTCGGTCTTTTTATGTGTGGGTGTGTCCGTTAGTCCGTTCGTCTGTTTGTCTGTCTTCTGTATTTCTCTGTTATGTGGATTACGACTGAACTTATAATGGCAATGTATTATCCGTGTTCAATAAAGGTGTCACCGAGGGGCAATGGCCTAATGCGCTAGTTTGAAGTGATGCACAAATATGCGGCAACTACAGCTACCATCCAGCGTTTCCTTCTTTCCATTTATTTTCCGATTGGGGGTCACTTGCTGGGTCCCTTCATTCTTCCGGCATTTCGATTTTGTTTCCTCTCTGGGTCACTTACCACTTTTAGATCAAAAAATTTCAAAAAGATTTGCGACGATGTAGTTCTCAGTAATAGCTTACGCTGTCTTTCTTAGTTTCCAACATATCGTCAGGATCAGCTCTAATTTAGTGAACACAACTACTTTCACAAAGAATTCCAGACATCAAACATTTCCTTTAATCAAGGGTTAAACTGCTTGCGATTAACTTATTATATCCATTTGTGCAGCTTTAGGAAGCGGTATAATATTGTTGGTGTTTCGAATTGTTCTGTCTGATCAAATTGAAATAGTCGTTTCTTTTGAATTCGAATATATAAACGGCAGTCATATCAGTTCCTAAAATTAAAAATTTTGAGAATCGATATGAGAAATTTTGTACAGTTTAGATTGATGGGACAGATGACACACCTTTAGAGTTGATGGATTTACAGAAAGCATCATCAGTAAATACATGGGAAGTAATATGAAAGTGACACTTTTCTTATTAATTTTGACGATCCATGTGATGCCACTGACTGCTGCCCAGCTCGATGTATTTGCTCTACCGCAAGCTCCGCGTTATGCAGCAAAACCAACTGTACCACCCGAATATAAGAAATATTTCGAGTTAGAAGATCATGCACGTGGCCTTGTCGAAAGTGTTATTGGTCCAAGACCGGGTGGCTTTTTCCCACCAAAAAGTTATGAAATAGGTCGTCCAGCACGAGACAACTCAGAGAATAACAACGCTCCATTGAATGAAGTTGAACGTTCCCTGGAACAGTTTCTCAGTGCACCATCAGGATTTTCCCAACAACTACCACCCGGTTTCAATCAAGGCTTCTCGGTTGCTAACAGTGGTAACCCTATTGCATCATTTTCAAATGTCCGCAAACACTCAGTACGTCAAAATTTCATATTTTTTTTTCCACATTCAATTCATAATACTTTCATGGTTTCATATGTTAGCTTCTGTAGAATTTAGTTACCTTAGATTTCCGATTTTTTCACATTATGTTCAAATGATGCAGCTGACGCAATCGCAGGTAATGCAACTGAAAGGGATAATAGAGGATGAAATTGAGGGATCAGGTGATAATGCGCATTCATCTATTCGTGGTATACCCAACGTTTTTCCTGATTTAACCAGACCACCGGTTGAGCTAATGCGTCCTCCTTTACGACAGATAACTACAGAACAGGTACTAATGCAGTTGTGCTTATGACAATATATTTTTTTTTTATTCTAAAAGCAAAATTAACTAGGAAAAAGAAACAGATGAGAGTAAGCTAAATGTTGATGTGTAAAAAATGAGTTAAATTAGAAAAGAACAAAACGAATTTGAAATCAGATAACTCAATAAATGATGATTGCATTAGATGGCAGCAATACCAAAGATTGATTCACAACCCGAGGTTCCTGATGGAGGTTTTGGACCTAACGAGATTGAAATCCGTCGTGCTTCACTCTCTAACAAAGAGAGTAATGATGAAGGCATCGAAAATGAAGAAGTTTGTACAGAAATTATTTGTTCTAGTCGTTTGGAAATTTTTTGCAAAAATTCAGGCCTCAAAATTATTGAAAGTTTGAATTTATTTCTACTGATAGAATTTTTCAACTTACAAGCCTTGTTTAAGTATGGTGCATTAACGGACGATTCTTCATCATCGGGTGGCCTAATTGGTACAATAATTAGTTTAATCGGTTTGAACAGCAAAAAAAGTAAGCTTGAACCTGACACACGAAGTTTAACGAAAGCGGTTGGTAATTTGATTGGGGGTGAGAATAGCCCAATTCCAGCCAAAAACGTGATCGCCGATGTTCTCTACAAAGCACTCACTAGTGGAACAATTCAAGTGATTATTTTTGATTCTGTGATTTTTGATTGAAAATACCATGTGTCAGAAACTTGAAATTGTTGGTAATTTGTTCTAAGCCTTAACATTTGAAATAATAAGTCTGGGTTAGCTAAATTCGGTATCATTAAAAAACATTTTTGCATTAATTTTATACAAGCATATTTCGAATTTGTAGTCAACAACTACGCAAGAAGGAATCAAAAATTTCAGATCGTCTCAAGTTTTGAAAGATAACAATATGGCAGTGCTTACTTTTTAAATGCAATTGATTGGAATTATTTCTCATCAATGCTTTGAGACAATTTATTCATGGATTTACTTTGTGCATGAAAAATTCTAGGCAAATGGAAGTAATGAAAATCCTGATGCTAAGTCACTGACGCTTACCTCTGCACAGCAGGCTGTGATCGGTGAAAATTTGGAAATGATTCAAAATCTAATAACTCAACCATCGTCTCCACTTTGTAATCCAAAACCAGTTCCTATTGAAGAATTTGATGTTGATGCATTCATGGGCCAGTGGTATCAGGTTAGTTAGAATTGAAGTTTTGACAGGGACTGGACCTACTTTAGCTTGAATTAGTAGCTGTTTTGAACAAGTTTGAGACGAAAAAGAAAACTCATCTTTGTTCAAACATGTGCAAATTCTTTTTAATTGAGTTATTTAAAGCTGAACTCAAACTTTGAAAAATTTTTTGACATTTTCAGGTCATGTATAGTCCACCATTGGCAACAGCACCGTGCAGTATGGTTGCTTATAAGAAGTTAGCAGATGTGAACGATGGCGGGGTTGGTACTATATTTGAAGTGTTTGAATATACAACCGATGGTACACCATACGTTAAACCACGTATCAGTTCTGGCTATGCTATTGTTAAACAAGCTGGAGAATTAATTTATCGTACAACTAGTTATCAAGATGATGTCAGCGGTAAGTATTTACATTTAAAAGGAACATTGTAATCATGGAAATAGCTCCTTTGAAAATTCATTTCTGACAAATCAAACAACTCAATTTCTTTTATTGCATGAAAATTTTAGTTCATATAATTCACGCGGGTCCGTTAAATGAAGCCGGACAATACAGCTTCACAATACTTTCAACGAATTGCAATTATCCATTGTACGTATTTGCACGCGATCCTGTCGTTTACAAGCAGGTTACTATTTTATATTTAAATTGTTGCTAAATGATATCTTTAAAAGTGTATGCTGCTGTAGAATACTAGTAGTCAAACAAAGTAGAACATGATTTCACAGATGTTCAAATTAAAATTGTTTTTTTTTTTTTTTTTTCTTTTTTTTTTTTTTTTGCAGTGAATTAATTGATGAGTGAACTTCTGTGAATGTGTTGCATGTCAAAAAAAAAAAAAAAAAAATGATAATTAAAAAGCTAGATCAAAATAAACTGCAACATTTCTGGTTTTGAATAAGGTCATGTAGTGAAGTTTTGTCATCGTTTTATAAATTCATTAAATAGGACTATTCTCATTTTTAGAATTCCGGAACTTTAATCATTTTTCTATTATTATAGCGTTATGAAACGACTGTAAATCAAATCCTTGAACAGAAAGGATTAATTAATGGATTTTCCCGCTTGTTGAACATTGTTGCACCCGTAGATAATTCGGTGTGCACATTTCCACCGAGTCTGTTCAACGTTCATGCATAATACCTTTTCAACACTGTAATCTTAAATGGCATAGTGTATCAGGAAATTTGTTAATGAATCCTGCTGCAATAAATTACCTAATTTCGTTTTCGTTATTTCTTCAGTTCTCTTTTGCTTAATGGTGGAGTTTAGCACACCTCAAAACTACTAGTTGAGAGTGCTACTGGTTTTGTAGTTAAAATCAAAAGTAACAATGAAGGTTTTTTAGTTAAAATCAAAAGTAACAATGCTTGTCATATTCGATCTCTTTCTAATTAAGTTAAATTTAAAATTCATATTGCGCTTCACACTGATTACATTAATAATCTTTTTTTTTTTTTTTTTGAAACTACAGCTCTTTTTTTTTGTTTTACACTGCTGTACCTACGATGACAGATAGCATTTCCAAAATTATTAATGTAATCTATTAAATTCAAATTTTCTGCCGGGTATTTATTTTCTGTCATCAGTAATTCTTTCCAAACACCTGATTTCCTTTGTTTACACCGAAAATACAAATGAATAGTATATAGGCCAGCTCAAATTATATTTTCCGTTTTATTTCCTCAAATTGTTGGCTTTGTAACAAAAAATTTTTATTTTATAGCAAAAAATGCCATTTTCCTAAGGTTTCGAAAAATTTTTCCTGATCGTTGTTAGATTTACCAGGCCGAAAATATGTGCATTAATACTGTACATAGTGCTTCGAACTGAAAGTTCGGCATACATCTCCACACTTTATTTTATGCTGTAATACACTTATTCAACAAAGGTGGTGCAAAAGATGTGCAAATTCTGGATTTTGCGTATAAATCTATGTTTTACATTGCGCTGATTGTTATATTCACTCTAGTTTAAGAATAATAAATAATTGGGACAAGTTTTCTGAACACAACATTAATTCTTCAAATAATACAAATAAAGTTTAGCCATTTTTATGATCATGGTAATTGTTATACAACTCTAAACAATGACTTTGTGAGTCATCAAAATGGAGTGATGAGAGGTGATAACTGAATTTCCATGTCAGTGAGTTTGGAAAACTTTTAAATTCAGATGAAAATTGTAGAGAAGAAATGTTTGTCATCCGTTGTTCTGGATTGAAAGTCTTTGAAAGGAAAGTGATTTTTCATTGTTTGTTATCTTTTTTTTACAATTCCATACTTGAAGGAGAAGCGTTCATCTCTATGCTGCATTCTTTCTTGCATCAGACTACTAATTTTCTTGCAATCAATTGTGAAAAAAGCGCTTCAGGACCAAGTTCAACTCATTTTTTTCCTCGTTTTCAAGAAATCACGCGTTTACTGAAGTCACAGTATAAGTTGAGAGTGGTCAAATATTCTATTTCCGTTCAATTTCGTTCAATGAAGGCAGAAAACTGACATTAATTAGTCATGAAACAGCAAATGTGTAGAGCGGGAAGTAATATATGGGTCATTTGTAATTCAAATTCTATTTATCAAAGTATTGAAAAAGATATGTAAAACATATACATCTCTTATTAAAAGTTATCCAAGAAAAAAATTTTTCAGGTCACCGTGATGAGTATGAAAAGTGACAGTACTTTCGGGCTAAATAAAGTGTTGAATGGTGGAACTGGTAAATCCTTGAAAATGATGAAATGATAGAAAAAAAAAGAGCACTGAAATATGTGGATACCGAGCTCTTAAAATGACAGGAATAGGCAAGAAGAGGGGAAAAGGGACATAGACCCCAAAACAACCCTCTTTTGGAGGGCGTGATAGTGTCAATGTAGAAAGAGGAAGAGACAGACTGCTGATGATTATGTACCAATGACCTAGTTCAAAACATTTCAAACATTGATGATCCAAATGACTGCTTCTTCTTTAGGTCGTTCCTCTAAAGTCGATACTATTTTTATTTTAATCTTTAGCTTCATTTTCTGGATTAGCTTACCTTTATCCCAGTCACAGCTCATCCACAATGATTTCCAACAACAAGTTCCTTCAGTTAATACTGCAGACTCATTCTTGCTAAGACCATCCTTGAAATTTTTTCGAGATAGCAAACAAAATAATTCTACATCACAGCCATTTGGCAAAAATATTGTACTTACCAAACAGGTTTGTTCGTTAAATTTAATAGTGGTGTAGTGATAATACTGCTTGTCAAAACAGACTTCATATTTTTAGTTGATATAATTAAGTATCGGTTAATTAAATCATTTTGCAGTTAAAATGCAACAGCATAAGCCACATAAAATTTTTTGGAGAGGAAAGTCAGGAAGTTCCAGCCAACACTACCAACATCTCATTTAATTATTTCATACTGCTTAGATCTAAATACTCATCTCAAAACTCTACGACTACTTCATCCAATTTTCATGTGATATACTTTTGCATACTTTTGCAACTGGTAGTGCAAAGATAATGTCAAGATTGAGAAATTACAAGAAAATTATAAAGTTAAATCTTAAAAAATTGACATCATACCAGTTCCATAAATTGTATTTTATAGGATAAAATTGCACTAGCAAAAATAAGCGAAATAGCGGACAGCATTTTGAATCAGTTAGGACTGTCATCTGATTTCAATGGTCGAAGATACAAGCCACTGGTGGCACCTAGCTCCTTTCAAAACGATGACATAAATTCGGTAATAGCTGAAGCAAATCAGAACCGTATCGATTTGCAAGGTATTGCTAGTGGACAAATTCCTGGTTTGGCTCCAATACCAGTTCCAGCTTTTCCTGGACCGCAAGATGTGCCAGCTATACCAGGCGTGAACACTATTCCTGGTCTTAGCAATTTCAACTATCTGGTCTGTTTCCTTTTTTCAATTCAAATTTCAGAATAATATGAACTAAATTTTTAAGAATTTTTTTTTCCTAATTTCAAAAATAATTTATAATTGAACTGAATGCTCATACTAACTTTTTTCATGGTGCCTTTGGCTATATGCTGAGAGAGTTGTAGTTGTATTGAAAGTGTTATTTTATAAGTGTTAATATTAGAGAATATTTTCCATCTTCACTTGGAAGGCAACCATATTGTATTTAGATAAGCCAGTTATTTCCACAAATGATCCCACCTACAAATACCCTTTTGGGTTCATCGATCAGCCGATTAGTACCAAAAGGCTACGCTAAAAATTTGGCAAAAGATGTCTTTCGAGCTGTTCATCCAGCTGCTGAGAATGTCGATGTCGCCCGCATGACGGGTCGTTGGTTCCAAGTATGCGTTTTCCACTTTTGATCAGTTAGACAGTTTTCGTTAGCAGCATTTTCATCTAATTCAAATTTTAGGTAATCAACAGTCCCCATGTTATCCGTGAAGCATGCACAGTGTCGCACTGTATGTTCTGTTTGTTTTAGTTGTCAACAAACAACTTTTATTCCTATCGATAAGAATATTACAATAGCCTTGGTTATCGAGATTTTGCTTTCTTTACTTTCCTAAAATAAATTTCATAACATGATATGAAATTCTTCTAGTATCAGTTAAACTAAAAAAATAGTCTACCAATTCATTCGTACAGAAAAAAAAAAAAGAAAAATACGAAACTACATCGAGAAAAATCAGTCTAAATAGTTTCAAAATTCTATTAAAACTCAAAATTAATCTTTTATAGTTGGTGCGCTAACGAACAATACATATAGCGCGACCTTTACAATCCTGAAGTTTTATCGTGAAGGGAATGCCAATGGCCCACCACGTTTCTCACTTGGTTACGGATTCAAATCAGGTGATACTGGGCAGTTCGTCCTGCACAATAGCAATTCGCCGGATTCGGAACCATGTAATCAATTGATCAGTTTATGTAGTAAGAAAAATGTGCACCTACACAATAGTATTGTTATATGCAAGGCTGTAGTGCTTCCTTAAATTCAGAATGTTTGGACATTGAAGGTCAACTGATTTAGGTCAGAACAAGATGTGGTTTCAAATCCAATATTCAAGCCTGACTTTTTCATTATCTGATGAATTATTCGAGCTTGTTTCATTGTTCACATTTTTAAATGAAACTTGAACTCCGTATCATGGATCTAGTAACAATCCAATTTGTTTTCAAGACATTTTCAAAAGTTTTAATTACAGAAAATTTCAAAAGAAAATCGTAGAAATTCGAGTTCTCCTTTTAAACTTTATGTATTTTCATATTATAAACAACATGTCAAGAGCACCATTATATTTCTTGGATCAAAATCCAGTAAAAGTTTTCACACTGCAGTTTGGGTGATAAAAAAGGGACCATTAAACGAATACAACCAGTATGATTATGTGATTGTATCGAACTGGGTCCGATTTCCTGTATTTGTGATTGCTAGAGACCCAGAAAGATTTCGCAGCGAACACATGCAGAATGTATTGCAATTTTTGGAAGATAATAGTAAGTCATTTGCTTTGAATGAACATTGTTGATCAATTATAGGGATTTGACAAACTTCAGAAATGATGAAAACACATCAATTTCTGAAATGAGTAAATTATGGCTTTGAAACGACGGATAAACAATTAAGGAACAGACAATTGAGTTGGTCATATAGTTACTGAAAATTTGATGATCTATAAAAGTTGTATCACTTCTGGTCTATGTTTTCTAGGTTCAGATTTCATCAAATTAAAATTAAGGAACAAAATACTTTCCAGATTATATAAACGTGATGACAAAAGCTTTCAACATGATCTCTCCCGTGGATTACAGCCAGTGTCAGTACACGCCAACATTTTCTGGAGCAGGGCGTTAGCTACTACTTTTTTCATTGTCACTGGTTGCAGTAATTTATTTCTGTCCTAACTTTTTATAGTTGTTTCATTGACCAATTGAGGTATGACTGCATGAAATGCTGCGGAAATTATTATGAATAGTAAATTATACGACAAGCACTTTCTATTGTACAAATAATTTTTGTCTCTCATCATTAAGAAATCTATTGGGAAGATGAACAGCGTTATGAAATGATATTGACGTGTAAACTTCTAAAAAAAACAGAGTAAAACAGAAATGGCAAAATTCAATAGATTAATAGAAACACTGGATATTCGACTGGTCAGATCAGTTGGTAATTTCATCTGAAAGGGTTTTAAATACTGCTAAAACTTTATTTGACATTTGTCAATTGAACGGTACTGTAATGATTTTATTTGAAATGAAATGTACTGTATATAAGCACCAATTCGAAACAAAAAAAAACTGATGCTATCAAAAATAACACTTTCGGTGTGATTGAAATAAAATTATAGTTCTTCATAACTAATTTTTTTTTAGAAAAAAAAAAAAAAAAAAAAAGAATGGTTTCCTAATTTCAGCTAATTTTCTATCTGCAACAATTCACGTTATCTTTCTCTCACTTTATATTTCCTGGTCTTAGTTTTTTTGTTTTATTCATTTTTGCCAAACTACAAGATTTTATATATTTATTTAAGCAGTTTAGCTCCCTCCGGTTTCATATAATACACCTAAAAGCGTGAATGATGATGTATACTATAGGTGGCAAGAATGTGCCCGATATATTCGTTAATCTGTCTTTTAAACAGTTCACATACCACAAGTTGCTTTCTGTTAGATTACTACATCTATTGTCATAAAATACGGTCTGATTCAGGTAGACTGTAGAGCCGAATAGGGAATGCTTTGCAGAGAAGGCAATGTTGAGTCTTTTATTAAGATAAAAGATGTCACTGAACGAGGCTATTGAACAGTATTAAAAAATTTAAGGAAGTAAATCTGTAGGGGCGCAGAAAGCGCACTATGTTTGGAGCGGTGCTCGCCAGTTAACCTATTACCTCCTTTAATCTGTTCATAGAATAGGAACTGTATGATTACTGTAAGTAAACAGCTGTTCCTAATCAGCTGCTCATAGTAGTGAATTACAATTCTCAGACATTGCAAGTAAATTTGGTTTAGAACAAAGAAGGTTGGTTGAAGCAAAGAATAGTCAAATCTGAGTTTGGCTTTTAGGCTGGAAGATCTTGATAATAAGTAATGCACATATTCTTTGTTAGCAAACTGTGAAACTCCAGACAATGCAGATGATTATTGCATAACGAATTTGATGATTGAAACATAAAAATACGACGATAATCTTTAATCTTATGGATTCAGTACAAATTCATTTCGACATATATTATATTCGGTTTTTCCGCTATGGAA
Organism: Brugia malayi; assembly: GCF_000002995.4. Classification (NCBI taxonomy): domain Eukaryota; kingdom Metazoa; phylum Nematoda; class Chromadorea; order Rhabditida; family Onchocercidae; genus Brugia; species Brugia malayi. The sequence goes on from NW_025062479.1 coordinate 7,050,972, forward strand.
TTGTACAAGTTGTCAAAGCAAGAAGAAGCAAAAAATGAAGCAGAGGAAAGCAATATTTTTGTATTCATGAAAAACTTGCATAATGTTTTCCATGAAGAGACATTCTTTGAAACATTACATTACTTGGCTGGTGACTTTTTCTTTCAGTTCACTTTCATCTCTCACTGTTCCACATTTCTGAAAGCTTGTTAATTGCATCTGTGGATTTTGATATTTTATCTAAGTAGACTGTTTCCTTAAAATCTGAAAAGCAATTAGGAAATCAATATAAGCAAACCAGTCAGAATTAATATTGTTTTATTATAATTTTGAATTTTGGAATTTCCTTCCTTTCCACTACAACGTATCAAGGTCAATTTGAGTTAATCCACTGATCCGTTTCTGAAGTTTATAACTCCAAATATGTTCAAAACACATCCGGAAGTAAAAAAATCCTCAAAATTTTAAGAAAACATCTTTTTAGTTCTTCAATCAGTAATTGAAAGTGAATTTGTGTTCCATAATTCTTAAAGGATTGATGTATTGAGGCAAGGACGGGATACAATCTATGAATTATTGTTATAAAGTCCTTACAATATTTATTTCTTACAACTCATATTTAAAAAATGCCGTTATGAAGCAATAAACATGAAATGTACAGCTAACGCGATAATTTTATTGCCTTTAGGAAGTGTTAGCTTGAAATATCTGTTTCGGAAACACTAGAAGTAAAAGAGAGGAAACAAATGCCACTTCTGCTTCAATATACTAAAGGATTTGTTGCCAAAATAATTTAAGTCAGTGAAGTAAGCATTAAAAAAGTCCACAATTTATGGACTTTTTTAAATGAAACAATGAAACTTTTAGCTGGAAGCTGATAAATATACTGATTATGTTTATTTTATGTTTTCCATGAGTAATGAAAATGTGGATTAAAAAAAGAAAATTTATATTCCTTATATTGCTGGAATTTTAATAGATGCTGCAGAATAAGCCGAATAAACATACAAAAAACTCATGATTTCTCAGTTATTAGATCGATTCTTCTGTATAAATGATTTAACTTTTTGTTTAGGCTACCTTGATGCCTACTATGCATTCGTAGCTTTCACTGAAATGTTATTTACAAAATATACTGATTTATCCGGTTGCGCTATTCGAAAGCATGGAGTGATGTGATGATGTCAGCGGGGCGAAATAGAACTTATATTGGTCAGTGTATAGCATTAAATTTGTCCAGTGACAAAAATCCCAGTCCTTACACAATAATTCTACCAAAAAAAAATAGCAAAGTTTTTACGGTGTTCAAGTCATTTTTAAATCAATCTTTGGCACCAACCACTTTTTTGACAAATGTCAATATCAAATTTTTGTACTTTTTACAACATTGCTTTTGCTAATGTACTACAGCAGAATTACCAAATGAATGTTGGACAACAGCAAATTCGAGCAGCCTGTCACGTTATTTGCTTTTTAAGACATAAACACATGAGTTCACAAACAATCTTAAAACAGCAATAACTCTCTTACTAGAATAATTGGAAATTGGGCCACACATACTTGTATATCATTATGTTCCAAGAAGCTATGCAATATTCTACTGTTAATTGATAGTCATAAAATATAATAAGGATAAATGCCTAACGAAGAAAAAATTAGATCTGAGTGAGCGCTGAAGAAACACTGGTAATTTTAAATGGATTAATGTCTAACTTGGAAGTAATGATGATGTTTTGTTAAGTTTTGTACACAGCAAACAATATAACGTAACTAAACTTTTGAACGACTGTTTATAATCTGAAATTTCTTTCACACCTCCTAACAAGCAGCAGATAGTCATCGTAAAAAAACTGAAGTGAGACTCTATGACTGAGTGAAAAATTTATTTCTACTCTTTTTAGACAACGAATCAACAAAGAAACAAAAGAAACAAGCAAGATCATTTGCTGCATTAGAAACTGCATTGAAAACTAATAATGGACACTGTCGAAAAACTTTTAGCAGTGCTGATAACTAATTTGTCATATTTCCGGTAAAAGTGGAGTGCGTGCAAGATTCATAGCTTTGATTTCATAATAGCTAAGAATCTAGGATTAAATGACTGTCGGTTAAAAAGTAGTTAAAGTGTTAAAATTCAAGTGTCTTTTTCTTGTTCCCTTTTCATTCAAGTGCGTATGTTATTGCTATTTTTGTGTTTTGCAACTAGCAATTCTAATCCTTAGTAAATTCCCAGTCCTCGAATAAGTATCAATCCTTTTAATTATGTCATTTTATGCCATTTAGATCACTTCTCGAGTGCTCAACCCCTTCTCGATTGTTTAGTAACTACAGCTTTGTTTATTGAGTAATTACAACGGAACGTTCTGATTACTTAATCTAAAGAAAATGATGACCTTCAGTTGTTGGTTTCTCGATATGTAGCTAATTTAGTATAAGTTTAGTCAGTTAATAAAATTCTATATTGGAATTTGTCAGTAATGAGTGGATATTGTTAATCTAAAGTATAATATATTACAATTCACACATCAACGGAATGAGTGGTAATAAAATGAAGCTTACGAAGGTAGGAGAATATGTGCAATAAAAACAAATGCAATGACTGGTATCTTTCGCATCGTAACTTAATTTCAAGTTGATAGCCATAACTTAATTTCAAGCTTCGTTGCTAAATTATTCTTTACTGTCTGCTAACTGATAGATCCCAGGTACGAGATTGTTCCAACTCCTCCTAAACAGACTCGTCCCAGTTTTTTTTTTAATCCTGATGAAATGTTTTGTGCAGAGAAATCTTTGACTGCTGCAAAGAAACGGTTTGTTGTGTTCATCCACGTCACTTATGTATATATTATATATATACTAGTACTCAGGTTATCCTTACGAGATTACTTTTCGGTATATTTGCTTATTTTGTTTGGTAAAAGTTCGTTTTTGTCCTTTTTTCTACTTCTTTTGTTTAGTTTCAATTATATCGACTTTCATTTGATTTTTCTGAGTGTGAGAATTAGCTAGAGGTCTTAACGTTGAATATTATAGTGTTGGTTTTGCGTCTTTGTTTTGGGAGAGCTTAGCCGACATCTTGAATGATACCAGTGTATATTTGATATGTATATTTGAACTTAATCACTTACTGGTTTATGAACTCACTGGAAGCCCCTTAGGCTGATACTGTTTCAGCATACATATAACTCATATAATTCGTCACATCGCAGTACATATAGAAAATGTCAGATTTCTGAGGAATTCGCTTTCTTAAGCACATTTCACTACATAATGGACGAGTCACGCCTCCCATTTTCTCATCGACATTGACTTTTCGCAACGAAATAAGCAAAATTACTACATCTAGGCAGTCTGACAATGCAAATTGAAAATATATAATAATTTATGCAAGGAATATTGCTATACAGAGTTTGCTGGTAAAGATGGAAAACTGCCATTTATCAGCTGTATTACCACAAAAAGTTTTTAAATAAAACAGCAACACTGGTGACCTAAACACATGTAATGCCTTAGATATCGCATTCCAAAAAGTCACTTTAATCATCATTATTCTTAACCATATCGAAAATTTCATATTTTATTCGATTCTCAAGCAGGCATGCAAAAGATATCGTGCATAGAGCGGACTTTCTGGACACCACCATCCAAAACACACACACGATTGTATCCTTCCAGCACGCATAACTTTGATATCTGCACAAACAACTCATTAGTTTTATTTAAATCTTGTGACGAGTTTTTGCAGTGATACCAACAGTAGTTGTTGAATAATAGATCCGTTAGTAAAAGAAATGCTTGGATGATTTAAAACATGATATGTCAACCATTAAAGATATATGCTGTAAACTTTAGTTTTTTTTTTTTTTTTTTTTTTGCATTACATATATTTTGAAAGACTGGTAATACAACCAAATTATAAAAATACATGTGCAACCTTTTTAGCTCTCTGTAAATGTTCATTATCAACGATAACGACGACATGTTCTGCCGACTGAGCATTTATTAACGCTGTTTTAATGGTATCCAACGTATCCTCCTCACCAAAGGGAGGCAAATTCACACTGCCCACAATGGCACCACGAGAATACCTGAAAGTTCCAGAATATATTAATGTATATCTGATGTAAATATTAGGACCACAAACATACTGATGATTCGGAAAATTATAAGGAAAAATATATCAAAAACTTACTCATATTGCGGACGGACATCGACAACAAGTAGTGAGGAATGTTCAGTGAGACGAATGAGATCGGTAATTGATATCCGTGGACAACAAAATTCGTTCAGTTCAGCTACAGTATAATGCGTCATTGCATACTCCTCTCGTACATGCTTAGATGCAAACTGTCTGAAGGTGCATGATGCTGGTACAGCATTGTAGTAATTCAGTGAATATTGCACCAAACGTTCCATATTTAGATCTGGTAACGAAAATGGATGAAAATTAAAGGTACAGCAATTACTGTAATAACTTTGGATGAAACAAACCTGGAAGATCTGAAAAAAGTAAAATTGCATCATTAAAATGTTTGGTAATAAGTCCAGCTCGTAACTGCTCCATTATTGCAAGTCCAACAAATAATGGGAAAGACGAATCCGATAATAATAAAACGTCCCAGACCTAATTTAAATAAAGCAAAATTAGTCTATCATTATATAAAGTTTTTATTAGACTCATAACTACCAATGTTAGATTTATTCACATACAAAATTCATTTAACTTGAGGTCCATTACAGTCTATTATGGAAAACACTGCATATAGAATTCAGGATTATTGCAAATGTAATTAAAAGATCATTACATAGAACAACTTGTGCAAGGGTAATATATGGGCGAAACAGGTGAGGAACCATGGAATAGCAAATAACTCAGGACGGAAATCCATTGCGGAAAGATGTGTGTATAAAGCAGCATCCATGAATGCCAAAAGATGAAAAAAAACTGCCAGATATTCTACAAATAAACTCGATCACAATTATAAAAAATTCAGTTTTATTAATGAAAAATATTCATTCAAACCTTGTACGACAGATGAGTTGTCTCGCAGAAAAAAGTCATGCAAATATAGGCTGATGAACGATTCCAGACAGGAATATGCTCTAGCTGAAAGTCGCATAACATTATTTGGTCAAAATAAGACGCAGAAATTCCAAACAAAACCAGTCAATACCGTACTGTTGTTAACAAGTAAGTATCTCCACTATCAAATCCAATTTGTAAATCAAAGCTGATACCCAAACAAGTGAAGTTGAGAACAAGAAATGGTGCCGCTAGAGAATCCAAACCTTGCCAATAAACATAATTTTCATGTAAAAGAAGCCATGTCTTCAAAAGACGTTTCAGCTTGCGATGCGCAATAGATGATGCCATCAAGTCATCATACTGAAAAAGTTGTTATCTTTTAAGAGACGCCATACTAATTAATAAACAGATGATGCCAAGAGCAGTGTAAGAAGATGTGAAAGATTAGGCGGAGAAATTGCGTCCACAGTTACAAAGGATTACAATTAAAAGAAATAAATGATAAACTACAAAGCCATGTGACAGTTCTTGAAACTATAATAGAAAAAATTTTGTTGTTCACATATGGGGTACATAAACCATATTGTTTACAAATGCATGAAAATTTTCCTAGAAAATTAATTAAATTACATACAGTGAATGGATAGTACAAACAAGTCTTCCTTTTTTTTTGAAAAAAGTCTTGCAGTGAAAATGCCTTTGCGTAACTGTCGCATGAAAATATAACCTGGTGACACCGAGGAATATCGACCAATAACTGGCGGTCAGAAGAATGGGGAGAAAACGTATCAATAGCTATGAAACGTTTCTCAACATCCCAATATATATTCAGCAGTGCACTCCATAGATAAGCTCTATAAAGAGGAGGAATGTCATGACAACATTCACAAAATAGAAGTGATTTTTTGAAGGGAAAGCTTGAAAGCAAACGACGAAGAATAAGCATCCGTCGACCCTGAAATGTGAAATCTGTGATATGATGAAAATTTTTCCAAAAAAAAAAAAAAAAAATGCTAATTAAAAATTAAATAATGGAGAGAATGTAGACCTGGTATTCAATGTCTTTTTCTTTCACCATTAGCGATAAATCATAGATCTCTCGCGTTTTTTCTTCCATTTCAAATGAAATGAGAAATTTGCTTTCGTTAAGAAACTTCATCCGCTAAAATATTAATTCTGCATACAGCAACGAAGAAAATCAAATCCTTAGTGATGAAAACATCATGATCATTCTCTCAAGTTCTTCTGTGAGACTTACGTTGCGAAAATTGTTTGACGGAAGGATAAAAATATCAGGAGTGAACTCATACTTCCTTATATGAGTATTACCATACATGAAGCAATCTCCATTAACTAAACTGAAAAGAGTGAAAAACATGAATGTAATAATAAAGATATGTCATTTGTAAATTAAAAAGGCAAAACGAACTATGGTAAAGCGATAACAGGTGGATTTGCTTTAATAATATCATGGTTAATAAGAATAGTTTCAATGCTACTTCCACATAATTTCCATAAAAAAAAGGCTTCGTGAACTGGTAAATTTCGAGTTATTTCTGTTTCTTCTCCTTCCAAGGACTCTGAAAAATTTTTTTTTTAGAAATTGTATTTTATAGTAAGAATACGAGCAGTAATATGAGCATACATGAGTTTATAGTGAGAATAAGAGCGTACAATGATGTGAATAATGCATAAATGAACATACCCCTCATATGTTCAACACTTTCCCTCAGACTGTCTTCATCGCTTTCACTACCATAAAAGCTATAATCCTTGTTTACGTTTGAGTAGCTGTTATTTTCACTGCTGATTATCTGTGAAGTTTTGTTAAGCTAATGTTTGCAATTTCATGTCAGCAATAAATTTATAAATAATTGAATGCATGTTAGCAGTACTTACAGAAAGTAACGCCTTGGCAGTAGGTCGTTGTGACGGAAGAACACATAGGGCTTTCTCAAGTATTATCATAATTGTGATATTTGACGTAATATGAATATTTGGTTTCTTCTGTTGAATTTTAGCTAACAATAACGAGAAAATGGAGCCATTCCGTTCTTTATCTTTAAAATTTTAAAACACTAGAAATACTTAAATCACTCCAGCTGAAAAACCCATCGACTGTTAGAACTTTCAACTTGTAAAAGTTGTATTCGTTTAGAACCTAATTCAACTTGAGCGTATTTTTTTGCATGAAAAAAAAAAAAAAAAAAAAAAAGATGACAAATTATACAAACAGCTCGACAATCTCATATATTTATATGACTTAATAACTGCCCAAGTTAGGTGACCGTAGTACCAACCAATCCATAAAATACTTAAGGCTGATTCACCGTTATTGTGCTAAATTTTGAAAAAAATAAAGAAATAGAAGTTTGGGTAAGTGATTTCTACAAAAAAAAAAATGTAATAGAAATGGAAAACTAAATTTTTAATAAAGACGAATATGTATGTATGAATTACAAAAAATACTTCTGATTAAAACACTCAGTGTAGAATAAAACTGTTTTGGAGACCAAATTTCGGACAGAAGACACCCCTGAAAATAATTTATTTTAGAAGTGAGGAATATATCATCGCATATGACATTCAGTCCATAAAATATGAAAGAATATGAAACTTCTTTAGATGTCGAAAACAGAAATTACGGAAGATGGATTCCATGTAGATTCAGATTTATAAAACAAAGAAACTGACATACGATTGAAAGCTCAAGTACAGCAATTCCAAATGACCAGATATCTCCAGCTCGACAAATGAAATCGTTTTTGATTTCGGCTTGCAAGAAACGTTCTGGAGGAAGGTACCAAGAAGAATATGTGTAATACTCTAAATCTCTTCTACTACCACTGATACAGTGCAAACCATACTGAGCTAGTCGAACTAAATTCTGCAACATAACAATAATGTTGTCATAAAGTTGAATAAGATGTTACAACATGTTACCTGAGATGAAAGGAGGACTGAATTTAAGCTGAAGCATCCAAAAGTGATATATCGAGAATGCAAATACGTGAAAGCTGACAAGACCGGTTGCAATAACGATATGATTCGCGCTACTTCCAACCTAAAACTTTTGAATCTGATTATATTTCTGCTAAAATATTTATGAAACACTGAAAATTTAAAAAATGTTTCGTATCAATAACGCCACCAGCTAAAAAAAAAAAATGAAAATCACAAAAAATATGATACTTCTACTTCATTAGGACAATTTAATTAAATTAAATAAAAGCAGTATTACGTTGATAATTACTAGAGCTAAGTTTCTACATCCATTCCCTAACATTCCACTCTTAAGTAAACTTCTATTCTTCCACAAAACAACCTTCTGACTGCTGATGAAAAAGAATCCATGGATATCTAACTGACGACTCAAACTTAATATTAAACGTGGAATTCCATGTGAAACAAACTGCTGAATTGCACATGGAACTGTTCAATATTAAACGCAAATTTTAGCTTGGAATTCAATTAAAAGAATTCTGAATGAAAATCTAGAAGCTGGTTTAGTGGAATAGAATCTTGAACTCAGTGGAAAAGAGTTGCAAGAAGAAAACATATTACTAATCCACAACTTTTGTGCATATGTACCGGTCAGTCAGTATACATCAATACATCAGTGCGGTGCAATATTACGAACAATAAAGTGACTCATACTGTAAGCCCAGATACTAAGTGACAGATAATCAATGACATTCTAAAAATGAACGGATAATAAAATAGCTTACTTTTTACACTCTTTCAATTCTTCAACGGCTGATCGTGAATAATGCTCCGAAATCACGAAACCTGCATTCCAAACTAAAATCATTAAATTCAGATTTATGAAAAATGCAAAGATACTATTTTTGTAATTCCTTCGTCAGTACAAAAAAGCTGACATATCATTACAACAATAACAACTATTTAAAAGTCATGAAATATAGCTTCAAAACAGCAAGTTTTGAAAAATGTTATAGTACTGATGCCTCAGATGCATCATGAATCCAGTTGTTCGGATTCCATTCAGACTTTCTAACAATGTATCTCCTGTCAGCCGCTAAAAACATTTTAAGTTCAACTACTATAACCTCAAAAGTTGAATTCAATTTGTACCCTTCACATTTCAAAGTAATGGAAATGAGAACTAAGAGCAGGTGAAAGTTGAAACAAAAAAGTTTAGTAAGAGAGGCATCACTTGCTCAAATGCGAAACATACGAACTGTTGATCGAACAAACTCGACGTATTTGCAGAGATGGGGATGATTCAACGACGTAAGTTTTGAAAATTCTCCCAGCATATGCGCAGCTGATGACGACGAAAAACCGCTTGTTATTGTAAGATGGCAAGATGAATCATCTCCAATTACAGCTGTAGCACCGAACTCGGCTGACCCCAAAAGGCGTACATTTGTTCCCATCGTCATCAGGAATGGCTGAAGGGAAATGAGGACTTGAACAAATTCAGTGTGATGTCGGACATATATACAAAATTATCCAATCCGAGAAAACTGATGAAAACGATTTGAAAGGATCCCCGTAAGAAACCAATTTAAATAAACGTTTACATAAGTAGAAGCATAAATGCACATTCATCCAAAGGCTAACTTTTTTCTGAATGTGGAAACTTCTAAAAAAAGAAAGAAGCAAATGTCCCTTGCATGACGACAATAGTGCCTCTGAAAACCAGTTAATGTACAAACAAAATTCAAAAACATGAGTGCAGTCAGAGTTCTTTCTTGAAAAAGTTATATCTTTTAAATAATTCTACTCACTTCAGACCAAACTTCATCATTATTCTCATAAAAATTTACTGCGCTAATATCAGCACTAAAAGTGCCACGTAACAAGGTCGGAATATTCCTTGTCAATTACATCAAAAAATAGTTCATATTTTGTTCCTTTTACGTACACATATTTTCACAGAATGAAATAGAATTATTTCGTGTGAAGGAAGCGACTGAATGATAATGTTTTCAAATAGTAGATGCATAAGATTGCCCGAATTACTATGTTTTGTGATTTACTCTTACCTGGAAAGTTTATTCCAATTCCTTAATGCTATAGACAAGCAAGACTTTCTCTAAAACTTCATCATAAAAGACAGATATCACTTCATCATAGGATAGATGATTCACTATCGAGAATGTTCGTTACCTGTGCACAGTGTTATTTATCTAAGATATAAACACGATATTAAGCGAAGGACTGGCAAGTAAATCACACTTCCAAGTTGGAAAAGTCTGAAGCAGTTATATGGACTGTCGGTAAGAAAGATGAAACATGCATTTACGATATTATTTTAGCACTGTTATCCAAGTAGCAGTTAATTGTTAACACTGTAAAGATGTCACATTTTATAGGTAACTGTTACGAAATACACCTTCTCATATTTTGTAACACAGTAGTTTTGAAATGAGGATTTGGACAACCAGAATCCCAAATTGTTCCATGATTTTACCATTTAATTCGAGTTAAAGATCTGTTTTCTGAACAAATGCTTAAGATAATACCAGGCTACGAAATTCAACGATAAGTAAATCTGACTAATTCTTGAGATTTCGAATGAATTCTTATGCCCTTGAGAGTATTAAGTAGTTCCTCTCCAAGCTAAATTTTTACGGGAGCAGCGGTAGTTTGAGAGAACAATGTATTCCAGACAACGCGATGTACTCAAGGATACAAAGCAACAATCTTTATTTCAGGTCAGGTTATGCTTTTGCGTAGCACTGAATGGAATGTAAAATGTAGGAAGGGCTCATCTAAATATAACAGTTACGATGAGGATGGAAGACGAACATAGACAACAGTGGATGTGGTAATAGGGGAGAGGGTTCGTTGCGCTCTGGTAATGGATCTTTTGAAGGAGCGGAATTGCAAATTGGCTGTTTAAATTTGCTATGTGGTTGGTGGTCTTTATGTGGTCTGGGTGCTTGCTCATTTTGTCGTATGGTGAGGAGACCTAAGCGGAAATTTAATTCACGTGTCATTATTTTGTTTCTATGAAGTGAAGTTCATTCTTTTCTGGAAAATATGGAAAGAAGCGGATTGTTCATTGAATTTAAAAAACTCGGGTTCCGGGTGTCTTTCAGTTAATTCACGTTAACTCAACAAAATTCCTCTATATTCAGTTCAGTTAATGAGAGATGTGATTATATGTTAGGTATAAACGTTATGATATGAACAAATCGCTGTATCTACACTACGCCGAAAACGCCGAATTATCAGAGTTATTGCTAGTGGTAACGTTATATATATTTATTATTTGCACTGACTAATGCATAGTCTTTGTGAACAGATAAATATTGCAACAGATAGCATAAGTTTAAATGAGAAATTTAGCACATAGTCATCTTTTCCCAAATAAATTGAAGCTACGTTTTTCTTCTGATGAGCTCAGTCATCCATATCTTACCACCATTTGCTGTAAGCGTATTATATGACATATGGCTTTGCGTTTCCTGAGCACTTTCAATACGTCAGTTGTCAGATTATTTTTATTTCAACCACTACTTAAGCTGTCGGTAGTATCCATCAAGCACGTAAAAAATCTGGATCATCGCTCATGATTTTGGAGTAGTGTAATTGATTATTTAAATGTGTTTCAGTATCTTGTAAGTTTTGGTTTTCAGGGGGATTGCCTATATCTTTTTTTGACATGTGTCGCTGAGAAATGATATTTAAGTTTCCATTAATGGGAAAACCAATTTCGTTTTAAATTCAAGAAAACTGCTAAGTTGAACTATAGGAACATGGGTGCAGCGTATATGTTAAAAAGGACTGGAGTTCTGATGCTGGAAAAGGCTAAGTTTCTGAAATGAAATTTCGACTCACTGAGTTACGAGGATTTCACAGATATGTCTTCAAATTTTGAAACAAAAAAAAAAATTGATTTTCGTTAGTCAATTGTTGCTACGATATGTTTCAGAAATTATTTCAACGTTTAATGGGGAGGTACCAAACTGTTTCACTGTAATAACGAAGCTGCCGCATACAACTTTGAGTTGCTATTAACAATTTTGTAAATAGGCTATTCGTAGTAAAGGAAATTATGTGATGAAAAGGTAATTCTGGCTGGTCAGCTAATTATGAAACCCTAATTTTGAATTGCTGTTCCATTTCTCGTGTTCTGATATTAGGATAGGTTAGTTAAAAGTTAACTTTTTATACTTTCTTGAAAGGTGACGTCGTGTCGTAGACTTTCCCTTTGTTCCAGAATCATAGCCATTGTATCAAATCTTCTACTGTTGATCTGACGTCAATCGGTTTTTTGTTTAGCTGAACGTAAAACACATGAGAGAATTATTAAATTAGTGAAAAAAAAAAACTCCCACAATATCAGTATTTTGAATGAAAGGCAGTATAATGGGAAGTTGATCTGAATACAGCTTTTGTGAAATCTGAAACTAATGAATCGATTCAGCGCAGGTTCTTGTATAACATGATGATTTGAAACTTTGGCGGTGTAAGAAGTATGATAATTTATTTGCACTGTGAATAACATCGTCGTGTTTGGTGTAACAATTAACTTCACTGCTGCGAAAGAAAAAAAATGAGTTGTAAATATCTGCTGTTGATGATGTTCTTGAGGTAAAATAATACGTAATGAATTACATATAGTAAAATGAATCTGAATAATAGTGGCATCCTCAGTTGTCTACTTTCTCGTCATAAGTCGGTTTAAAAAAAGCTGCTAATGGAACATTGAACTCAGAGAATTTGCAATATTGCAGTAATTGTTGCAGTTAGTAATGGATTTGACAATATAGTTCTGTCCGAAAACAATCGCATGGAAACTCTGATTTGTTCATCAATTTTCAGACTAACATACTAGTTACCGTTAAATACTATTAGCTTTCTGGAACATGCTGGGAATCACAAATCAATTATATATTTTAGTAAGCCTTTCATCGTTTATTTTTTTACAAAAATCCAGAAATTGGTCTTACTAGTGGCACCTTTAGGGAAATAATTTATTTCTTATCCAGAAATGCGCAGAAAAATTGAGCAGGTTTTTCGTTCTACCTGCTTTCTGAGAACTATATGTATAGTTATTTTTTCAGATTTACATTGCAAATAGTCTCATTATCGTACTATTGAGTTGGGATGAGGAAGGTAGGTGTCGTGAAACCTCAAACTTGGGTAATTAAACCTTTATTTAACATGAAGCAAATAATAGCGCTTTATACATATCGTACGGATGCTACACCGTTTAACAAACGCGTAAACTATAAAAAATGCAATAATATAAAAATGGTGAAATAACACAAAATTATAAAGTATTAGACGCATCCCAAAACATAAAGCAAATGATGGTTATGGAAGGATTGGTTGGGTTATATATAAGACTGATTTAACGAATGGAGATTAGATGGGAGGATTTCTCATGGATGAACAAAGAAGATTGTTAACAAGATTAGTTTATATACAGAACTGAACTGACCAAATATTCGGCAGAGGAGGACATTTAAATGATATGAAACAAAGACTGCTAATAAAGGGTTTTGCTAACAAAGGGTTTTTGTTGTGTGAGGAAAAGGAATTAGATAAGAGGAATTTGTTAGTTTTGGATATAATAATTTAAATATTTCGTCTTTCACGACAGTAGGCGTTAAATTGTTTTTTGTACTCTTTATTCGGGCAGTGGACCGCGAAGTTTGTTCCATAACCTTCATTTATTACCATTGTCTAGATTAATAGAGAGACTCTTGGTTTTTTAAGGGACTTTCTCATCTTGCGGCCGTTAGGAAGAAAATCCAGCAATACTTGTTTTTCTGAAAAAATCCTAGTGATATGTAGAATGCCCTTGATAATGCATTAATAATTTGAATTATAGTTGTGAAAATAGAGAAAATATTGAAAGGTACTGCATTTTAAACTGTTGTATTTTTCCATAATACGATAGCTTGACTGGTAGGTCAATTGCTGACATGTTGACGGCATGAAGACAGTCTTTTAGTCACGTTGTAGAAAAAACTATGCTTTACAGTAATTCAAATGTGGGATTACAATTATCCCAACAGAAATCAGTTCTTATCAGATGAAGTATTTGGAATTGCAGTCCGCGTTACGATCTGCTGAAGATTGCGGTGTGATATATTAGTGACACATTTGATCAGTCGTCGAGAAACCTCATCAGTTTTCTTGATAATTGTTTTTCATACTAAAATGAATGCGAAGAGTCAGACGAAGTTGCTGAATGTATGTCGGATTGTTTTGAAGAGTTCCTCGACGTAACCAGAAATCAAATTTTTATCCATTCTCATAACATATACTCAGCTGCTGAAGGTATCAGTAAAACTTGAAATACTTTGCTTTTCACTGACGAATTTTTAAGATGAAGTCAGTGTAAGTATTTTGAGATATATTGGACTGCTTAGAAACTCGAAGTGGTGTTAAGTGATATCGGTACTGAACATGGAGGGGAGAGGGAGGTGGGGTGCTTTTCATTTCGCGCTGAGCTTGCAAAACTTGCAGTTTGCAGTGCGATGCTGTTTGTTTAAGCGTCATTATCAAATTACCTCGGATACTTCTTCACTTCAGTTCTGCATTATGTGATCTATAACTCACGGAATGAAAAATCTTTTGCTGTTACGAATTGCTTTTCACGGAAATTATTACGAAATCTAAATTACAAACTGTTTCTCTTCACTTTTACTTATACATTATCTCCACTGATTTGATTTCATCAACTTTCATTATTGGATGCAAGTAGTTTGAGTGCATTTTAAAATGACAACCACTAGCTACAAACGACACCCATTCTGACATTTTGCTGTTACGTAAAATCAATATCCGATACTTTTCATATCCGCAGGAGAACTTGCTGAATAATATCAGAATTGTCAGTTGCTTTAAGTAGTGTGCGATGATAGATTAGTTTTGGTCCACGTTAGTGAGATATCAATTGTTGCATTCGACATACATAGGAGAAGCAGTGGTCATGGAATCTGTAAAAGTGGAAGATGCGTTAGTGCTTATGGAGGTTGTGTTGCAAGAATAGGTTGTGGTTGGAGAGGTAGTCCGAAGTACCATTTTAAATCGCATCTTGCAAAATTTAGTTGGGATTGAACTATTACTCACTGTCATACACTCAACAATACATTGTTACAGTTTTGAATTGTGTGTAAGGTCAGATCTGAATTTATGTGGTAAATTAGTATTATTTGTGACGTTTTACTGAGACATTTTACAGCATCACTTTAACGCTGTTTTTAGCAGACATGGATTTTGTTCGTTCCTCTTCTTTATCTCTACTATCGCTTAAGCTGAGATCTAGTATGCTTCCTGCTGTAGGACAGAATGTCCGCCATTCCCACGCGTTATGGTTTCCAGATGCAAAGTTTCATCACGAATTTAAAGTATGTCTTTATCAATAATACAATTGTATGTGTTAACTAACGTAACAAACATTTTCGAAATAAACTCTATATTATCATATCTAAATTGTATTGTATTTAGCAGAAAAGCTAATTAATATATGGTTCAGAAGGCAAGTGTGATCGGTCGTGTTTGGGCAGCAAAGACAACTGAATATGAGAAACATGTTGGGACGAGCGAGATACTAGAAAATTATTGCAGAAGACCGAGAATGTCAGATATTGCAGATTTCCATGAAAAACCTCTGCATTATTATCTTTTGAACTTCGGTCCTCAGCATCCAGCAGCTCATGGTGTGCTGCGATTGATTTTAGAATTAGATAATGAAGTTCGTTTATTATTTAACGTTTTTTCTGTAGTTCATTATAGCATGGTTATTCATCGTGTATGTATATTTTACAGATGGTTATGAAAGCAGTACCTCACATTGGGTTACTTCATCGTGCCACAGAAAAATTGATTGAATACAAGACATACACTCAAGCTCTTCCATATTTTGATCGTTTGGATTATATAACGATGCTCACAAATGAGCAAGGCTTTGCACTAGCTGTTGAAAAATTGTTGGGAATTGAAATACCTCCTCGAGCTAAATGGATTCGCAGTGAGTTCTTTCCCAATTTACAAAAATTCATGGTATTTGCTTTTTGTAATAGCTTAATTTTTTGCAGCATTATTCGCTGAATTAAATCGTCTTGCAAATCATGCATTTAGTATTGTGACGCATGCACTGGATATTGGTGCTATGACGCCTTTATTCTGGATGTTTGAAGAACGCGAAAAACTGTTCGAATTCAAGTAAATGACTTTTTTTTTTTTTTTGCAAACTCACTTTTGATGGTTACTTTCATTGCGTAGATTTTTTAATATTAAAGACTCTTGATTCATTTGTCGGCGAAGCGAATGACATGTCTCATCCACACCATTTTCATTTTTTTTTTTCTGTCTTTTTTTGTCTCGAATGCAGTGATATATAAGTTGTCTAGCTTACTAATTGGAGATTTATGGTTTTTAAGTTGTTCTGGAATGGTAACTTCTTGTGTCTTGTCACTTCCGTCACGCTATCCTCTTTCTAGTAGTTACTAATTTGCTTATGTCATCATATACTTGAAACTGGGTGCAATTTGTTTCCTTCACTTTATATATATATAGAATCTCTGATGTGGAATTTTAAAAAGAATGTCTTGATTTTTCCAATGATAGATAGCATTAGCATGGATTAATGCTAGATGTATCTGCTATTGATAAGTTTGAAGCTGGAGTAACTGAAATAGAATCAGAACTTTTGATGATTTCTTGACTTTTCAATTTCAGTTCAATCTCTTGTAGAGCTGACATTGTCCATTAATATAAAAAAAATATTTGTTATATGTTCCTTCTAATCAGTTTGTATCAGTTTGTCACATTCTCACCCTTAGAGTGATTTTCATCCTTTGTGAAGTCAAGGTGTTTGTAATCTACATTTTTTGATACGATAGTTCTCAAAACTAATGTTATTTTGGTAAGCCTGGTCTGAACTAAACTGTAATTTCATTTCAGGTGTCCTTGAACACATCTCTTATACTAAAAAGATAATGTAAGTTTAAAATTCTGAGGTTAACGCAGTGATTTCTCAACTCTTGAGTTACATCTGCTCTAGTTTTCTTTCTCGTCTTCTCGTGAAAAAGCTGTAGTTCTCAGTGTGACTGCTGAGGCGGATTTGATAGTAGAAGCTAAGTCATAAAGTGCATTATACTGATTATAAATAACTATTTGATATACAATTTTTTGACATTGTTATGCTGAAAAATGTTATTTTTTAACGAAGCTAATTTTATTTGGCTACTCTCTTTTAATGATAAAGTAATGCATCTTGCGTTCTATTGCTCTTTAAATGCGAAAAATCGTAGTAACATCTCGAGGCTTAGACTTGTTTTTTAGCATCGAACATATTAAGAAATATTCAATTGACTTCGTTTAGAAAGTAACTGATACATTCATCTTCGTATTGCATTCTGTAGTGTGATGCGTACACAAAAAATTAAGATGGTATTCTTTACTTGTTGGAGTCCAGTCAACTACTCATAACTAGCCCTAGAGATACTGTTTTTCGTTTCTATTTAATTCTTTTCTTCCTTTTCTACTGCCAGTGTCATTTGATGATAAGCATCCTACAAGCCTGATTTCAGTGAGAGAGTCTCAGGAGCAAGAATGCATGTGAATTATATAAGACCGGGTGGAGTGGCGTGGGACTTGCCACTGGGTCTGTTGGATGACATATATGATTGGACCATCCAGTTTCCACAACGCATTGATGCCATGGAAGATATGCTTACCGAAAATCGACTTTGGCAGGTAATGTTTCTTTTTTTTAATGTCTTTTTCTGTTTAATAAAGTGAATGAAATTATTTTTTGATTTAAATTATATGAAGCACTCAATAGACTTCCATTTATAAGTTTGGTCAGATTTAATTTTAAAGAACTCAAGAGTTTCAATGGTTTATTCAAAAGCTAATTTAGCTTATTGTTTGTTGAAGCGGTGCTCACTGAAAGCAAAAATTAAATGTTTATCATTAATCGTGTGGAACATTTGTTTTTCTTTTATTTTTTGATTGTAGAGTCGTACACGTGATATTGGCTTGATATCTGCGACAGATGCACAAAGCTTGGGTTTTTCGGGTGTTATGCTACGTGCATCCGGAGTTAAGTACGACGTGAGGAAAGCACAACCCTATGAAGTTTACGATCAGATCGAGTTCGATGTTCCTGTTGGAACAAGGGGCGACTGTTATGATCGGTAGGCAATGACCAAGAAAAGTATATGGTTTGTTGTGACATTCTTCTGGTTAATATAGGTACCTATGCATATCACTGCTGAATTTTTTAATCCAGTTTTATGTTGTAATTTTTATATTTTTAGGTATCTCTGTCGGCTAGAAGAAATGCGTCAAAGTTTAAGGATTGTACTAGACTGTTTGAACAAAATGCCTCCAGGAGAAATTAAGGTAGACGATCATAAGGTTGTACCACCGAAACGAGAAGAAATGAAGGTTAAAGAAAATTATCATACTTTTTTTTTCATATTGAAACTGAAGTTTGATTTGTTTCCGCATGCATAGGAGTACGTTTGGGAATATTTGTAGAACAGCATGGAGTCGCTCATACATCATTTTAAATTCTTCTCTGAAGGCTATCAAGTACCACCGGGTAGCTGTTATGTTCCTATAGAAGCTCCGAACGGTGAGTACGGTACTTATGTAGTTGCAGATGGGACATCAAAGCCGTATCGATGTTTTATCCGGGGGCCGGGGTAAGCCATTTTTGCTTATCTTTCTTTTTTGTGTGGTAATGTAAATTGTTAGGTTTGAACCTTGCTATTCATTTCGGACAGTGCTTATTTGTAGATTTAAAGCAATTATCTCAATTTATCTCAAGTTACATATTGGAAAAAGCTGTGAGGTAGTAAAGACTAATAGCAGGAAGATTTGTTTTAAAGAGCTATGAAGAATCTTCAAAAGAACTGAGATTTTTACGGGAAGGAACATTTAAATGAGGCTGTTGTTTTTAGCTTTGTAGATGTTTAGTTTTACAACTTTCATGTAGTTCCACTGGATAGATTTATTTACATTAATGAAAAAAGTTGCGAGGAATTCTTTTCATTATTCTCTTCACCGACATTTCGTGGAGATCAGATCTCCTTGGCTTATAAGGTTTTATCTTTTAGAATAATAGATGTAAGACTTTATATATGTTCCATTTTCTCATGTAAATTTACTTGCTTATTTTGTTATGCAATTTAATTGGACTAAATAACAAAATTGTTAGTGATTTAATACCAGTTTAACGTAAGCTAAACTAATCTTAGTTAAACATGAAGTTAATCTCAGTTTAACATAAAATTATAAATAAAGTTGATGTTAGTTTAACACGAGTTTAAAGCCTCAGTGAGAACGCGTTTTTAATAGAATAATCAAGCATAAAGTCTTGGATTGTATGAACTCTGTTTATTTTGAAGTAAAATTGATTCAAATATTGCAGATTTGCGCATTTGGCTGGTTTACACGACTTAACACATATGAGTTTGATTTCTGATGTAGTTGCAGTTATTGGTACAATGGATATTGTTTTTGGTGAAGTAGATCGTTGAACGTCGGAAGTTGAATCTAGATTTCTAAAACACTGATTCATGGATTCTACTTTTTTTTATGTTTATTTCTGTGTTTGATGATGCTTCTAACATGCATTTGTGTGGTTGAGTATTGCTTACTGCTAACATTAGTTCTCTGTAAAAAGGATTAAGATACAGTATTGTTATGTAGGCAATACTTCGTTAAGTTGTCGCTTTATTATTATAGCGCTTTGTTTTCAATGTGATCTCGAAGTTGAATCTGAATTGACTATGCCAGTTATTATTTTGCATGTGATAATTTTATTTTAATCGTGTATGTAATGTATAACTTAAGTGGAAAAGTGGAACTTACCTGTAAATCAGTATAATTTTCTAAAATGTTAATAAAAATATGTATATGTACACGGGTAGCTGTTCTGCTCAGATGCGATTGCATCATGCATCAAATTGCGATATCGTTTTGGTTCTGAACATAAGCTTTACTACTGCTTATAGGTCATATCTTAATTGGCAAGTTGCTGTTTGAAATAAAGAAAGCAGAAATATTCTTAGATCCTACTGACTGCCGTTGTATAGAATCAGTGATATGGTCATGATTGTTTCGTGTAGGAGGTGGGGTCTTTTTATTACGTATAGACGAACCAAAGCGGGAAATTTGTTTTCATTCTTTGAGATGATGGAGATGAGCGTTATTTCGACTCAAATTACTGGACTTTTTTGGCTGTAAGCCATTGTTTCCTGAAAAGGAGATGCTGGAGTGTTTAAATGCTTTGAATCGGATTATATACTCGATGGACAGGTTCTTGCTCTTCCTTTATTCTGTGTGGTCGGGTAGTGCTAAGTCCTTAATTCGGCTTCGTGTTTCCATCACTTTCTTTACAATCGGCATAAGGCAAGATCCGGTTATAAATTTTTGAATCACTGATAATCATTGGTAAATGCAAATTAGCTACTAGGTTGCTTGCTGTGGAAATTGAGTCAATCTTGGTTTTTGTCATTGTGTTTTATAAACTTCAGGAATTTCTCGTTTTTCTGCCGCCTTTCTATTTTAATATTTGCAGCACTAACCTCCCTATCCTATCTTAATATTTGTATAAGGTTATTATTTAAATAAAAGCTGTGCATATGAGGTACTGCTTATAGATATTGTAGTAAGGAACTTGGTAGCAAAACGTAAATACTTGAGGTATGAGTATAATTTCTGAACGTGAACGATATTCTGCTGATTCATTTCTGAAAATGAGTAATTATTTGTGTATTAGGTGAATTATTTTTTATCCATAAAATGTATTACTGAAACTAAAAAATATATTTGATGAGTACCTTTTCAAATTCATAATTATTTCGATCGTTTGTTTTTAGTTTTTCAGTTTCAGTTCTCGAAGACTCAGTTGGTTATGGCGACAACTTATGCTAAGATAGGGAATGCTCCCTTCAGGTAGTTCAGATCTTTCTTGATCCTACTTCATTATGTGCCTTTACTTTTTGAGGGAAAATATGTTTTACACAACATATCGATGTTTTCCAGATTGCTTTGTTTTTTTATTTTTTTGTTTTTTTTTTTTTTTTTTTACATCTCAAGAGATATATGGCGAAGGATGTCATTCATCTCCTATTCGCATGCTTTCCAGCTGTCGATTCTTGAATTAAAATTCGATAAGTGCATAAAGATGTGACAAATCTTTAAGCCGTACAAATTCGTCCTTCTGTTCTGGCCTAATTCATTTCTATTAGTTATTTAATGCTATGGATTACCGAACCAGAGGTGGTGAAAATCAATGTTGTAATATTAAAATTTCTTCATAGTTTCCATTTTATCAATGTTTTTATATGGCTCACCGTGTACCTTAATAAATTAATGGTAAATTGCAGATGACTTTAATAACCATTATTTTTATGCCATTTTCAATGTGGATCGAAGCTGGGATTGTCACTGTAAAAGTTACATTGCTTCCCTTTTCTGTCTTTTTGGTATGAATAGCTATAATAGTACAAGGAGAAAAAATTCAAAAATTAATCCATCTGAAGATGAAAACCACTTCGTGCTATTTTTGGAAGGAAGTAACTGGAGGAGGGTGATATTGGGTAATATTGATCTGACTGAGAATCTGATACTGTCATGTTAGCACTGAGCCTAGTGCGAATTTCTTTTCTGTGCAGAAATCTGTACACCTCCCCTTCCTCCCTCTGTCCCTCTGCCCTTATCCTTTTTCCTTTACAAAATGTATTAATCGTTTTGCATTTTATCCTCCATGTACAGATTCCATGTTACTTAACAACTTTGTGATAGTGACTGATCAGTCGTAGCAGCTGCACCCTGGGATACTCTTTCAAAATTTCCTATTTAAACAGTGATAGAATTATTCAGGTACAGTCATCGTTCATAGTTTCATTCACAGACTTATCATTAACTAAATTCAAAATTTAACTTAGTCTGGAAAGAATGTTCTGCTGCTGCCTTTCATATGGTTCATTTGATAAATTAGAGTATATAAATATTTATGGATGTTATAGTTTGAGATGCTGAGACTCATAACATATTTTTAGCGAATTTGTAACACATCATCTGTTGTAACAGAAATCTTTTTAAATGGAGAGGTCAAAACATCATCGAAAAACCACTAAGGTAGTAGACCAATTACAATTTGACATAAGCTGATAGATTTAGAAAGTGTTTTTGTAATGATGGCGGGGACGTGATTTGGCGATCGTCAAGTGAGGTAGGTGCTTGTACTGTTTCTTTTTCATGATGGAAACTGGATTTATTTGGAGCATTGGGATCGCATGACTTTCGGAGAAAAAATTTACCCTTAGATCTGAAGTAAATGCTGCTTTAGACTTATTTCAGGCTTTATACTAATTAAGTCTTAGCTTGAAGTGAATGTAAACTCTTTATTTCGACAAAAAAACTTCAGTTTGCCAGTTGAATTTTTTTATATTCGATGTTGTGTTAGTGGTGGATACACTTGTTGCGGAGCGGTTAACTACTGGTCCTCGGTGGTCTTCTTGGTCTGATCGACGTTCAGTAATTGATATTACTTCCTGTGTTGTGAATTTCACGTACCTATTAGTTATTAACGGAGGTAAATGATTGAGTGTATAGTGTTTTATAGCATGGGTCGATTTCCGCTGCCTACTGAGAAACAGCGTCATCAGATTGTCCAGAATCGTAAAAATTACGAAATGAATCTCTCCGCCAGTCTTCGTATGCAATCCACGACACAGCGTGGGACGAGCGTACCCCCGAAAATTTGTAAGTTTTTGCGTTTTTTCAATTTTCTTCAAGACCACCTAATTACCTATGTATTTGCTTTGTGTTTACTTCGTCGAGAATATATGTAAATTGAATTGAGTGTCAAATTAAAAAAAAAAAATTTCTATTTATAAGTACGTTCATGATATGTGTCTTTAAACTTTTATGTTTCCATCGCCATATCTTCGGTATTTAGTTCTCAATTGGAATCTGGTTTAAAAACTAGAAGCTCCACATGTTTGTATTATCTCTTTTTATGGCATTTAAAGTTATTCCTTAGAATGTGATTTTTTGGATCGCACCATGTTATTTATATCACAGCTTTTATCGGTGCTTCAAAATTATTTCGTTATGGCTCTACGTGTGGAATGTGTTATAATATACTGCAGAAGAAGCATGTGATTGCATTCATCGAACATTCTATTCAGTCCATTGCTGGGCCTTCCAGTGGTTGCTCGTATTATTGTTAGTTATGATTTCAGCGGAGACTTCGGTAGAAACTTCAGATATGCCACAGGTAATTGAAGCTGAAGTTGTACGCTCATCTCCTGGTGTTTTGGTGGTGCAGTATAAGCAAGAAAGCACTCAGTACACGGGTATTCTCCTTGCTGAGAACGGGTGAGTGTATGACATATTTAAAAAGCATTTTCCCATTCTCCAAGATTGTGCTAATTGTATTATTTATTTCAAAGTTATGACCTTTTTTCACATAGTAATGGTAATGTATTCATACAAAACTTCAAGCTCTGTGTTGTAGTATCGTTTCGAACACTCAAAAATTACTGAATTTGCTGTTTATTTTTTTTTTTCCTTTCCTTAAATTCTAGGAGCCTCTTATAATATGGAATGCGATAATGTGCATTCTTTTGTATTTGATGTGTGATGGATCAGCAGCCGAATTACATAATGAAGATGACAGAATTGGAATGGAGAGATAAAGTTTATCGTAATAAATATATGTAAATATGTCTATGTCTATAGATTTCCGTAATTATTAATTGCAGTGCAAATGGAACACCGGGTATCATCAGCGAGGATATGTCAAGATTTCGGGAAACAATTAAAGCATACGTGGATGCACCTATCATTGATCAATGGACATCTGTAATTGGTGAGCGATTTACTACTTCTGGTCTTCAATTACGCGCTCGGAGTTACATGCGCAAAAACGGTCGTATGGTTTGTGCCAGTTGTATGGAAGCCATTCCAGATAATGAAATGGTTAATTCTTCATTTAAATTCATCTTCATTATCCATTAGTTTTATTATATTGGTAGCGCTTTACTGTGCATTATTCTAAAATCTTATGTATTTGCATCAAGTTCATGTTTCAAGCATTTTTCATTATCATATATGGAAAATATAATAAAATATCCTAAATTTCAGATGTCTACTGTCATTTAATTAAATAATTTGTCAGAAATTTTCCTCTTTAAAAAATCCATTCTGTGACCTCCAGTTTTTTGAGATAACACGCAAACACTTCGTTAATGCCAACCAGCGGAAACTGCAATCATTTCCCAAAGAAACGAAACGTATAGTGGCTCAGTTACCGTCCTCAGAAAAACCGGTCTGTTTTCATTGTGCATTTTCTGTTCAAACAATAAATAGCAATAAAATTGCCTAAAAACTTATCTTTTCAAAATGTCATTTAAAAATAAAGCTAAATAAGCGTAGCATGAAAGAAAAATGAGCAAAAAAAAAAAAAAAAAAAAAAAAAAAAACCAATAGGAAAAATTAAAAGTTCTACGACAAGGTAAGAATTTAATTGATAGTCAGATATCAAGAGGTATTAAGAAATGTGTGTTACTGTTACGTTTTAGAGTGTACTGCTGTTAATATTGGAAGCGGACGTTAAAATTATTCAGGAAGAAAATAATTAAATGCCATGATCGTGCATGATTAACTGCATGGTGTTTACGAAAAACATTAAATTGGAATTTAGCAGGTTCAGCGAAACTAACTGTAGTTCTTACTGTTTTGCTTTTTTCATGCAAATGTCCTAGGGTAATTGGGGTTTTTTTTAAATCAGTTTTAACTTCTTGCAACTGCTGAAATTATTAGAATGAAATGTGAAAAACTGATTGTTTGAATAGCGGAATAACTTTATGAAAGTTTTAAATCTAATTTGTGGATGTTCAGAGTTACCGCTTTTTTCGAAAAAGTAGTTCCTATGCCATTCTAATTTATTCTACTGCAATTTTTAGTTCTTCGTTTGTTTTTTTTTTTTTTTTTTTTTTTTTACTGGGACTTAATTTGTTATTTGTGTATTGTGGATTTTGTGGTAGATATAATAAAATGTAATGTGCTAATCGAAAGGTATTTATGTCACTTATATGACTAGTAAAACTTAAAGTGATTCTTCATTTTATCAATGTAAAAAAAGGAAATTAGGAAAAAAAAAATGAAAACCACTATCGACAAGTTCTTGTTTTTCTTCTATTACGCATTTTTTTTTTTTTCTTGAGATTAGCTAATCTTTCTTTTCTTCTGCTCTGACGAACTCTCCAAACTTTGAAGATCTTGCTTATCGCTTGAAGTTTCTTCATTTTTGCGAACTAACTAAAATACTGCACTAAAAAAAAGTCGATTTACTCTTCTCATAGTTTATTTCTACAGGAATCTTTTTTTCAAGCGTAATGTTTCAATGTGCATGTTTCTATCAGTTCATCTTTTCCTGTATCGTTATTGTATTAGTGGTATTCTGCTTTATATATTTTCCAGATAACTTCCAAATGCATGTGTTTTCCATCTAATTTTTGCTTCATTCCATTGCCAAATTCAAAGATGCCAACGGAACACATCAATTTTTGCTTATAATTACACGCTTTTGTAATTCTGCAAGTCGAATTATTGTCATTTGTAGCAACATTGCTGTACATCGTACTGATATCCATACTACTTTACATTTCGCATGTTGGGTAGCAGTCTTTTGTATTACATCACAAAAGTTCTACAAAGATGAATAATTGATGGTATGTTCGTGAATGGAAGAAAACAATAAGGTATTTATATTCTCTAGAAAAGTACCCTAGTAGTCATCGATATCTTTACACAACTTCCAGTTCTTAGATCGAGATACGGTGTCACCATGTTAAGCTCTGCTTGGTTTCGGGATTTCGTAATGAGTCTTTTTCCATAAAAACGAGTTAGTGTCTATCGGTTGACAGATTGCCGTTGCAGATAGTTGTTGATGAGGTTGGATATGAATTGTTGGACGAACATTTAAGCGGTGAAACAGCAGATTATTCCTCAGATGCCTCCGTGAGTTCAACACCATTACGAAGAAGGAATAAGAGGAAAGCATATGTTCCACGTGGTGCCTGTAGCGTCTTGGTTCCTGCGGGAGTGGATTTATTCGAACCAGAATACGACCCTCTTCCCGGGCCTTCAAGTGGTATTTCATTGATAAACTTCATTATCACATTTTCATCTAGAACAATTATAAATATGTTAGAAATCTTTCGACTACAAGCTGTAAAGCTTCAAATATAATAGGTTGCAGGGTATCATCTAAAGCTATTTGTCCCAAGTTCGTCTCTCATTAATGGTAATTTAATTACAGGTTCAGCGAGAGGGTTGTGCAACGTTGAACTTTCACATAAACATGCTAAGGTATTTGTTGTTTGTTAGATACTGTTTTAAACATAAAAGACAAGAAAGTAGTTCAAAGTACAGATTTTAAAGTTTCAAGTGGCTATTCTTCTGGACATTATAACTAACCAGTTTGTAGCACATCCTTTATCTTTTTTATTTCTTTGTCTTCTTAATAATTCGAACCAAGTATTGAAATCTGTATGTTTTTTTCATCTTTAGTCTTTTATCTGTCTATAATTCATCTATGATTTTTCTTGTGAATAATGCTTAAATAAAAAGCTTTGTTAGGACTAATTGGATGGTAAGGGGCTCAAATTTCCCAGTAAAGATGTAGATTTATCTGCTTATGCGATATGCCAGTACTTGCACGAACAAGTCTACTATGTACTTCAGTAAGTGCGTGTGTTTAAACTTTAAAGCGAGAAAATAAGTTCTTAGAAGAAGGTAACATTTCTGGTTTGATTTTAATCCATTTTCCATCCTAAAGTTGAAGTATGTTAGTCTTTCTTTTTCTGCTTAATTTTTCTACGAACATAGTGAAGCTTTAATGTAAATTAAGCTATTTTGTCAAATCTCACGATACAGAGAAGAGAACTGCTTTGATCAAAATGGCAGGAATGGTAAGTTGAGTGTTTCAAAAACTGTGTACGACTTCAGTGAAGATTTTTTTGTAAATAGGGATTTGCTGGTGAATCTCGGGCTGCTTTTGCTGTGGTGGCATTAAAACTTTTGCCATTCACGGATGTTGAATGAGGATGTTTTCATTTATAGGGAGGGGGGGGGGGGGGGGGGGAAGGGTATAAACCTTGTTCTTGTGAAATATATCACAGTTCAATCAGTATGCTGAAGTATTTGTGTGAAAGGCCCAAAAATATTCTTCATATTGGCACTTTGCTCTTACGGTAACCATTTTCAGAGTAGATGGTTTGAAAAAGAGTGCAACCCTGGGAAGCTTAGCTTTAAAAAAGAGATGCCCATTCTGAAATGTCCCAACTCCTCCTGTCGACATTTTGCTGTATTGAGGATTAGTGTGCTGAGATAGTGAAGATATTTGTTGGTAGTACTTTTGAATCACGCAAGATGCTATCGGGAGAATTTTTTCATCAACTGTACCTTTTTTGAATTAATCGTTGGTGCTAAAAAAAAATTTATGTGCCATTCTGTTTTGTGACTGCCGTTTAGAATATTTTTTCTGTATTTTTCCACACTGTTTGAGAGCCGCTTGCTGCCGACTTCGGTAACGATAAAAAATCGTCGCGTTAGTTCGGACCTAATAAGGAATAACGCATCCGGTGGAATAGTTGACTCGCTTTCGAACAACAATCCTGAACCAGCTAGAAATAAAGATGTCCGAAATGTTAGCGGTAGCTCCACTCGTCGATTCAAAAGCGACAAAATTCGAAGGGCTTTTTCGTCAGAGTATTCGATAAGGAAACCAGTCAGTGATTCGTTACATATGACATTCGTTCGACAATCCAATGAACACGATATTTGTTCATCAACCGGGTATGTTTTTTTTTTTTTTTTTTTTTTTTCAGATTTTGAATGGTTGTGGGTCCACTGAAGTTTTACCCAACACTTTATGGAAATGAATTTTCAAGTGATTAAGATGCTATGCATTTGGACAGCATGTGAAGAATTTGGCATCTCAAACCATAGTTTAGGTCATCTGACGACATTTGTTGCCATAAGTGGGTTCTGTGCTTCTGTCATTTTTAACGTGTTTTACTTCACATACTTTGAACATTTTGTTCCTAATCGTTTTCAGATGTCGTTCGCGTCCACCAATCGTAGATTCCTTCCGCCAACAGCCATTTACTATACCTTCTCTTGATCGTTCGCTTATTCGTTTTACTGCTAGCCCCTCTTTCCCGTCTCTTGATTCCCCAGAAATGAAAAAAACGGGACTTGACGTAATGGAGAAAGTCTGTCTTACTTCAAGTAAGGCCGAAAGTGGAAGTAATGTGATGGAACGTAATCTTCCATGTCGACCTCCGATTAAAATTGTGCTGAAACCAGTCAAAAAGAATGAATTGAATCCATCCCTTCGACCAAAGCGTGAGGTGCAGTATTCTCCACCTATAAACAGCTCAGACGTCGTTGCGCGAACCTCAGTACGTTCGGCACCTGATCTTCGTTACCCGTCAGCTATTGAAAAAGCTGTGTTTAAAATCCGTCCTTCAATCCCACAAAGACGTTCAGATACTGGATGTCCACCGATGATTAAAGCTACTTCAACAGAAATAAAGACTGTGAGTTACTTGTTGCATCATGATTTGAGTGATATTTGGTGACGAAGCTTCTTCAGCAGAAGTCGAGATGTATCACCCTGTTAGTTACGATATGTTCCTCAGTAGGCTTGAATTCTCTTAAATGAATTAGTGGTCAACAATCAAGATTTTTCTTTGCATTTCCGTTGGTAATATTAATAGTGTGAAATTGATAATATTAGCGGTATAGACCTTTCATGTAATTTTTTCCAATTTAAAGAAATGAAGGTTAAGGTGTAGTTCCGGATTTGATTTACACGGATTTACATAAATGGTACAGAAGTTTGTCATATTATCTTTAGCCTATCGTTTTCTTTTTTAGCACTTTGATCATGGAAATGATGGAGATGAATCCATTACTATGAAAACTTATATGCCTTCAACAGAAAATTTCTCGCAATTGTTTGAAAAGCGAGAAGGTGCTCAAGAGAAGCATGCAGCAGGAATTGAACTTGCGCGTAATTTCCCAGCGCCGATGGAGAATAATGGCTTTAGAATTGGTGACATTGTTTGGGCGAGGAATGGAATGTTTCCATATTGGCCAGGTCGAATTCATGAATTCGTGAAGGAAAATAAAAAGGATGGAGCATCCATTGTATGGTATGGTGATAATACGTACACTCCTTTCATCGAATTCTCTCGAATCGAAAAATTTGCTGAGTCCTATGACACAAGGTTTGTGAAAAGGTTACTTTGTTATGTAAGAGAAAACACAAGTCGTATTTTGTTTACGAACAAACAAAAAACACATTGTTCCAAAACTTGTTTAATGTTAAAGTAGAATTATTGCATGTTTATTGCTTCATTGATTGCATCCATGCTTATGCTATGATGTTCAGGTTCAATCCCATGCGTCCAGATCTCAAATACCACAAGGCCGTCGCTAGTGCAATCATATCTTGTCTCCCAAATAGGGGCTATTTTGAGAAAAAGTTGTCTTCACAAGTTCACGAAGTACTTGTGAAGGAAAAAATCGATCTTGGTGAGGTGAACATAATTGCAAAATGTAAGAAAAGGACGTCGAGTGGCTCATCCAGCAGACGAAGGTTGACATCGGTTTTTTTCTATATAGCAATTGGAAGTGGTTTTTTCTTCTTAGACACAATTTGTAGTTGTTTAAACTATCATCTATTTCAGGAAGATCGTTGCTGCGAAAATGGAAATTCAAGAGATTGAAAAAACGGAAATTGTAGAAACCGCAATTCCAGCAGCAAGGACAAATGGTGATGAGCCTCCTTCATCGAGCACTTCTGTCATAGCTGTCACTTACAATTCTGATGCGTTAATTACACTAGGAGCAGCAAAAAAAGCATCTATTATTCCTGAAACGGATTCTTTTGACTCGAAAAGATCTGTAAGTGACGGTGGCTCACAACCACCAGTTATTGCATATGATTCTGACGAGCTTTAATACTTTTATCTCTGGGTTATTTTAGCCATGGTAAAACAGCAATAGAAAAATCCTGGCCAAAAGTAGAAGTGTTTTTAGATACGATATTTTCAGGAAATTCCGAGTTGGTTAGAGACAGATTAATGATAATTCATTCTTACTACTCTCTGTCTGAATTAGCAGTAACGCTGTTGCAAGTAGTCGCATTTTTTCTGCCTGGTAAGTTTGTTATCTTTATGCATAAAGGCAGTTTTCGTTAGGTTCTAGTTATAAAGACAAATGCTAACTCTGATATCCAAATATTTGTGCGGTTCATCTTTGTGGTTGTACGTTGTTACCGAATGTTTTCCAAAGAATGCTTATCTCAGTCGACTGATTTTGGTTAGACCCTTCGAATACTATAAATTTGATTTGTTATTACCGAAATATTCCTATATATTCTGCGTTGTGTATGCTCATTTATCCATTATTTTTCTTTAAATTTATGTATACATTGTTTGTCTTTAAGTTACTTATATTCATAGATGAATTATTTTTATCTACCATGAAGTCGCAGTGTAATGCGCAGAAAAGCATATTGTTCTCATAAGATAAACCGAAAAGTTTTCTCCAGTCTAATTATCTTTCCTCAGAACTCAGTAGCAGAATTTGTTCAATAGAAATGAAGCATAAAAGGTAGGGAAAGGTAATGCGGCGTTCCCAGTTTCTGAGTTTTCTAATGTATTGTGACCATTATTTCGTTAAAGATTTGGCAATTTGTTAAGTTCAAAAAGCATACAGCATTTCAAATTTCTTAGAGCTGGGAAGGAAATGAGTAGAGATATCCATGGTGGCAACAATTTAGTGAAGTTAGAACAAGATATCTCGATCATTATTTCAGAGGTAATAAAAGTTAGATGACGTTACTTGGTGTTATATCAAATTCTTTTGTCATTCTTTTTATTAATGCTGGTGCTTTTCCGTAACGTGTTTTCGAAATTAACGTACATGTTCGTTTGTCGTGCAGCTCGGTGCACTTGAGCTCACGTATTATTGAGCTTTTATTTTGTTGATTTGCTTTTCATTGTCCAGTATTGACAGAAGTTTTTTCTATAATTGGTGTGTTTTAACGATATGTTCTTTTCATTAACGCAGTTTGATTTTTATGGGAATAAAACTTTTACTTAAATACCACTGAAATAGGTATTGAGTTTTAAAGGAGAGTTTTTTGAGAACAAAAATATGTTTTTTCCTCGCAAAAGAAAAAATCCATCAAGAAGTTGTTCCTTACATATACCAGTTGTTGGAAATTTCCTGATTCAGGTTTCTCTGGTTGACACCGTCTTCTGTTATTCATCCTGCACTACAGAAGAGGATATTGCGCTAGGATTTGCTATTTATCAGCTATTTATTTAAGTAAATGTGGTTGAGACTTCTGGTAGTGGATTTTTTCCCAAAAGTAATTTAGCCTGAATTTGTTTGGTCCAGTAAGTTGTCTTTTCGGGTATCTATCTGCGAGTCTCCATGTATCGGAATTGAGCATAACTATGGACATAATGGTGTGTGCTGGCTTTGTTGGGACTAAACTGTAGTGCCGAAGTCGTTAAAAAAGTTTTAATTGCCTTATTTTTTCTGTTCCTTTTCCTTGCTCCCAGTTCTGCATCCGCAGTCATTTTCCTTTTTCTCAACCTGATCATCGCTGTTTTCTTTCATCATTGATTCCCGTGGTTTAGTTTTCCGTGTTGTGAATAAACTTTGTGGATTATAGAGATCTATATGTGCTTTCCTGATTAAAGTAATCATTCTATTGATCCTCACTATTAACGTAGTTGAAAAGGTCCCACTGTATTTTATTTCGAACATGTCGTAAATAGATGATACGTGAGAGGTGATATTCTTTTCATAAATATGGCCATTCGCATTCCCCTCTGTTCGACCTTTATATTCAGTATGTAAAGCGCCAGTAAATTTATGTTGCTGTCCGCTCTTTTCAACAGTTCAGGAAAAATACTGGAAACTAATTTACATCGAATTCAATTTAATGTATTCTGAGGAAGATCAAGATTGTGAATTATTAGAATCAATGAATTGTCGGCAAGAACAAAAATACAAATAGATGAGCAAACACGGTCATCCTACATTTGGTCTTATTTAATTTGGGGCACACTATTCAGGTACGCTCATGCAGAATGTTAGTTTTCACTGGAAAATCTTACTGATAAAATGGATTCACTATTTCTTTCCAAGACAGTGCAGCTCAATAATTTTATCATTACAAAATATAGCGCCCGCATTTACACGATTATCCTATTAACATCATTATCCTAATTCAGACAACCTACTCTCCCTCTCCTCCTTTGCAGATGTTTATTGCAACCGAAATAGTACAAGTGAAGTGCTCAGGTTAACTCCAAATGAATGGATGGGAACATCTTAGTACGCTTTCATCGACTTTTAATCGAACTGCATCTCACAACAGACGAAATTTACTGCTTCCCATATTATTAACCAGAAATAAAACTGGTAAGAAAAAAAAAAAAACATGTTTTGATAGTAACAAAACTGTACTGAATAATTCCTATTAGTATACTTATGGTTTTTTGTGTAAAGGAGAATATCATTCTACATTTATAGTACCGTCGTCCTTACACTACCCAAGTCCTGAAAATACACATGCAAAAGCATTACTTCATTAAAAACGATTAAAAGAGGTGCAGATGGGGCACTGCTTTTAGTCATGACCATATTGAAACAGGACAAGATGTGTGCTCAAAGTCTTTTATTCCTTATTCCATTAATTGTGTGCATTTTACCTAATCTACAGATGAATGGCTTTCTACCAGCAAAAAAAGACATCGATAACCCCACCTCCTATACTGATAATTCTCGAAACCGCATTTGATTACCGAATACCGCACAATGAGTACCACGGATCAAGTGAAGATACACTTGAGGATGGATATTGAGCTATTCGATATGCATAAATATCACGCCTCTGATATTCTCTGATAGCGACAGTCGACCTTGGAAACCTTTTAAACTACATGTCTTCCTTACAGAAAAACGGTAAGCAATAAGAAAACATATTTGTATATATATGTTTAGTGAAGAATATCTTCACGATGAGATGACCTCGAATTGAAGTAGGAACTCAATCA
Organism: Brugia malayi; assembly: GCF_000002995.4. NCBI lineage: Eukaryota > Metazoa > Nematoda > Chromadorea > Rhabditida > Onchocercidae > Brugia > Brugia malayi. Next base: position 7,084,092 of record NW_025062479.1, read on the forward strand.
GGAAAGTAAACGAACTTTCTCGTTCAGCTTTGATACTTGCGGTTGGCCTAATCCCTTGCAAGCCTCGCTTTCTGTTTACGTTATGATGTGACTGGTGAGAGTTGGATAGCTTTGGCCGTGAACTAATTTACCTTTAGTTATTTTTTGCTCTTTCATGTCAGAAGATTGGCTTCTTGTAATTTTTTTGCTTCTTTAAATTAGTTTTGCTAAAAGTTGTCTTAGCTTAGCTGCTGACTATATTTGTTGTTCCACCTTTTGTTGACATACTCTGTCCAGAATTCAGGCAGATTATTTTCAGTGATAATTTCAATACTGGATTATTTGAAATTTTCACCCACTGCTTCAATCAAAGTATTCTTTTAGTAGCCTCGACTGTTACCTTCCATTCTCGATCATTTCTTCTTGATGGAATATAACTCTTTTTCTAATGATGTTTGATTGCTTAAATTTTTTTAATAAGGACTTTTTGTATCACATCATAATTTTCTGGAGTTATATCATCTCTGATGGCCAACAAGGAATCTCCCTTTAAACATGAAAGTAAATCAGTTTTTGAATGTCTGGTATGTTTTGTAAAATGGACTGCAGCTTCGAAACTATCTGAGAATCCTCTCCACAGTTTGGGATTACCACTGAAGGTAGACAGTTTATTTGAAGATAGGCAGTGGTAACTGGATAAGTTAACTGTTGGATAATAGGTTATTTGAAGTGCTTGTTCCTTTATTTCATCTTGTTTAAGGTTTTGGATTTGGATTATTCACTCTGAGTCATCCATATACATAGTTAAGGTTATAATGACTTCTTTATTTTCATTTATTAAGTTTAAAATACGTTTTTATTTCGAGCATTTGGTCGTATTTATCTTGTTTCTTCGTTGAAACTTGTTACATACTCGGCTCGTGGCACCAATTTGTAGATGAATTTTATTACTTTGGGAGAGGTTCACTGATCTCGGGGCGATTTATTTGATGTAGATACTTAATGTGTGGAGTAACACAAAAATATAATAATTCCTTTATCAACAGAAGCAACAGTACAATAAATTTTATAAAAAAGAATTGAAGTAAAAGTATGGGAAGAGCTGTAGACTTGGTTTACAAGCAAATCTAATTACCAGTTGATGAGCCAAAGGAAGTCAGTTAAGCGAAAGTTGTTACTAACCTCTTAGATTCAAACCTAATTTACAGTTAGTGACGAAACAAAATGAGATCATCTAAGTAAGAAACGTGTAAACAATGTGAGTTCATAAAACATATTTCTTACCCTTATTCTCTACTCTCACATAATATTTTAGAGTTTCGAGATATTAAAATCTGAAACAGGTGCTATAAGAGGGTCAAGTGTAAGCTGGGATATCATTCATCTCTTCCTTCCATAGTTAAACAAAGAAACGAACATTCCTGAAAACAATGAATAATTTTGAACTAGGATATGTGTAGTGGAAGCAAAAATGTTTTTGGAAACAAACCTTTATGATTTGGTTAAATTGTTATTCGGGGGAGAAGTTTGATGTCAGGGAGATGTGTTGGATGCCAGCTAAATATTTGGGCAACAATTGAATAAAACTGATTCGGAGGATTGGATGATTTAAAAACAGATCTAATTGACAATAGTATGGTTATAAATCTACATTGATGTTAGACAATGATCCAAACAAAGGAGAGGAGGTGCTTGCATGGGCACCAGTTGCTAATAAAGAGCTTATTAGATAACCGCATGATTATGATAGCTAACAAAGAACAATGTAGATATCCTCATGATTGTAAGGATTGCTAACAAAGAACGATGTAAATTGTTTCAATATGTAGAAGCATAAATTTGGAAACAAAGAGTCCGAAGTATAAGCATTATTTGCGGAAATTACGTAGATATCTTTACTACAATTTGCAACTCATATTTTTAGATCGCGATATTAAAATCCGCGACACTCCCGACCGAAGGAGCTAAATGCTTTAGTTCGTTGGACAGCTTTGGTTGATTGCTTCGCCTTATAGCGCTTCTAGTTCGTAGAGCAATTGGTTCTTGTTCATTGACATTTTGCACTGATTTGTTAAACATTGTTGGTTGAGGGTCAATTTCCTCACCTTTGACTTCCAGTGGGTATAACATATTCACCGGTCTGTTGAGTATTTTTCCTTTCGGTAATTCTATCGAGACACTTCTCACTTCTCCATCCTTTCCTGTTTTGATTTCTCTTATTCTGGCTAGTTTCCACGCCACGGGGAATTTCTGGTTCATTTAGTAACACAATCTCTCCCTCGTGGGGAGTTCTTTTTACTACATCTCTCGGAGAAGAGTGTTCCCTTTGTGCTCTTTCTTTAAGAGTATTTAAATATTCCTCTTTCCATATTTCCCAGAAGGCATCGAGGGCCTTTAGTGTATTTGACCAGTATTGAATGAGTTTTTCTCTCGAATCCAATTTATGAGGGATAAAATCATCCATTTCATTCTTGTTTTTAGCAGGCATGATTAGATGCGCATTCGGTAGTATAAAGTCAATTGGACGCAATATGATACAATCATCAAAATTTACGTAAGTTAGTGGTCGAGTATTCAAAATACTTTCCACTTCCGCTACTAGCGTAATCAATTCCCGTTCCCATAATAACTTTCTGCCGATGGCTCTTTTCATTGCCCTTTTTGTTAACCCAATAAGTCGCTCATATACTCCTCCGTTCCAAGGCGCCTTTGGTATTATATTTTTCCAGATCATTTTCCTTTCCGCTAGGAATTCATTTAATTGTTGTTTCACAATGATTTTAAAAATTAACTGGAATTGACCAGCGTTGTCGCTTAAGATTAATTCTGGAAAGCCTCGTCTTGCTGTAAATCTTCTGAAAACATGTAAAAAGCTTTCGGCTGAAAGAGTTTCTACTACTTCTAGATGTACAGCTCTTGTTGTGAAACATGTGAATAGTGCTACCCATCTTTTTGTTAGCCCATTATCACTCCTGATATTCACAGGACCTAAATAGTCTAGTCCTACTCGCGCAAAGGGTCTTGATCTTGTGGTCCGAGATGCTGGAAGATCAGCCATAGTTGGTAATTTGAATGGTTTAGTTGTCCAGCGTCTGCACTTCATGCACTTATTCAAGATTCGTTTGACTTCCGTTCTACCTTTTGGGATCCATATCGTCGATCTCAGATTTGAGAGTGTATGAGCAATTCCAGCATGATACAGTTGTTCATGTCGTTGCTGAATAAAGAGTTCAGTTATGGTGTTGTGTCTCGGGAGATATATTGGGTGTAAGTTACTCTCTTTCATTTCAGAGTTAACTACGCGGCTTTTGTATCTCCATAGTTCGTTATCATAGAACAAATTCCATTTGATTATTTCATCTTTGGTAACTCCTTCTGACTGTGCTTGTTTGAATAGCACAATTTCTGACAACTCGTAATCCTGTGTTGTCAATATATTCTTTTCTTTCGTTGCCATCTTTAGCCAAGGAATTTCCCTTTTCATTGTTAATCTTATGAATTTCAGAACCCAACCAGTTGTTCTTATTAATCTTGACCATTTGCTAAAACGACTAGCATCTAAGATTCCGAAATGTTTGTTTATGATAATTGGTTCTGTGATGTGGGCCACAATTTCTTCATCCTGGTAATCCTCATTGTAATTGTATTTCCACTGTGGCCATTTTGATTCGTTTTCTGTTAACCACTTTGGTCCTTTCCACCAAAGATCATATCCTTTTAGTTTATTCGGAGAGATTCCTTTTGTAGCTATATCAGCTGGGTTTTGTTCACTTGGGATATATCTAAAATGGATTTTCGCCTTTCGTATTTCTTCTACCCTATTTTGTATGAACGTTGGTAGTAAACGGGAACTATTGTGAACCCAATGAAGCGCACATTGAGAATCGGACCATAAAATTGTTATCACGTCCTCAAGCTCTTTTTGTTTTAATACGAATTGTACCATTCTCACTCCGATGAGTATTGCCAGTAATTCTAATCGAGGTATTGACATTCCTTTAATTGGCGCAATTCGGGATTTAGCAAACACTAAGAATACTTCTCTTTCTTGAGTTCGAATGTATAAAGCTGCTGAGTATGCAGCAGTTGATGCGTCAGTAAAAACATGAAATTGTACTTGCTTGGAACAATTTGTTGTGAATCTTGGTAGATCCTTTAGTTTCTTTGGCCATTCGTTCGTGAGTAATTTCCACGTGGTTTCATCTTCCTCACTTATAGTTTGATCCCATGAAAGGTTCTTTTTCCACAAAGTTTGGAGAAACAATTTGAATCTTATCAGTATAGGAACTATGAATCCTAGTGGGTCATATTGTGAGGCTACGAATTGCAATATAATTCTTTTAGTTAATTTCTTACCAAACCATGGTTTTAACGTTACTTGAATGATATCTTGTTTGTGGTACCAATTGAGACCTAGAATTTTTTTAATTGAACTTACCTCTGCTCGATCTTGTACCGGAAGTTTTTCATTGACTTCTTGGTCGTTAGAGAGAAATTCCCGTACATTCATTGATGCTTCATTGAATATAATTTTAATTTCCTTATAATTGGAAAGAGCTTCGTTGGTTCCTTTGGTTGGTATTATAATGTTATCGACATAGAGATTTTTCCTTAACTCGAGTGCGATTTTGCTTTTACAAGTTTCCAAATGATAATTGAGTGTAGCGGACAATAAAAATGGAGATGATACAATTCCAAATGGAACTCGTTGGAAACGGTAACAACTTACGTTTTCTTCGTTAACTGGACTTCGAATGTCTTTCAACCAAAGAAATCGAGTGCAGTTTCTATCTGTTGGATGCAATTCTATTTGCAAGAACGCCTTTTCTACGTCTGCTATTATTACATTTTTCATTGTACGGAAACGTAGCAAAACTCCAACCAAATCAGGGAGTGTTATTGGTCCCCGATATAAAACATCATTTAAACTTTTCATTCCTTTACAATGAGCTGATGCATCATAAACTATCCTCAGATTTGTCGTGGTTTTATTTGGTGTTATTACTTCGTGATGAGGCAGATAATGAATAATACCAACTTCATTCATTTCCGATGACACTTTCTCAATTATATTGGAATTGAGTTGTTCTTCAATAGTTTGATTGTATCGACTTAGTAATTGAGGTTTCATTTGAAGCCTCCTAATTAACGACTTTAATCTTCCAAGGCAAAGTCCGAAATTATCGCTTAGTTTGTTCTTTGAATCTTTCCAAGGCCAACAAACTTGATATCTTCCCTTGTCCCTAGTGATAGTTTGTTTAAATTGCTGCAATGCTTTTTCATCATTGTCAGAGTTTATTTTGTCTTGTATACCCATTAATTCCAGTTTCCAAAAGTGATCTAAGTCTGGAATATTGACGGCATTGACTTGAGAAATCGGACTTACTGATGTGGTTTCTGAAATACTGTCGTGTATTTCATTTATATACCCACTTCCAGCTATTATAGGTCCAACCTTTGTATGGATCAATGAAAATCCTGATTTTAAGTTCTCTGCTTGGTCAAACTGGATAAACTTGAAGAAGTGATCCGCACCTATGAGTATGTCCGGTTGTTTCCATTTGTTTTTGAAATTACTAAACTGATTTCGTTTGTCTATCATCAACAATTCCTTTTTGTTTAGATTAACTACTTGCAATTCATTCGTCAAGTGGTTAACTGTTATTACATCTAATCGGATTATTTCTTTATTTCCAATTTTTACTCCGATTTCAGTTTTAGTAGTGATACACGTTTTTGGCGTCTTATCACCAAATGAAGCAATTTTTATTTCCATTTCGTTAGTTTCTTGTAGATTCAATCGATAAGCCAAATCCTTTGATATGAACGATAATTGAGAACCAATATCGAATAGAATTAAAGCCTTTTGTTGGATTTTTGGGCGATTTGGATTGGTTACATTTATTTCCTTACATAACAGTAAGGTTCGCTTTTTCCATTGATTTCCTTTTTCGGTAATGGAGTTAGCGATTGTGACTGAACCCAACCTTTCTTTGTTGGAATCCACTGCTTGCGTGAGTTCCTTGTAGTTGTTGGGACACAGTGCTGTATTGTGTGGACTTTTACAATGGAAACACAAAGGTTTCCCTTTTTTACAATCACTTGTTGCATGTCCTTTTCGTAAACATTTGAAACATGCAGTGATTTCTCTCAAACGTTCCATCCGGAGTTTGAGAGTGGGATAGATGTTACATTCATTGTTCCAGTGGTCCTTATTGCAAAATACGCATGGTTTCCTTTTCCCATTTATAGAAATTTTTCCTGGAACCTTTTTTGATTTGATTGTATTATCTCCCTTTGTTTGGTTGATTGTGGCGAAAGCTGACGTTTCGCCTCTAACATTATTTTTGTTTGTTTTCTTCTCCCTTGTGTCTGCTTGACTTCTAGCAACTTCTTCATTTCTTAGAACTAGTTTTGTCAGGTACTGCCGGATATCCTTAACTGACCAACTCGTCGAATCCTCTTTCAATTGGTATAATTTATCAATTATCCACGCTGGTAGTTTATTTTCAATTGTAATTTCGATGCTTGAATGCTCTAAATTTTCACCTATAGCTTCCAGTTGTCGAAATGTTCTCTCCATGGCTTCTATGGTTGCTTTCCACTCTCGGTCATTTTTTTTGATGGTATTCAACTCGTTGTAGAGTGATTTCTTTATAAGGAAAGGTTTACCATATTTCTCTTTTAGTAAACCTATTATAACATCGTAGTTTTCTGGCGCTATATCATAACCTCTTACAGATAACAAAGCATCTCCTTTAAGACATGATATCAGATAGTTTAACTTTTGAATATCTGGGATGCTTTGCTCATGGACTGCTGCCTTGAAACTACACCAAAATTGCCTCCACAATTTTGGATCCCCACTAAACGTTATTAGTGGTAATTGAGGAAGTTTTATTTCTGCTTGATTTGTGTGAATCATACTATTCTTTGGAAATGATTCTTTGACCTCTTCTTGTTTTAAATGTTGTAGTACCGAGCAATATTCATCAGTATGTATTTTAAGGGTAATAATAGTTTCTCTTGTTCTAGTGATTAAACTTAAAATACCTTGTGGATCGTCAACCATATTGGCGTATTTCGTCTCCTCTTCCTTTCTCCTCGTTGCTATTGTCAAGCTCTGAATATTATCCAGCCAATTTTGATTAGCTGTTTCGAGTAACCCAGCATAATATTCGAGATGTGCGATCTTCTCCTTGACGATTCGCAATTTAATTTCGTATTGATGCTGAAGTTCCCCTCGTGATAGTGTTTGAGACGGGGAGGTCAGATCGAGTTCACTTGCTTCTTTAAGAAGTTCTAGAGTTCTCGACTTCGATAATTCGCTTCCTTTTCTTATACTGTCGGACATGTCCCGGCTCGTGGCACCAAAATTGTAGTGGAAGCAAAAATGTTTTTGGAAACAACCTTTATGATTTGGTTAAATTGTTATTCGGGGGAGAAGTTTGATGTCAGGGAGATGTGTTGGATGCCAGCTAAATATTTGGGCAACAATTGAATAAAACTGATTCGGAGGATTGGATGATTTAAAAACAGATCTAATTGACAATAGTATGGTTATAAATCTACATTGATGTTAGACAATGATCCAAACAAAGGAGAGGAGGTGCTTGCATGGGCACCAGTTGCTAATAAAGAGCTTATTAGATAACCGCATGATTATGATAGCTAACAAAGAACAATGTAGATATCCTCATGATTGTAAGGATTGCTAACAAAGAACGATGTAAATTGTTTCAATATGTAGAAGCATAAATTTGGAAACAAAGAGTCCGAAGTATAAGCATTATTTGCGGAAATTACGTAGATATCTTTACTACAATTTGCAACTCATATTTTTAGATCGCGATATTAAAATCCGCGACAATATGAATGTTATATATCAGTGAAAAAGTAGTTATTCTGAATTATTTATTCTTTTCCCTTACTATATTGCGTGTTTGATTGAGATTCAGACGACCATGGTATTTACTCTTTTATCATTATGCATGTGTTTTTTTTCTATTTGTTTCATATATTCCTGACAGTAAATGAAAAATGTGGAGCTCGTTTGCTATTAACTTGCATTTATTTTGAGGTTATTTGTTTCATTAATTTTACTTTATTTCGATTTTTTCTTTTTCATTAAGCTATCATATTGTTATAAAAGTTGTGGAATTCTCTAACGAATGTCATTATCGATATTTGCGTAATCACGACATAAACCGTGATTACGCTATGTACAAATTTATCACAAAGGGTTTTTCCCGTGTTGGTTCCAATTACATTTTTTTTCTTTTTGCTACGTCAGTATTTTGCTCTGATATATTTGGATCTAACTTTTTTGTTTTGATAATAAAGTGGGAACCATCACTGCAAACCCTCGTTTAAAGTTAACCTACATTTAACGTCATTTACTTTCCCTTTATTCAACCCGTTGTAGTGTTTGGTTACTTTCTGTGAGCTTGTTAATTATTGGATATCAATTCAGTTGTGTGAAAAACAAATTCTCATGTCATGATATTATTGAAATGTGGTTATACGACCTTTTAAATTATTGTTCACCTGTATTATTTGGTGAAATATGGGGAAGAGGACATGCTTTTTAATATAAAGAATTAAAAAAATGCAGGTGAACTCCTCTGAGTTGTTTTAGTGAATCGAACAAACCACTTTCTTTAAGCTATTAATATAGGTTAGCAATTTTTGTGTGAAAGTGTCTGTACTTAATTAGGAAATAGGTAGGGTAAATTCACCAGTATTAATTTACCAATTCACTATTCCATATATATATATATATATATATATATATCATGGTTCGAAATTATTGTTCACCTCTAATAAACATACTAATAGTTACGAATTTATTATTGCTTCTTGCCTATTGTTTATTTGTTTCTCTTTTTTTTATACTCTGCTATACCACGACAATCCATAAATTTCTTAGTTCTTTTCTGCGTAATGAATAACTGGATAACTGTGTTCACAAATCCCGATATAATATTTAGGCAACAGGGTAGTAGTTGGAACTGAAAATAGCTTTGTTACAATCCATTTGTTGTTTTTTCAAGAATGTTGTGATAATAAGTTATATGTGGACGGGTGAATCATCATTTGTATCTATTTCCCGATCAAATGGAGACACTTTCACACGAAAAATTTTATCTGCAAAATTTACCGTTAAAATTCTCAGCAGCCCTGGTGGACATAAGGTACAATTTAGCGAAGTGTTTGCTAGCAGTCGGCATGAATTATTTTTAGGAGTAGATGCAAACGACAAGCACTGATGTCATGAGCTGTCGATACAAAACTATAAAAAGGAACAAAATCTTTGTTCTCAACAATTTTAGCCCAGGAAATCATTTCTTTTCCTACTTAGTGCTTTATATGCATTTGCTATACTTGTCATCAAAATTTTAAAAACATAGCAGAAAATTCCATATTATTGGAACCATATTGATGTTTGTTGAAGATTTTCTTCCAGCAACTCATCTTGTTGTGATGTATCCAGCCGTCGATTGTGTATTTGAAAAAATATGCGATACAAATGTGTGATAGTTGAAGCGCCAAGAAGTCTTGAAAAAAATTTTTTCCGTGTACTGTTTGAGTTTTTTCGATTAACTTTTTTCAGTGAAACGCTTTCATGTGAAGATATTTTGATCTCGATTTTATGGAAAAGCCACACCTAAATCTCAGTTGTACAAACTGATGGAGGTCTCCCGTGGTCAGTTATGGTCATAAAAAGTAATGTTTTAAGGAAAATAATCACGTTCGAAATTTCTTTTTGTTATTTTGAAAACATACATAACGGTTTAGGTTTCAATATAAATGTTATATTGCCGTCATTACACGGTGTACGAAAAGTCCACTTCTTTGATGTTTGAATAAGTTCTTGATTTTCTGTATCTCTTTTATTTTTAATTATCGTCTAGGTATCCTCGTTAGTTTTTGTTATGCCGATATACGAACCTTGATGTTCTATTTACAAAGTCAAATTCCATAGCATATTTGGCCGTCAGTTTTCCTTAGTCCACAGTTTCTTTTTGCTCCAAAGTCTTTTAGGTTGTCTTGAGTTAACGAGAGGAAATGCGTGCATAGATTGCTTCTTCTATATCACGGCTTTATGTATGACCTGGAAATGGTCAAACTTTGTACTCTCCCTCAAGCATCGATGGCAAACTATTATTAACGGTTGTCAGCATCAACTTTTGCGTAAACGTTGCTCTCTAACTTTATCTATAACCGAAATCATGTGCGCATAGTATAAATGATAAATTATTCTTACAGTTTTGAATAAATGAAGCAGAAAACTACCTAGGTGAACGATACTTGATAATGGGTGGAATAGCGAAGAAGAAATATGATGTAGAAAGGAATCGTAGCAAGTAGATAGTGTTATGGTTATGATTCCACGATATCTAGTCATCACTCTTTCGCTGTAACAAATGCGGGAATATAAGGAGATCAGTCAGCATTTCAATAGAACATACACTACCATTAAAGTGTGAATCATCTGCATAAGATATAATCGCTAATTTATTCTTTAATTTATTCCATTTTGTTTCTTCCTCATCCAGCCTTATTGGTGTCTCTATGCAAAACAAAGTTCAATAATCATCATAAAACACTATTTCAGTATCATCGACTAATTAGATCAATAAGTACTGATGCCATAAGCAAGCAGGGAGTATTGCAGGTTTTCAACAAATCTAATTATCTGCTTAAAGCTATTCAAATCATTCTTCATTTCAATATTCATTCCATCATTCCAAACCATGGAATCAAACTGCGTTTTTCTTATTTGCACGAACGAACATACCGTAATAGAGGCATGACCTATTGAACAAAAATGGTGTTCGTTTCAACTGAATTGATATCTTCCCTGAACGAGTGATGTTTTTTCTTAGAGCATTCATTGCGACATGTACTTCATAACTTTAACAAGTTTTTTCGTGGAAATTAATATTGCTGAAAAATTTTGAAGATTTAAGAATATTACTTTTCGGGAGACGTTGTTGATTTCGGGATGATTCGCTGGATGAAGTGTAAATTTGTAGAATAACAGAGGAATATAATAATTCCTTTATTAGAAGAAATAAAGTACAATGATTTGACAGAGACGAGTCGTAGTTGTATCACAAACTTGTCGAAAGCGAATCCGTCGTTTCCTTTACCAAACTTGTCGAGAGGCGAAGACTCGTTGATCTATCTTTGTTCTTAGATCAAACAAACAATGCTCCCTTTTTTGGCGCTTAGTGAAAACAATGCCGCCTTATTGATAATACAAAATAATGGCACCTTATTAATGATTATAGCAAGCAAATATGAAGAAACAAAATATATGTAGTAGATAAAAAATGTTACATGATAGCACTGCTAAAGAGTAATCGGTCTTAAAACAAAAAGCTCAAAGTACAAACATTACTTGTAAAATTTCATATATCGTATTTCTTACTCTCATATAGTAGTTTAGTGTTTTGCGACATAAAATTCGCGACAATTGCTAATTTTTTTTATTTTGACCTAAATCAAAACACAACTATCAGTTCGATTTTCTTGTAAGATAAAACAAACCTCTGAATACGAAAATGATACGGATTTCTTTTATCTCCATCCTCAAATCCATTCTTTGCTACTGATACCGTTTTTGATGACATTATTGTTGAGCTAGAAATGGCCATCTCTTTCACTGTAAAACAATATTTAAATTTGAATTAATTTTCAGATGGTAACTTAAAATTAAATTATAATGATAAGGCAAAATTTCGAAAAGATAAAAATAATTTGTAAAGAAAAAAGAAAAACATAATGATGTGTGGACTGCACAATAAGAAAAAGATGCTTTAAAACATGAACTGAAAAGTTCTTAATCTAAATAAGTATCTTCCAGAGTGATCAACTGATACAAACTGCATTTCAAATATAGTATATGCTGTATCAAATAGATCTTCATGACGAAGTAAGTGTAGATTTTAAAATTAAACTGTATGATGCAGATATCTTTTTTTTAATTTAATATGAAAAAATCTTAGATACATTTAAAAATCTGGTCTCATACTTGAAATTAAGATTTCATTTTATGAAATTTACGACTGGTTATCACATGGATAGTTGTAAGCGATGTTGGGAATTACATCTATTCTGAAAAATGAAATCTGAAATCTACGTGAAATGTGTAAGTAAATTTCCGTGGATCCCACGTATTTCATAGTTTTTTTTTTTTACATATCTTATGTGAAATATAAAATTATTAGAAACATTGACAACATTTCCCTGAAAACGTTAGTGTTAATTAATTCATATGCTATTAAGAAACACTTTATTCAAACAAATAATGAAATTAGGAAAACAGAAAATTTAAGAAACTACAGCTTGCATGAGAAATTGATAAATTAATTGCTGTTTAATATGTTGTAAAAGTTTATGGTGAAAATGGATACGCATGTGTTAGGAATGGCAGTAATAGTAAACTTCAGCTATAGCATAAACATATTTCTTTGTGAATAGAAAAAGGTGATTCCTTAGTGCTATAACTTCTTAACAAACTTTCTTTTTTAGAAATGTCTTTTTCCGAAAAGTTTATTATAAAAAAGAAAAGTCTCATCAAGGTATGACACTGTTGTCTGCTTTTGTTCTGGATGAGTTATTATCATTCACTAGACTTGGAAAATGTAAGAAGAAATGCAAACAAAAAAAAAAAAAAAAAAAAAAATAGAACAAAACAGAAGGGAAAGTAGACAGTATAACAAACACGACTATAATTTAAGAATAAAAATTCTCTGCTTAACATTAAATGCCTTATGGAAATTTTTGTTCGTTAAAGGATGTGGCAACATGTTATATTTCATAATGAACGTTTTCAGTGTTATTGAGATGTAACATTAAGTACGCCATGTTTGTTTCGTGCTATCTTATTCCAGCGAGAATTCTTACTCTCAATATTAAATTGTAGATTATACTGACTTTTAAAAAAAAGTTCATGAAAACTCCTCTTCCTCAGAGAACAAGTTGCTGAGAAAGAGAAAAAAAAAACTGTACCAGCTCCAGACCACAAGCAATAAAGGTTTCTTAACAAAAAAATACGATTTCTCGACATAAAATAGACGTGAATTGTATGTTTGTTTAGTTTTCAAAAGTTTGCTGTTGAAATTTTATGCTGAAAGTTGACTTAAAAAACTCAGTGATTTCTTGATTTCAGCTGCCGATGATTTAGGTTTGTGATAATCTCCTTCGGTATTCACTTCCAAAGCTCATGTGATATTCATTTGAATGTTTTTTAAGTCATTTTTAAGTTGTTATTTCATAATGAATGGAAAAGATATTTTTCAGTTAAGTTGCTTTAATTTTTAAATGACAACCTCTATTCTGATGGATTGTTGCACAGAAAAATGACCACCATTTAAAAAAAATCCATTTGGTATATGTGTCTCATGTGTGTTGAAATTAAAATTTTGAAACAAAGCCGGAATATTTACAAAAGTACAAATAATAATGGATGGATGGACCAGGCTAGCCTGTATATTCAGTATCATATAAATAAGGCCGATCTATACATATTCAGTGTCGTCTAAGAAATCAGTTCTTTAAATGTTTTCTATATAAAATAAGAATGAAAAGAGAAATTTCTCATATCGAAAGTGTTTGTGTATCGCTAATGATTTGGAGGAGGGCCAGCAATATCACTGCAATGAATTGCCATTTTTCCAGAGGATGCTCAAGGCCACCGAACATAAAATATGTTTGATGAGTCATGGTGCATTAAACTGCCTGACCATTATTAGTATCTTCTAACACTTTTCTACTTTTTGATAAGTTGCTCTCGAAAATTTTTGATTATTTTTGAGTTTCTTTCTGAATAGATATTGTTTCTTGGTCCGTAATTTGAAATTATTTACATTTTTTTTTTATCTAACTTTTTATTTTTTCATTTTTTTCTCTGTCACCGAAGAACTTGTGTGTCACACGATAATCGAAGAACAAACAGCATGCAGTATAGTGAGAAATTTTTAAAAAAACTTTAAAATGGGCATCCAAATATATCCACGTTATCACAACAGACCTCATTTTTCCATTCCTACCTGTCCTCGATTCCTTTTCACTTCTGGGTTGTCGTTGTGAACCGGATAGCTCGTTCTTTTCTAAAACACTGCGTATCTACCTGCTGTCTGGAACGTTTTTTGGCAGGTAACAGCAACTGCGGCAGAGTATCATTAGTCATTGGGAGTGCGATGGATCACCTGGGACAACCGTCGAGCAATCTCTATCCTCTCCATGCGCATACGCACTACATGTCGCATATGCACTGCGCATGACAATAGCAGCAGCGGTAGTGACGTTAACGCCGTTGTCACCCGTGTCACCTTCAATAGTGTCGCAGTTGGTGCCGTCCCTCTCACCATACTACTGCTGCTGTGTGCAGCTCCGATTCATTTATTTTGTTATTTGAAATTGTGTACATGGACGATGAAATAATGTTTGCCCGCTAGATGTCAAGCATTCTTCACTTGGAGTTTATTTTATTGTTGTTGCTGTTGTAGATTTGCTACTTCTTCCACCGCCTTTTCACATTTTCGTCCTTATTTCTTTCATCATCCAATTTTCTTATTTTCTGATTGTATGTATGAATTCCTTATTCAAATATTTAACTCTAGTTAAGTGTATTTTACCTGCTTCTTACTTTCAATTCAATCCACAGATTAGTGTACTGATTATAACGAATGATTCAATCTTTCCACAAATATGCTAATTTTCTACGAGCAAATTAGAAATAATTACCATGCAATCATAATAGTTGAAAATGTTGAGAAGAATTTAACTGCTAAATTGACTTTTCTGACATGTGAATGTTGCTTAAAAGTTTTTGGAATTCAATGCAAATAACATGTTCATGAGAAGGATTTGCAAGTAAACCAACGCAATCATCAAGGCTAATTTATAACAAGTCAGGAACGTAATTTTTTATTGTGATACTAAAAGCCTTTACAATTTTTATTTTTGGGGTTGAAATCACCTTGCTTCAATGAAACTAGACAAACTGCAATGATTCTTTATTATAAAATATTCTTTGTTTTAAATTCTGTACTAAAACCACTCCATATGAATGT
This sequence comes from Brugia malayi, assembly GCF_000002995.4. Taxonomy (NCBI): domain Eukaryota; kingdom Metazoa; phylum Nematoda; class Chromadorea; order Rhabditida; family Onchocercidae; genus Brugia; species Brugia malayi. The sequence continues at coordinate 7,099,157 of NW_025062479.1, forward strand.
GAAGCAAATTATGGCCATAATTCTCCTACTTTATTTGATATATTAGTTATTTGAGTCATACTATTACATCCATCATTATCACGAGTACAACTCAATTATGATTTACCTGAATACCTTTCCTTGCATTCGCAGAGAAAAGTTTTTTAAATCTCTTTTAAAAATCATTTGTAATTAATAAAGAACCATTGCAGTTTGCTATAGTTTCATTGAAGCAAGATGATTTCAACCTCAAAAATAAAAACTGTAAAGGCTTTCAATATGACAATAAAAAATTACGTTCTTGACTTATTGTAAAATAGCCTTGATGATTGTGTTGGTTTATTTGCAAATCCTTCTCATGAACACATATCAGAAAAAGCAATTTAGCAGTTAAATTCTTCTCAGCAGTTTCAATTATTATGTCAGGCAGAAAGAGAAAATTTAGTTCCAGGATTAGTGATCACTGTTTATTTATTATTATTAATTATTATTATTGCGTAGATAATAATAATGATTATTATTACTTCCCACATCTCTTGATCTTCCATACTAATTAAGTAGTTCCAACTTTTTTTTTTACAAAGGCTTTGAAGAAATTGTTTTATCGGATTGGACTTGGAGTTAAAAATCCAAAGAGATCGTATTGTGAAGTAGGAACTGCAGAATTGTTGTTTTAGTCATTTCAAGATTTTAAGGTTATTGAATAACATGCCTATCACAATTCCAGTTAATACCAAAAATGTTTTTAATTTCACTTATCTCTGTTCGATTCAGAAATCCTGTTGCTGAATTCTTTGACACTTGAAAGGAATTCTCCTATATGCATCGAAGCTTTGTTAAAGATGGTTTTCATTTCTTGCTATTTGAGCTTCATTACTTGCCTTCGTTGATACTATGATACTGTCGACATAAAGATTTTTTTTTGATTTCATTGGCAAGTTTACTTCCGTAATGTTCCAAGTAATAAACGTAGTTGGTAGTAAGAGAGTAATATCCTAATCCTGAATATTACTCCAAATGGAACTCGCTGAAATCGATAATGTTCAATATTCTTTTCTGTTACCTGTCCTTAACATTAACCAAAAGATTCGGTACAAATTCTTTCTGTTTGAAGTAATTCTAATTGCAAAAAGGCCTTTCCAATGTCTGCTGTTATAACAGCCCGCATCATGGGAAACGAAGTAGCACTTCTATCAGTTCGGTAAGAATTGTAGGTCGATGATATAAAATGTCATTCAAGTTTTCCATTCCTTTTGTGATGAGGCGTAAATAATTCCAAGTTTTTGTTATAGTTTTACTTAGACTTCTAACTTTGCGGTGAGCAAGATAATGAATAGCACTAACCTAGTCCATTTCTGGACATATTCTTCCAATAATATTGGATTGTAATTGATCGCCAATTGTATTTGAAAATTATATATCTTTATTACACTGCTGGTAGCGCCAAATTTGTCTTGCAAGTTTTTTGATTTGGGTAGTTTGATGTTTTACAGACAAGAATTGTTTAAAGATTTATGGAAAATTGATTGATAACATTATATGGCAATTATTAGTTAACAGAATGTTAATAGTCTGATATATTAGATGAAAAAGGCATACCGTAATATAATCCTATCGGAAACGCTATGTAAATAAAAAGGAAGACTTACCTATCGAACGTAAGATCAGTTATCAAAATTGAAACATTTATATATGGGTTGCTTCCTGTTATTTTAACCATTGAAGATAATTTGGTAATCGGAAATAAAGATGAGAATTAGATAACTGATTACATTAGACATCTATTCATATTTTACGTGATGAATCAATTGAGTAAAAAATATTTCTATTGTATAAATATTTTGATTGTTTGGAAGTATTTTATAAATTACTTCGGTTTTTTTTTGACCATGAACAGCTCCTTACTGCATCATGTTGAATCACATATGCAAATTATTTAAAATCTAATCCAATCTACATATGGAAATATGGAAATTATTTGATTTCATAGAAACGATTTAAAGGACAAGCTTTGTTGGCCATTAGGGGCTGCTGTTAAATGAGCTCTCATTGAAAATTTTGGACAATCATAAATCATTAAAAATCTCTAAAATCAGTTACATTCTGTTAAGAACAGTGGTGACTAACCATTCTTCTTCCAGATGAAGAATTCAATATCGAAATCATTACTAAAAATAGATTGCCAACCTGGATTCTGGACAAAATGTATCAGTAAGAAGAACAAGAAGAATGGTTAGTCACTAAATTACGACAATTCTTACGAAACTGATTCAAAGAAATAAAGAAGTCACAAGGAACTAATCTTTAGAGTGAATGGACAAAACCTAATCAAAAATGTCACAGAAGAAACTTCAACCCTAGCTAGAATGACTCCTCAAAAATATATTACTAATGCGAATGCAAAATGGCTAGTAAAACTAGAAGACTTTGCACCTTTTGCAATAAGGACAATTTGAATAATGAACATCCAACTTATTCTAGTTCCAAAAAAAGAATGGAACGGCTGAAAGAAAATAACGCCAGTCCAATCAGGCAACCTACTACAGCAAAAGGAAGCATGCACGTTTCCATTCCAAAGGCCTTCATAACACGGCGCTATGTCACACTAAATATAATGATAATGAATAACTTCTTGAAAAAAATCAAGGAAAACACAAGTCTCATAAAGGCAATAAGTCCAATCATAAAGCAGTGGAATCGAAAAGGTTAACCAGTTTTACACCTTTGCGAAGAGGTTGAAATAACCAGTTTGGTATGCTTGGTCTTATTAAGAAATCTTAGTTTTATTTGATAATATTGCATAAGTAACTTGCATATCTAAGAAACTACAAATCGATTAAATCTGGAAAATAATCACCACAGAAGATGAAATTCGCAACATTTGGTAATCGGAACCCATCAAACATCGATTGTAACTAAGGTGTGAATTGGAATAGAAACTATGAAGTAAAAAAGTATGCTGGAAACAATGTAATTTACTTATTGGAGGACATTATTTCTTCAAATCTATTCAGTTTAATAAGACTCAAACTAAAGATTTAGGATTCGCTTTGATCAATACAATAGCCGCTCCAATAATAGCTGGAAGTGGATATGAAGACAAGCACTGTAATCAGTTCCAAGCTCTTATGAAGTGGTAACGCACATCGAATGTTGTGCCCTTCAGAATTAGTAGCAAATTATTGCTATACCTATTAATACTGATAAAGATCGATTCTGGAATTGGAATTTATTGAGATGCAAGAACAACCCGATCTTTATAAAAAGGAGCAAATATTAGAAGGTTTCAAGAAAAACAACACTAAAAACAACTAAAAAAATCGAATCGCCTGGTCATGGAAGAATCACGAATCAAGTTAAACGACAATTTTGATTTATGTTTTGGTCGCTATCTTTGGTTAAACTACTTTAGAACAATTAAAAGTTACTACACAAATACGATGAAACGATTTGTGATCAGTTACAATCTAGTGTTATCAAAAAGGTATGTCCAGGAATGGACCAGGATACTCCGCGACAGGTAACGGAAGAAAATATTGAATATTATCGAAATGATATTTCACACTTTTCATTATCAACTGCAATTAGCTATCACTTGGAAAATTATGGAAATAAAATTTTCTAATACTTGCTCATCCTCATGAAGATCAGGCTGTCCTTATACACCAATAAATTCCAATTTCCAGAATGAAACTAATTCTGATATATCAGTATTAATAGGTAGAATAATAATTTGATTCTTATTCTGAAGTCTGAGTGCAATTCATTGATAGTGGTTTTTTTATAACAAAGGATTTGCCATATTTTTCCTTCACGACCTTTCTTATAACATTGTAATTCCCAGGTAAGATATTTCACAGTTTGGTAGAGCCTGTCTTTGAAACAAGACATAAAATAATTCAATTTTTGGATGTCTGGGATATTTTGGAGATTATACTTTAAAACTGCTTTCCATAATTTTAGATTACCACTAAACATCGGTAGTTAGGCAAATTCACTGTTGAGTGATGCACTTCTGCTGGTAAGCAAGTCTCTCTTTCTTTTCATTTTGGTTTAGGATTAGATTACTGGGTCGGAATCCTTCTTGTACTTGGTTAAAGCTATAAAAATTTCTTTACCTTCGTTTATCTTTTGTTCTCGACCATTTATGTGCATTTGTCTTCTTTCTGGAAGTGTAAAGACAAATTTAGTATCTTTCTTACTGCCCTGTTTCCTTGTGAAACAAAGTCATTTTCCTTTCTAGATAGTTCAGATCGTTGATTTCTTTGTCTTCGATACTGGTAGATTCTCAAATCTGTACTGTTTACCTGTACTTCCTGAAATAGTTTATTATTCAAACCTCAAACTTGAGTAATTAAACCACAGATTAACATTAAATATTATACAGCATTACAATAATGAATTGATACATAACACACAAATGTAACTTAATTATAAATCTTTTAAAGATACAAGCAAACTAGACACCTCGCAACCGAGCCCTACCAAACAAGGAACTATAATGAATGGCTTTGCAAGGAAGAAAATTGGGAGGGATTTTATGGGTGTTAAGGTTACAAAGTAGATTAAAATCACTTAAAACAATACTCTTTGTTCACTACATTATAGCTTCGCATTTGTAGCGACAAATACATTCCATCCACTTTGCGACTTCGAGAGTGTGAAAGTACAGCTTGAGGTGCATTAACTCGCCCTAATTCTTTTTCTGGCCTCGTGCTGTTGACGATTTTCTTCTTTGTAAGCACTTTATCTAATGGTGTTAGATTCATCCTTTTGACCTCATTAAGAAATTCTAGTTTCTCTTTTGCCGTTTGTGCACTTTCGACTATAATAGCTGACAATCCCGGCTTGTAACACTAAAATATTTGTAGAGAATTTACTAGTTCAGGAGATTTGGCAGTGTCGGAATTTGATAAGAGTCAATAATCATCTTTAGGAGAAGCTCCTTTATTTCTTGATCTTGGAGTAAATTGTTTCCACATAATTTGACAATATAGTAGTATAACAGTTCATCAATAAAGAATATGATTATTACCGAACCGGGAGAATTATTTGACGCGTTTACATAACGTAGATGTATTCTTGTCAAAATGGGAGTCAACATAAGCCATCTGTTAGGTTTCAAAAATCATCGTATGGTAATCACGTTATTTAATGCAAACGAAAGAGAGGAAGAGACTCATGTGCAATAATCCCAGATGCGGAATGATTTATGAAAATTTAATCATAAACGTCAAACTGTAAACAACTTGCACATTGGATGTTTATTAGAATAATTTGGAGGTTCGCAATATTCTAAATTCGCGGCATATAATGCCAAGTCCGTTGTTCATCAACAACTGAGGTAAAGAACACAACTACTTTGCCGTACGAGTAAACCAAAAAAAAGGCATAATTAGAGCTATTATTTTATTGCATTGCAAACAGCATAGTGACGTTAAAACATGATACATGTAAGATTTTAGTGTTTGAACTAGATAATTTTCTTTTTCTTTAAATTTAGCTTATGTGGATTATTTAGTTAGTTTTAGATTTTATGTAAACAGTAAAAGTGTTTTAATAAAATTAAGGTTCAGAAATTGCTGCTACTACCTATTTTGTAAATATTTTTATAACTTTTTTTGTCGTACATCTCGTATTCTCTACTATTTAATTATAATTATTGTATGCAGATTTTAGAAATAAAATAGTATATAGTATGCCTATTAAATTCTTTGAATTTTTTTTCACTTTTCTTTCCAAAATTATTTTTGAAGTTGCCATTTCTTCTGTTTTCTTTTTTTTTTTTTTCTAAGCTTAAATGCTTAATTATCATATTCATATCGGTATACAGTTGAAACAATGCAATTATAAAAAGAGAAGAAAACTTTTTTGATGAACGGCACCTTGCGCTTTGTTGGTTCCACTACTAACCAGAAAAAAGCAGCTGTTACCAAGAATTATTGCTGATGAGAATATACCAAAACATGGGAAAATAAAGGTTACCGATTATCATTCTGAACAGTTCAGCACTAAAAATCTTCCTAAGAATACCAATCACTAATTTTAAGCTTCCACAGACAGTCATGAAAAATAGTCTTCAAACTAATTTTCTTTCCTTAGCTACGTTTATTAATTAGTGCTCGTATAATTTGCTCCAAGTATTTAACTTACTTTCTTTTGTTTCTCTTTTTGAGTTAGTAGGAAATTATTTCCAGTTCCTCTTAGTAATTGAACTACTAATTAGAAGGTATATATTTATGCAGTTATGATAGCAATGTTTTAACAGTACTCAATTTATATGATAGCTTTGAAATAAATTTTGAAAATAAAAACCTTCAAATAATCTTTAAGCAGATTGGGATGGAAACCATATTTTGCTTCTTAAGTCAGGAGGTATTTTATATTTTATGCTCTTGAAATATTCATGCTATATGAGCTTACAAAAATTGCTTTTGTAGTGATTTGAAATCTTACCAAATTTAAAAAGTTTTCTAATATTAGAAACAAATCACCATTTCACTGTTGCGTTTTTTTCCATATTGGCATTAAAATTGTATATCGACATCTAGAATTATTGATTTGATTAATGTTCTGATTAAAGTTATCGCTATGTCAAATGTCACTACACACTCGTTTATCAGATACAAATTGAAAATGCTTTGACGATTTCGGGCCATTTCATGCAGTTTCATGACAAACTGTTGGTATGGTATAGCCGATACGACTATTTTAGCGGTCTTCTTCGTATTTCTTTTCTTCCAGTCGTCTAATACTTTCAGCTATACATTTTCGGCACACAAATTAATATCAATTACAAGGACGGAATTTTTTCCCAACCTCTATTTTGAATGGCATAACAATTATCTTTTCATCTACTATGCAAAATACGAGTGATTATACATCAAAAATCTCTTAAGAATGTTCGAATTTCTACCTGCTTTATGCTATATCTATATAACATTTTGGAGAATGATAACTTATACTTCTGTTATACTAAGCTAGAATTATTATTTGTTGCTAATTTAATTCTAGAGAATGAAACGTTATACGTATTTTTGCTGTTTTTTGAAGCACTGTAACCCTTTTTTGTACGAATATTCAGAACAAGGCTGGGCAAAACACTGTAAACTATAATACAAAAGCATAATTAGTAAATATATCCTATAATTAGCAGAGATTATTCATGGAATCATTTTATTACCATTCTATTTTGCTTTTCGTATTCTACGAAATACACCATAAGATCGTGAATGTGCATTCAAAATAATGTTAAACAATTCGGGAATTTAGTGGTAGAATATGACGTAATGTTGACGTTGATATTTGCAGTCCATGAATTACGCAAAATCGAAATGTTAAAAAAATTCAGTGTGTGATTTATAAAATTATAGCTTCCCTATAATATATTATCATAAACCGTGAAATTTTTTCTCATTTTTTATTTTTTCATTTATTAATTCTGCAGACTGATATAGATTCAAAATTCTTCATCACTGATTGTAAATACCTACAAGATAAGACAAAACTTCAAATATTTTCTATTTTAAGTATCGAAGTACCTAAATATTCACTTTGCTTAAAGGACTGTATTTCGACATAATTGTATATCCTTGCATATACTGATCACTTGTGTTTATTTTCTTAAAAATTAAATTTGATTTTGTCATTATATTAGTGCTTTTAGCTTATCCGAACGTTAACAACCAAATTATAAGTTTTTATGTCAGTACCTTGGTGAACGAATGTATTTTGTAACTTTAATCTAATTAATTTATATATCCTTATTTTTCCGCTAGATGTAATTTTCTCTATTTCTCGGAAATGGAAATGTTCATGAAGTAATTTAATTCTGAAAGTTTTACAGCTGGTTTTATGAAATAGGTAATTTTCTGAAATTTTATTGTGATCTTTTTATTATTAAACTTTGGAAATAAGCTTATATTAAGCATCCTATGAATTTTTGTTAAGTGCGATTAACTTCATAGGTACTTTTTCATCTGCCATATAATAGCTGCTGTTTAAGAACTCTTCTTATCATTTTCGGTCCTTTCGATGCTACTATTTTTTATCATTTCAAGGAAAATGTGCTGATTGAACAAAAAATTTTCACATTTTCCTGTAAAATTCGATTAGGCTTATGTTCTTGACTCGTTATCTTTATCCTTAAGCTGCTTTTTCTTCCTTTTAATAGAATGCCCAGTTGCTTATTTTCCTATTTCGCTTCGGTTATCATTTTTAAAAATTTCTAAATAACAATTTCATAAAATTCTAATTTCTGCAGGATTTCAGTAATTTATAAGCAGATTTTACTACTTCCAGAATGTGCAAAATTTAATTGCAGTAAAGCTTTTTCATCACACTTTATTCTATGATTTAACTTCTTTTTTCATTTTTATCAAATACTGATAGGAAAACATACTCATGTTCAACTAGAATTTTAAAATTTGGGACGTATTTCTTAGTTTTCATGTTCCATTTATAAATAATTTTAATTAATGTTTCAGAAGTAGCGGTTTTATTGTGGAAGGTGCCTAGGTATCAGATTGGATAGCACATATTAGTTATGACATCATCTTCAAACGTGTTTGGCGAGAAAGCCTCAATTTTCGTTTCTATTATTGCAACGTTTATTGGCTTGTCATTAAGCATTACTGCTATACTGCTACCATCATGGCAGGTACTCATTCAAAACATAAATCGTTTAGATCGAAATATATTTTCTTTGAAACTATTATATTATCACGACAAGTGCTTACTTAAAATTTTCTTTCAGATTTAGGAATCTTTTTGTTTTCATATTTTTAAAATGTGACATTATTATCGTGCCGTTTACTTTATTTTGAACTTAGGTGGTAAATTTGCGGGAATATAATTCGATTCACGAGCATGGTCTGTGGTTGGACTGTAGAAGACATAGTAGAGATAGTAATGCCAACGTACTTCTCAGAAGGTTTTATTTTAAGTCTTTTATCATCTTTTTCTCAAGGAAAAAATTCAAGTCAAGCTTAGTTTAACTTACTCGTAATAACATAATTCTTGAAAATTTATTTTTTTTAAGTTTTTTTTTTTTTTTTATAAAACTTAAAAATTTCTTGCGATTCATTGTCTTTTATAGTTATTTTGTAATTGATATTGTTTATAATTGATGTTAGGTTGAATGACATTTTGATGATGAAGGAAAATTACTGAGTGGCCATCATTTTTAGGTACACAACAAATACGGAACCTTTGAACTGTGTTTATAAATTTGACTACGACAAATATTCAGGCACTTTTGATTTGGAAGATGATAATAGTCCTGTTGGAGAAGTAAACAGGCACAAGTTTTATGGTTCGCTCGTCTTTATGTTCTTTGCCATTATCTGGCTAATTATAACAATCTCAAAAGAAAACTGGAAATTTTCAGCACTTGCTCAAAAGCTCATGCAAATGCAGAAACTAAAGTTTGGACTGAGTCAAAAAAATTTTTAAATAACTTCTTTGATAACCTTAATCAAAAAGTGATAAATTCAGAAGAACTTAAAATTAAAGCATAATATGATATTGTGTGGTTTTGAGTGCTTCTGTTGAGCATTTAAGAAACTTTGAAAATTAGTATTGTTAAGCTTAAGTGCAAAAGGTTAGGAGTTAAACTTTCTTTGTTTTCTTACTATAAATGATTATTTGTTACAGGTTGGCATACAGCAACTTTAATTTTATTAGCGCTGGCACTGTTGACGTCGTTCTTATCTGTATGTCTAGGTTTGTCTGCGTGTTGTTACAGTTCACTGGCGCTGATCGTCACGGGTGTAACTCTAATGACAAGTTATTTTTACATTATTTATACTTCTTTTGCAGTAGACTTTTTCAGTGGAATGACATTTTAAGATCTAATTTTGTTGGTAAGCAATTTTTCGTTCAATGAAGAAAAATATTTCTTTCAGCATTTTTGTCTGTAATAGCTGAAGGACTATTCTTTTTCTATTCACATCGTGCCGATGTTCGCTTTATCAAGGGTATTGTCAGTACATACGAGGTTTTAAAACACTTTTCATATAATAATTTCATTATAAGTCTGGTAATTTTTATTTCTGCTATTATTCCAGGCTACCTTAAGCAATGTCCTATATTTGGTGAGCTGGTCATTGACGTTGATATGGCTTTGGATATAACAGAGATGATATCAGTATAAACAGGATTATTTTCAGCAGCGAGTTGGCTTGGCATTTTTTCTGCAGATGGCCGCATGTGCATGTCATTTTCTTGCATTTCTCGTTTCACTGGTATTTATATATTTTGCATGGACTGGTAAAAGCGATGCTAGTGATCGATATAGTTTTAATCGAGGCTCAAAGTTAAATGTAGCAAGTATGGGAAGGTCTGCATCTGAAAACATTTCTCACACTGTTTTTTGAGCACAAAGTCATTTCTTTTAGGTATCGTTTATGGTATAGCACAAATATTTTCCTGTGAATTGTCTGTTAAACTTTTCCATTTTCAGATCTGAAAGGCAAGGAAATGTTTCATTCATTAAAAAGTTCGAAAGCAAAACTACACAGCTTTTTGATGAAAAGACCTTTACGAATTATTTTTTAGAAAACAATTGTCGCAGTTCGAAGTATTACTTGTTTACAGATCGTTGGAATTTGAACCACAAATGATATATCAGCAAAATGTGGCACCCACTGGAATTCGCCCACCTCATTATATGAAACATCAAGAACAGTACGACAAAAATATCGCTGGAAGTACTCCTGAGTTAGGGACAAGACAGTTATCTGCCGAATTCTTTGGACAAAAAGTAAGACGAAAAAGTGAAACCTGTGTTTAACTTTTAACTAGCTTTTTTATAAAACTCAGAATGTTTTATGCGTAAATTGATTTGCTGGAAATATAATTTATTTAACTGAATATGAAGTCTCTGCTAATTTCAACCCTAAATTCCGACTTTGCAGTTTCAGTAATTTGATCAAAGTAATCCATCTAAGAAGCTAAGAAAGGTAGAAAAATATTTGTGGTGATTACTTTTCTCCACTTATTTTTCCTTAAAAATTCTTTGCTTTGTATTCTTGTTTAGATTACTCAATAGATTTTAAAGAGGGCATGAACCAACCACTTTTTATGTGCTTCAGTTTTGTAAATCTTCAGCAAATTCATAAATTTCCATTGTATTTTAGCACCTGTTCTCCAGATTAAACATGCGATTTTGTTGTACTGATTTCATAGACCAGCGCTTCTAGGCTAAACTTTATAAATCTGTCACTAATTTTACCTATAGTATTTAAAAGTTTGTTTAAATGAATGATTACAACTTTAAATATTAACAATACAGTTCATTCTCACAAATGCCCAAGTTCTATTTTTTTTTTTCTTGTAAAAAATTTTCAGCGAAATTGAGTGAATTTTGCAATCCACACTTTTTTAACCAGTCTGTATTTTCTTCTTTTCTTCTAGCTCATTTTTCAAGTGTCTTGAATTTTATTTGGAAAGCTATTGACAAGAGCCTCCCAATCTGCTGAAGTTCCCCAGGGGTCGCTTTTAATGGATTTATCAAAATGAAATGCAAAAATTTTTTTAATTATGTATCAGAACACAATTTGTATGATAAATTTACATTACCTCGTTTTTCGTAAATTCTTATGATTGTTTCATGATGGCTTTATATATCTTTTAACATCTCTATATTTCCACTTGCAATCACATCATTTATTCAACTTTTCTGCTTTTATTTTTCACATTTTTTATATTATTATTAATTTGACCAGCAGTTATTTCATTCTTCTTTAACTCAGCAGTTTTACTTTGTTAACTTTTGTTTTTGACGTCCTTGAAAAAGTTATGATGATTTCCAAAAAAGATCATGAAAGTCTGTGAATTTACTTTTTTGACTAAAGTTCAAGAAGCCAGTCGCTATTTTCAAAGTAAATTGTTTTAATGTCTATCATATTATAATTGATTCTATTGGCCCAATGAATGAAGAGATCAGAATTCATGAGTAATTTCGTTGAAGGAATACTAATTCCGCTGATTTTGAATAACTATACAAAAATATTTGTCTAATTTTGATCCATTTTTTAGTAAGTAAAATTGGCAGCTTCTCACACTATTTCCAGTTTTTTTTTTCTTTAATTTTAATGGCCAACACCACAAGATTATTGAAGTACATCAAATGTGTGATTATAATGATAATAAATATATTGAATAACTCAGTGTGCTACTGAACATTAATTATATTTTTAAATAGATTTCAGTGCCTTATATGGTTCACTTGTGATGTCTCCTTAGTGACTAATTTTGTGAAAAAGTAACTTGAGATTGATTTGTACCCTGCTTTTAAAGCTTTCAATAAAAGTTCATATCAAATTTGGTACAGTGCGCAATGTTTGAAAGGAATACACACGTCAGTGTTGCGTTTACCGGAAATAATATTACTGACTGACTGGTATTCGCTTTTAATTAGTCAAACTTATTGCAGCCGTTTGTTTTTCAGAAAATAATAGTACGAACTCGTGGTCGAAATAAATGATAATGGAAGTGGCTAGTAATATTAGTGATAGAAAAACTTGAAATATCGGAAAATCTCATGACTTCAGATTGGATTTCCCAAGCACTTCATAGGTTCGCTGATAAACTCAGAGTAAATATGTTTGACTGTGTATGGTTTGAGTAATTAGTTCTTAGTGTCACTTTTATTAATACCTTTTGATCCTCTAATCCAATTCTTCTGGTTAATTTTTTGAAGGTTATTAAAATTCTCCACCAAAACCAATTCCGCTTGATATAACCCAGTATACCTACTGTTGGGTATCATATTACATTTCAGTAAGCAGTACTATGCTTCCCAAAAAATCTATTTTGTTTACCGTGATTAGATGGTTTCTCAGGAGCGTTTTTCACTTTTGAGAAAAAATACAGCACGAGCCGATGAATCACTGAATTCATCGCTTTCAATATATGGATAACATCTAACTTCCCATGAGCATGAAATTTTGAAAAACGTCCAAATGATGACTGAGGATCTACGACAGGATGACCTTCACCATCAACATGATTGAAACCAGTTTGCGAAACCACTAGGCGGAGGCACGATCACCACCCATATTTGGCCTTTCTTTTCAAGGGCAGACATATGTCATCCAGTACTGTACTACCCTTGTACCTTCATTTATTTCTTTGTTTTATGTTATGCATGGAATTCTTATAGTTTGCCTACTAGTTTTATAAAATTTTAAAACCGATCCTTCCAAGGACACTGATCGTTTTAGTCGTTGAGATGAATGAGAATTGCTGAAAGATCTCATGATCTTTTTTTCGCTGAAATCCTCGCTGTTCCCTATCATGTTTCAATCTCTGTGCAAAGAGTTTATGACCAAACATTGGACACAAGCACACACATAAATAGGTGCATACATATAAAGCTGGACGTAGGTCACACCTACACAGTGAACCGAGCGATCGATTTCAGATGCGATAACTAAGAACCATAATGTATGAATTATTTCCCACTGAAAGTATAGATGGCAGTGGTCACTATGATTATTACCGATTCGTTGTTCGTTGTGGAAATAGTATCTTAATTAAACTTTCGTTATTTCCCCATTACGAATCAATTTCCTTCTGTTTTCTTAGAACATTTTTTGAAATAATCAGTTCAATTTCTGTTCTGTGAAACGAAAATATTGTGACTTATATCATAATGTTCGTTTTTGAGCACATTTGTTTTAAGCCTTTCTAAATTCCTTTTAAATTATGATCTATTTACTGAGTTAAAGGCCATTTATTTTTACATGACTTTGTGAGTTAAATTTCATTGTACTAATAATTTATTAATTGCTTGAAACAAACATCACCTATACTGTATAAATGAATCATAATGTTCGTTTTTTTTAAATATAAATGAATGAGGGATATAAAAGTAGGGATTATTTCTGAGACCATTTCCGTTGCAGGTATCATATTTTGTAATAATTTAGATCATTATTGCAATAGAAGATTCTATTTCCTAGTAAAGTTGCTACTTGAACTTTTTAGTTTTGTTGGTGACAAAAAATTGATGGTTGGTACCTGGGTAGTTGTTTAAATTGAAGTGGCAACATCTGTTGTTGTAAATAATTCTTCAGGGATAAAATCAAAATGTTTGGTGTTTAGAAAAGGTAACGCCAGATGACTCATCGCCGAAATAATTCCAAAGTTTTGCCATCTTATTTCAGTAAGTTTCGGAAATCAAGCATAGTTGCCATACAGCTATCATTAATTACTTCAGTTTTGTATCCACCTTTCTCTTTCCTTTTCACCTTCTTTATTAAATCAATTTTTGATGAAATGGGTGCAATTCGTCAATGATAACAATAAATGCTGCTACTGGTTTCAGTCTTAATCATTCGTTTCGTTTATACTTTTTAAAGTGTTTTAAATCCATTACTTGACTTCTTTTTTCTTTTTCTAATGCTCGTTATTATAGCCGCAACGATTTGAAACAACATAGGCAAGATTCTCAAATTTGAAGACCTAAATTTTCTTTGCTACTACAGCATTCCATAGCATTCTATAAACTTATGCCTTTTCGATTTTCAATACCATTTCAAATAATCGGGAGAAACAGTTTTATCACCTACACCTTATACATATTCCTCACACTTAGGGTAATTATCAGCTATAGCTTGTTTAGATACAAAAAAAGATGGAAGCGATGAGCTAGCAAAAATTCAAACTGTCAATGAGTGCTACTGAAGAAAGTCAAAATAAGTGTAGCCAGAAAACAGCCTTATCGTTATTTTTCTTACTTGAATTGATTGCTCATGTTTTGGGCTGTGTTGCTCTAATAAGCCCAAGCTGGCAGTACGTATATCTTGAAGTAAGTGTCAAAATGCGATTTTTTTTTTTTTCAAGTTTCCGTAACATTACAATTCGATTTAGATTCAATCATATTTCAGCAAACTTCTAATTCATATTAGATTTTTTCTTTCATTTGCTACCTTTCCCTCTTGTTTATGCTTAGTATTAAATAAACTTGTATTACTAATATTTAAGTCAGATATTGTAGAATGGACGTACAGAGCACCACCATGGATTGTGGCTTGATTGTAAACGCGATTATTCTCATGATTATGGCCGAAGCCGTGAGTATTACGAAACTTTGTATAGGTTCGTATAATACTGTTCTGTTTAAGATGGGATCACATTTATGAAGGACTGGAAGATTAGGAAGGGAATAAATTAGCCCCTTTTATACGACCGAAATCTAGCACCATTTTTACCCTACTCGGTTTCAATTCATTTTGATCTATATCGAAATTATAGGCTTAATAAACAACAGTCACCATTTGATCAGTTTTTTCTCACATCATTACTATGTGTTTACAAATTCGATTATTATATTGATATGGAGGATCTGTATGATCATAATCATGACGAGAATCGCCTCCAAGATGACGCTAACCAACATTTACTATTGGGTTTGTTAATTACATGTCCTTTTCCTTTTCTTTAATTTATATAAAGTCTCATTTTGTTTCAGGTTGGAAAATAGTGTCATTAGCTGCTCTTGGATTTGCGACATTAGCAGCAAGTGCAGCATTATTGCTTTCAGTTTGCGCTTTTTGTCATCGTACTCTTATTTGCGCTGCAGCTGTTCTTGTCACTGTTGCTGGTCGGCATATCTTTAGAATTTACTTTAAGACTCAAGTCTTTTCTAAATTTTAAAAGCACGGTTATCATTGAATTCACACAAGAAGTACGATTTTCAATTACAGTAATAACAAAGCGCGAATGATAAGTTGGACTTTGGATTAAAAAAAAAGACTTTATTTTTGCTTCTGAGTAATAATTCAATCTTACAGCTTTGCTCTCTTCCATGGGCTTATTAATATTTTACATCTGGGCCAACCATCAGGACAACAATATTATTAAAGAAGAAGATGGCATATATGAGGTTAATTATGAATTGGTCATTTTTCAGTTGATAGCTGCAGAAAAGGAAAACAATAGATACTGATTTTTATTGGCCAGAATGTTGCGTCGATGTTGGAATAGACCGACCAACACTGTAAGATAAAGAATGACGTCGTTGAAGTGGCAAATCAGCTTGAAATTCAGTAGTCCGTAATGTATATTTTGACGCGTACTTTAAAAGGACGCCTTTAGATAATGATTATATTTGGTCTAGCCTTACTTCCATAAACCAAATCTTTGTAGTTAATTGGTATTTGAAACATTTATAAAAATCGGTTCAATAAAAATTGGCTTAAGGAATGGACTGACAGTCAATACGTGAAAAGCATGATGGTGATGCTATTTATTGATACTCACTAAGTAATGAGTACAATCACCAGTGGTTGATTTGAACCATTTAATGATGTAAATTTCTTTCCCCAACAGAATGGATTCTTAAATTCTAAATTCAGTACTGTTGAATCTTCATTCTGAAAATGGTTATATGTTATTAGGAAGGCATTTGCGATGATATGTAAAATCATGTCAACGTGTCCGTTTGTTGACTTTGAAGAGGACGCAGAAGGACGTTCTATTTTAGAGATTTACTTATTTCTGTAAAAATATTTAAGGAATATTAAATTCAGAGGTTTGGAATCGAAAAGGACATTTTGTCTTAGGATAGTGTAGTGATCAGATTATTTTCAGCAGAATACGTTCTTTTATGTGTAACTTGTGCTTTAGCTGTCTTATAACAACTGCGAAATGGAGAATTTTAGTTGTCTTTGTAAGATGCACGACAGTTACATTTTCTCATTTTTAGCAGTATTTTGGATGGGCGCTGTATATGCAAATAGCAGGGACGACGACGCAGTTTTTTGCATCTTTCTTAGGTTGCGCTGTTACCTCAATGGCATTCAGAAAAAGTCGGGCCAAATTGGTCAAGATCGAGGTTTCTCATCCTAATTTATACTCACTTATTATTTAACTCAGTGCTGCATTCTTCGAGTGAATCTCTAGATTTCAGGTGATTGATAGAGACAATTCAACCTTGCTTGATCGAACAGTTTCACTCCCATTCAAGCGTTCATTTTCAGCAATTTACAAATTGGACTCAGCTGACCTCCAGAAGTGGGAAAGGGATTACATAAATATCATCCAATCAGATAGCATCACCAAACGGGTAAGTTTTTAAAGAATATTAGAAAAATCTATAATGCATATTCTAGCTTAGACAATTAACGAACATTCGTGATTTTTCCTTATCACCACCCATATTTTCAATTTTTTGCTTTTATTGTGTCTGAGACGTAACTATACATCAAGCACGATCATATATAGCAGGCCATCATTTATGGTTAGTCTCCGCTTACTAATTGGTATTGAGAAACAGCTGTGTTAGTTGTTCTATCGGTTGTTATCAATACTTGCATTTTATGAGTTTTTTTATCTCGGACAAATAGGATTTGCAATTTCAAGAGTTCTATATCGGCACCAGATTTCAAGAAGTACCCGAGGAAGAACAAACAGAATCCACAGGAAAGCAAAATCACAAAATCCACTTCTAATTTATTCGACCAACCAAACTTAAACACTGCTTTCGAAACATTTCCACAATCATTTTCATTTCCAGTTCCAAAGGTTACGTTTCTCATAAATTTGCACATGATAATTGCCTCATTTGGGGTAGAGAGCCTCATTTTATAGAAAAAGTGATCCCAGTTTTCACGCAATAGAATATTTGATTTTCGGCAATGCAGTACAACTTCCTCTTCAACAAATACTGTAAAGATTTGTCTTGATGAATTAAGAACTTTTACTGCATGCTCGTTTCTGCAAGAGTATGTGTGCATGTGTGCTACATATTGTGTTTGAGGTCTAAGAAGCAAACATTAATATTTAAATTATTTTCTATATCACACGGTCCTTTTTCATTTTGGAATTCTTCACTGACTGCACAACTTCTTGTGTGAAAGTCAGTTTTTGATTACAGTCAATTTTAAAAGTCACGTCAAAGCAACCTTCAACGGTGATGGATGCAAATCGACGATTAAGCGATGATCTTGATCTGACTTACGAATACTTGCCAGACGACCTCGTAGGAAATTCACGAAGTACAGAAACGTTAAACAGATCGTTCACAACAAATTTTACTGACATCAGCTTATTCGGTCACAGCAAGTATGTCACGAATATCTATCGCTTTTTATGATTCATTTGACGCCTTTCTCATCTTTCTAATGCACAAAAATTCAGACCAAATCGTAGTTTCATTTTCAGGTTTTTTACACTTCAACTGTTTTTTAAAATGGACAAAGCAAAAGAAGTATTTTCTTTTTGCAGAGATATTTGTAACCAACGCAGCCACTCACGAAGTCCAGTCAATGTCTATGATAAAGTTTACGAGTATATCCCAGATATAGCTAAATCACGTAATCATGAACAGGCAAACAGTTGTTTTAAGAATATCGCCATTTCTGCTGACAAAATTTTAATTCGTTCCGGTTTGATTTTTATCATTTTCAACAAGTATCCAACTCCTTCTAAGGTGATTTAATTGAGGGTATCCAATTCCTTCTAAGGTGATTTAAATAGGAGTAGATAAAAGAAAATAATTCAAAACGTTTTGCATAATCTGCTGTCTGATTTCTACTAAATAATTCTGTAATTGCATGGGTTTAAGGACAAGAACAGACAACTGATGAAGACCTTAGAACACTTATCAACGATGTGTCTTCCTGTTCGAACACTACAGCCACTAAGTTCACTTTTTTTCATTTTTTTTTCATGTAAAAAGGAACCTAAAAAAAAAATTTTTTTTTTGATCATGACAATTTTAACAGTTTTTTTCATTTAGATCAGCTTTCACGAATTTGGTTCCTGAAACAATCACTGTACCGACAAATCGGTGTACATCTGGTGATATGCTTTCAGTCCTACCAAATGATGTATTTATTGGTTTTGTATTTTAAATTCATAGATTTTTTTTATGATGTTTGTTTTAGAGATTTCTTCATTCACGTGAGTCGTTCCACTTAATCCTAATCTTAGTTGGTTCCACGATGTGACATTGATGAAATAATATTGCAGCCAAGAACAAGGATATCCAATTTGCAAAATTTTCTGGTAGAACGAAACGCATATCTTCATTTTCCAAATGGGCACTCACTGAATCATGTTTCTGATGGTATTGCGATCAATACATTCGATTTTAGAACACTTATGGGAAGAGAAGGAGAAAGGTATTTGAAAAACCGGATTGAAGTGCTTTGAAATTTCAACATGGGTGATGATGGAAGAATTGGGATTTAAGAACCTGCTAGAAAATCGCTATAATGAAAATTCTATAAATACCATACACAGGGATTATGTCGGATATTACAGATCCATCAAGAATTTGGTTTTTCGACCACAGAAAGATGAAAGTATTGAGGCTTTCGAGCGTGCTGATAATTCATCAGAACACAGTTCACTAAACAAATGCATGCCGAATAAGAGTAAAACACTGGATCCGATAACAAAAATTATCTTACCAGAAAACAATGACATACAAATGACATGCAGTGTTATTCCCACCCCATATATGTTAGTTTCCTACCTTATTTATTTCTTCAGTTATTTAGTATGTGTCGATGTTGTTATCAGAAGGTCATCGCACTTCAAAAATAGTTGCAAGACCCATTCTTTGTTTTAAATCACTCTTTTATTTGGACCGTCACTTCCGTAATTTATATGTAATTTCTTATGCAGTCTAGTTGAAACTACTGGATGACATTTGCCGTTGTCGATTATCACTGGACCAAACAAAGTTTTATATTCTAAACTTTCTTTCATGATTCACTGGACAAAGAATTCTTTTGTTTGGTGATGATATGACGCGTTTAGCATTTTTGCCTTCCTGTTAGTCCATCACAGTGGATTTTTTTCGTCAATAATTATCATTTAAGAAATCATTCATTCAAACAACAATGAACAAAGTACCTTTCATGAAAGTGGTGCATAATGACGAAGTGTATTGCCTAAACTAGTTGGTTGAATACCTTTCTTTTTTCATGCAGACATTTCAGATGCTTTATTTGCTAGTGTTTTAGGTGCTCAGCAGATGAAATGGATCGTTCCATAGGTTCATTAGATACATTTAACAGTAACGCGGCTATAAAAAACAACGACCAGCAGTTTGAAGCAAAACTGTGTTTGAATTTGTTCATGAATGGTGGAGTAGCGTCGCTTCTTACTGGAAACAATTCTGATAATGACTCCGCTGAAGCAAAAAAGAGCAATATCACTACCGTCTAGTAATTTATTAGTGAATTCCTGGCATCATCAGGATGGATAAAATATGCCGAATAATAATGCACTGCAGTCATCTCTTTTATACATAGATTACTTGAGAAATCTTCATTTGTTCCGAAAAAAGTGCCTACTTTTTTCAAAAATTTTTACCTCTATATATTACTTCTATTGTTACTTTAGTTATGCTTTTATTGTTGACAAAGATGATGATTCCAGTTAAAATTTTTTTTTATTCTTTGCTATTCCATCGGTAATATGGTTTTGTTCTAAAAAAAAAAAATAATAAAATGTATGTTACGAGTTGTTGCTCGTGTTTTGCGTAACACTTTGTTTGTGGAAATGTAATTCTTGAGAGTGAAAATTTGATGATCTTAAGGGAAATTCGAGAAGTGGCTAATCCATCATAGCTAAGGGACTTATTAAACAAGGATTCATTATTGACTAGTGGAGAATTGGGAAATTATATTACTGAGGGGTGGATTTCAAGAAATTTCAATCTTATTTCATAGTAAAGGTAAGCAAGTGAAAAGGACAGAATAACAATGCGTTGTTGTTTCCATGGTGACACTGAGGCTAATGAGAAATGGAAAACGTAGGATGGGATAGTACCGAAGAAGTGAATGGCTGAAGTGCATATTATCGGAGAGATTGAATATGCATCTGGGTTCCCAGAACAACGTCTTTTTTGTCGCTGGGAGCTCGGATTTGGTGAGTTATTCGTGTTTCTAGTTAGATGAATCTGTGAACAGTCTCACTTTTTAAAGTAAGAAGATTTTAAAAAATGAAAAGTGGTTCCCAACAAACTACTTTTTATCCTCGAAATTTCCATTAATTTTTTGTTGTTATTTCGTGAACTATTTCATCATGAAGGTCATACATAGCTAAAAGTGCTGTACTGTTTAAAATCACTTTAAGGTGGTGGATGGCGTGTAATACAAGGAGTAAGCAAAGGACAAACTCAGATCGACTTATCCGAATATGAAGATTTTGCATATTTTTCACATCCGTTGGATATACATCTTATAACTAAAACCATACAAGGTCAGCATAACTTCATAAAATGGAAATTATTTTGAAAAGAACCTTGATACTTGAACTCTTACATCTCTGAGCTGTCAAATTTAAATTACCGGCATTTGCAGTCTTCTGTAGCCGAAAATTGTGGATTGGTCGTAGACGGAAAATCTCAAAACAGCAACTATGGAAGAAAGTAAAGAATTTACTCAAAACATTCCTATATTTAGGATGGCCTTCAATTAGTTTACAAATCTGGCATTACGATGAATTTGGTCGGCAGGAACTGTATGGCTACGGGTCCATATATTTACCAGCTTCACCCGGTGAACATCAGGTAATTGGTTTGCGTTGTCAATATAAAAACTGACTATTGTTTATAGTGACTGGTTGAACCATTTGCAAACAGAAATTTCATTTTTTCGTGATCGGTTTACAGCTAAGTTATTGATTTGATTAATTTACTAGTTTCCATTAATTACAGATGAAATGTTATACATGGAGACCGAAAGGTAGTTTACGTGAAGAAATGATGCAGTACTTTGTTGGAGGTGGTTTACAATTAAGCAATGAAAATTCGACACGACTCGATGAATACTCAAGATTGCGCACTGTATCAATGGGTGTCGTTAAACTGCGTATTTCAGTGATAACCAAAAATTTTGATCGTTTCGGAATCCAGTGCTAATAACTTTAGCCTCTGCTTAACCATTCTTTGTGTCTCGTTAAATGTGAACGTCATTTGTAATATATTATGAGCGCTTCGTTAGTGAGCGTATTTTATCTTGACAGAATGTCTCCATTAAGAAACTTGTTTAGTGTTCCTATCTATTTCATTCATTTCCTACCAAATATATCATCCAGCAGTGCGTAGTGATTCCTCACTGTTATAATATTTTCTGATCACATTTTATAATGTCATGACGATGGTCACTATCAATAAGCCGGAAGAGGTACATGTATTCCGCATCTTCTCTGACCTACAGTTGACTTGTAATACGTTACTTTCTCACACGCTGTCTATCTTAAATTTGTAAAATTTCTAGTTTTTGTAATAACTTTTTGTAATAATTTTTTTTTTACTTTCGAATGCATTACTTTCAAATGTATCAATTAAATGGTAGCGTACAGGAGATAATAGAGCCACTTTCCATAAAAACTATTTAGCATTTCCAGGTGTTTCTTAGACGACTAGCCAATCTGTACAGTCAGATCTTGTCAGCTATGCCCCAAAAAGTAAGATTTATTGTCAATGCTGCTTGACTATAACAGCTCTAAGACTTCTGAAAGCGCTCTGGGACGTATGCTGAGGGAAAAAGGAAGTTTTATGATCTATTTCAAGATGTAACACGTAAAAATCAAAACCATTAGAATCATCAAACATGAACGGATGAATCTTTTGCAAAGGATTCAAGTTCGTTTCGCTGTATTCAAATTAGACTGTTTATTACTATTAATAGAAAAAGAAGTAGAAAAGTACATTCGACTTACATTAATGTTTGTTGGAAAACTCAAAACTTAGAAAAGTTAGCAGAAGCAGGAGAACAAGTTTTGAGACAGTGAGAAGAAGAGCGTATTATAAAGTGATCAATGATAGCAAACAATTTAAAAGATCAAAATAAGTACGGCAGTGTGAAGCTGTCATATGATATTCTAATCAACGCTGTCAAAGAATTTGTTGGTTACATCTACAGTACTTTTTTCTTTTACTTAAATAACATAACACCACAAGTACGACGTTTTTATTGCACTGACTGTGCAAGCCTTATTCGTATCCAAATGCAGTTGTGTTTACATTAACTGGCTCAGGAAAAGTTTCAATTCCATACCATTTATCTGAAAGCATATTCCAGTGATCCTACTGAAGAAATGGAAGACTTTATATCACTTCTATTACTTGATCCTTTTAGTGCCTTTTCATCAGACTATTTTTTTTCCCATATTCTGTCAGACAAAGTACACATAGCACAGCACATGCCTATCAGTGTACTAATCAGTATTTTGCTCTAGATTATTTGGAATATATCAGGAAAAGGGTGGTGTTCCTTCTGTGTTGTTTTCGTTTCTTCCATCTTTGGATCACTAGCGTAGTAGACCGCAGACGTCGGTTATCAAGAAGAATGTGTGGAATGTAGAAGATCGAATTCTGGGAAGTACGGGATACCATACAGAAAGCAAATTTCGTTTTCTTTTTGAACCTTTAAAAATTTGAACTCTGTTTTAATTGATCAGTTTTGCATTTGAAAACCAACAATATAAAAAAGCTTTCTTTAGTAATCAATAATTTAGAGCTAAGATAATTCTGCACAGTATCACCAATTATATTCCGCTCCACCTCTATTCTGCAAACCATCAAAGCTGTTTTCGTAATCTTACGGACATTTTTCCCGAAAACCACTCAATAGTCCTCCAGTTATTTCTCAAATCACATGATCTACAGCAGTTTGTACGCTGACTAGTGATAACCCGACTCAACTCTGCTCAACTGAACCCGAACCCATGAGTGTTGCAACTGCTAAATGCTAAATAGAATACATGTGGGAGCTAAAGAAACAAGTGCGTCATGGAGAGGCAACACGAAAATAGCACAAGGAATATGAGAAACAAACTGTGTAATAATCTGCACGAGAGCACATCTCTCACATAGCGAGGAGTGGCGGCGACTCAGCAACCGAAGTGGACAAGCAATTGAAACGGCAGAATGGACGGTGTCGAGTTGTCTGACAACTCCCGCTTTCTCTGTGTTGGCACGACTTGCGAATAATATTGGGGGAATGGGACTGGGGTACTGGGACTGGTGTATGGCGTGCTGCTTTGCGGGACTTTTTTGAAACGTGTTTGCTTTCCATATGTACCATTTCCATTTGTTGATGTGGATCAGGAAAAGAAGCGATACCAGTTTTAGGAATCAGTGTCAGCATTTTCAGCGCTACTTTCGTGCCATACATTTATTTTTGTGGTCTTTATTCCTCAGACGAAATTTGCTTCTAAACTTTTGAACAGTAATATTTTTAAGTCTTTTAAGAACTGTTGAAAGTAGTATCGAAATTGTGAAATTAGTTAGGGTCGATGACTTTTCGTGATGGTAATAATCGTAATTCCATGACTTCATTTGTTTTTGTTATTCCAACAAGACTTTTTCATAATTTGGATAAGTAGGAATAATTTTCAGGTAACATAAATCTTCATGTATAAAGTGATAATAAGGAGTTATTGGTTATCGCTGGTAATTTTATCTTTACCAGCTGCGTTAACGAATGTCATTTGGTTGGATATAGATAATCACGATGGTATCATCAAAAGTGCTCAGGTACAAAAATTTTCAATTTCTTTGGGGATTTTTGCATGGTAAAGATTTTAATCATTTTTAAAAGCTGTAGGGACTAGTCAGCTAGCGAGAAAAAATGCTTGATTTCTTAAACGATTTCGTTTGGGAATGTTACAATGTATTACTAATGTACGTTCTGTTCTGCATCTATTGGGTTATCTAAAATGAATTCGGAAATGAAGATATTCAAAGATATATTTAACCCATAACGAGTCTGACTAACACAAGTTACACGACTCTTACTTTTAACCAACTTTTGGAATTGTTTGTCCTCATGGCATATTTAGTTTAATACTGCTGTGTTTTGATCTTTTCTGTATTCTTTTCCTACTGATTGAGTAGGAACAATATTGCTTAAGATAATTATTAGCTGTATTCCATTCTTATACGGATATTTCATTTAAAATTGCTGTGAATAGTATGCCGATGATTATAAATACGGATATTCGTCACTATGGGGATTTATAATATAAAAAATTATGTTTTTTGAGTAAAATTATATAAGAAAATAAGTAAATCAGATTATTTTTTAAACTGCTTGTGTTTGATTAATACAATTATTACTGGTAATTAATGTGTTTTGACATGTTTTAGGTTGTGTTTGTTGCGTTTTGTGCTGATTGGTGCCCATTTAGTCGTCGACTTAAACCAATTTTTGAAGAAGCTGCTGCTGTTTTTGCACAAGAAAACCCTACAGCAAATGTCATCTGGGCTCTTGTAGATAGTGTCGAACAAGTGAAGTTTCTCTTTGAAGTCAACTGATGAGTTCTTTTATGTGTGATAGAGATGTCCACCTTTTTTGCTAAGTTTAAGCTGTTTATAGGCGAAAATTGCTGATAAATATTCTGTCAATAAATATCCAACGATGAAGGTTTTTATTAATGGAGAATTAGCAAACAAAGAGTACAGGTATTTCCATTGCATTACTTAGTTCTATTTACATATTTACGGACTGTGGTTTCGATATAAAAAAATCCGTTCTGTTTAACTGCAGATCTACGCGCTCAGTTGAAGCGCTTACAGCGTTTGTTAAACAACAACTCTCATCCAGTATACAAGATTTTGCTGGTGAGAAAGACCTAGAACGGCAAATGGACAAATCCAAGAGAAATGTGGTTGCTTATTTTGCAGACAAAAATAGCAATGAATATCGAAGTTTCCAGGTTGCTTTTTTACTAACTACGAGTTGCTTTAAATCAGTTTTCAAGCAGTTTTATGGATTTATTTTGTCGTTTTTAGAAGGTTGCTACTATTTTACGCGAGGATTGTACATTTTGGGTTAGCAATGATGAAAACTTGAAAGCTGTGAATGAAACTATGATGCATTTTCGAGATCCGGATACTGAAGATGAACAAAAGGTTAACAAATTTTGATGTTTGATTTCGGCGCTATTTGGTGATAAACGGGAGAAATTTTTGAGAATTTGAATTATAAAGCTATATGAATATATTATAAATTCTACGAACAGTACGAATTCAGAAATTCTATGTAGAATAAAAAAAAAAAATGCACTGAAAATTTGTTGCAGTTCACGGGCAATTTTACGGACTACAATTATGTAAAGCAATGGCTTACAGATAAGTGTATACCACTCGTGCGAGAGGTCACATTTGAAAATGTTGAAGAGCTGACGGAAGAAGGTCTACCATTCTTGCTTTTCTTCCGAAATCCTGGAGACAAAAAAGGCGACAAAAAGTTCACTGAATTGGTAAATTGTATCCCATGATATTTTTTTTGGTAAGTGGAGAGTTTCAGATCCTCAGAATATTATAAGTTTAAGCAAGCATTAGCTTATCCAAGTCCGTCGTTTTGAAGTTGCTCGTTAAACATTTTCCATTATAGGTAGTGCGTGAACTTTATGATCAAAAAAATGCAGTCAATGCTTTGCTGGCAGATGGTCATAAATTTGCTCATCCGTTAAAACATTTAGGAAAAACTGAAGATGATTTGCCGGTTTTAGCTATTGATTCCTTTCAACATATGTTTTTGTTTGATAATATGGATGAATTGTACGTTCCTGGGAAGCTTCGCCAAGTATGTTTTATTTATATCCGTTGGGATTATAAAATATTTTAGATGCTATTCATAATAACGCTTTCCGTGAAACTGTGGTTAATACTTCTTGTTTTTAATCTTTCATTTTTATAATTTCTTCATTTTACATATTCCCTAACTCCTAGCGATTAAGTATATTATGCTTGGAACCAAATTAAAAGTTTGTATTTTAGTTTGTTCTCGACTTGCATTCTGGAAAATTGCACAAAGAGTTTCATGAAAAAATGGATCAGGAAATGATAGATTTGCAGAAACTGGAATTGAAAAAACTTGAAAAATTTGCTGAAAATGAAGCAAAACCATCGACGGCAGTATCATTTGCAACGCCTCCTCCTTCTATTTTTAAGGAGTTGAAACCCTCAGAAAATCGTTATTCTTTACTAAGAAAAACTGAACTATAGTTCACATAACTCTAATTTTACCGCAACTACCTTTAAAATGCAGAGGAAATGACAATTCCCTCGAAGCTTTTTGCCATTTGCTATTTGCTGTTATATTTAAAATTTCAGGGTGTTTTTTTAAAAGTGCCTTTTGAAATAGTTGAATTGTCCGACCAGTTAAAATATTATTGTGTATCATTATGCTTTGTAATTAGTCATATACGTAGCTCCAGTAAGTTTCACAAGAATCTCATTTTATGTGAAAGTTTTTTATCATCAACTTTTAATGTTGAAATAACCGAAAATAATTGTCTGATTCATTTACGAATCATTTTTCCGAGTGCTGGATTTCTTCCTGCATTCTCCTGTCTCATGTTTCTGAATTGGACTATTTCATGTCGAGATGAGCAGTTTTACTGCATCGTTGTCCATCAGATATTTTAGATCGAAGTTTTGGCATCTTACTGCTAATATCTTCTTTTAATACCTAAAATTATTATTACTATTATTATTATTATTATTAATTATTACCAATTGTTAATCATCGTTATTATTATTAATTATTCGTTATTATGACTAATGATTACAAAATTTAGATATTATTACTGTTTGTTACAAATTATTAGTTCATCATACATTGGTTCCAAAAGGATATGTCGTCTTGCAATGATTTAACTCCGGATTTGTTTTGTTTTAACTGCTACTTATCATTGGTCTTTTGTATTGCAGCAGTGAATCGCGGGATCTATTGATTAAGTGTACTTGTTTCAATACATGCTGGTAAAAATAGATAGAATGTAAAAGCGAAATTAATAAAGAATATGGTTTACGATTTTGATACCTCAATCCGTTTTACAAATTGACACCTCTAGATTGATGACAACTTTTTATTATCTTGGTTAAATTCGGGTTTATAACTAATGGTTTTATATTTGCTAGGTTTTGTTGAAGATCCATTGACCCAGGATTTCATTGATTTGCAGATTTAATGAAAATTTGGCAGAGAGATTTCAATCTGGATATCATACTGTATTCTGTTTTTTATTTTTTCACTTTTTTTCTAAGGTATTCATGACTTCTATTTCTTTGTAAATTTTTGTAATTTTATAAGATTAAATGCTGTTAACAATTTCAGAAGTGTCCTATGCTTGCTGAACCAATTCTAATGCTCACTTTTCTATCATGTTTTAATTTGTTGCATAAATTCACTTCCGAAAAATTTTCATCTACAGTTATGTATATGCTATACGTTTGTAAGTGTTGTACGTCGTGATTCATTCAGGTTTGTTGAAATTCAGTAGATAAACTGGTGGTTTTTATTAGTTCACAACTGCCCATTGGTATTAAATGTGGTCAAGCTACTGATTCAGTCAATTTCAATAGATAATGATGCCACACAATTGAGCTGAAGTAAAGGAGACAACATCAGTATGATGATCACACAATTAATAGTTCGTCCTGTCTATATCAACAACTGATTGAAGGTAGCCGTTGTATTGTTTGTTCTTCTGAAAGACTAACTTTTCTAAATCGATAGTTTTCACGAGCCCCTGATTGCGCAGTTGCTGAGTAATGTATCATATGCTTCTCGTCTACAGCATTCAGTAGTCCAGAGTATTATCACATTATAAAATGAAGCAGTGACTGCTGCGACATTCTTATCACTCTATCTAGCTATCATCACAAGCCAACATTTTCTTTTATTTTCCACAAATTGCTCCTCAATAATCCAACTTTCTACACATATTTTTTATTCATTTGATTAGAAATTTTATTGAAGTCCATATTTTGACTAGGAAATTTCTTAAGGAAATATTCCAATGGAAATTCGACTTTTGAAATAGGAGCACTTTTTCCACTCGTATTGTTTCAAAAAAATTTTTGAATATTTTTTCCAGCATAAGGAAATAACGATTGTTTTTTGTGCAGGTGCAAAGTTTGATCATTACAACATTTTCAAAAAGTGTTGACACCATGACAAAGTACTGTTTAATTTCCAACTTCAAAATTAACGCTGCTTTCATTTGAGAGAAAAAAAAAATGCCTTCTAATTCCAGTTAATTAGTTGGTAAATGAGTGAAGAGGAAAGAAAAACCTTGCTTGGAAATGAGTATGGAAATACTAACAGTTATTCGCAAGAATTCCCAATCAAATATACCGTAACAAATCAGTCTTATCAAGTTAATGTTTCCTTCTGGAAAAAAAGACAGCACAAAAAACTTCTCCGTAAGGTTATAGTTCCTTCAAATTTCAGATTTTGCTGACTACTGGTTAATTATTTTATTAATTCTCTTATAAAACAGCTACCTTTGCAAACTGTGTGTGTTACGAAACTTTCAGAAAATACAGGAATGAATGCACTGTTTGACATATTTTTCTAAAATAATATGTTGTTCTTTATTTTACTTCATATGAATTTACGATACAAATAAAAGAGCAAAGTAATATTGTACAGAAGTCAGTTATTAGTCGAGAACTGGGATTTAAAAACGATTATTTCATTCATAGAATAATATGTAGTAATTATAGTACAATGAACATCAACAGCGTCTACAATTATTATACCTCCACGATGAACAACTGTTCACACATTTTTTGCATGGAAATGCAACAGCAACGAATGACGAAGAGCAACGAAAACGAAATATAAATAGTCTTTTGGCAGGAATAACTTTTGCAACGAATGTTATTTTGCTGTTTGCGAATGGAATTGCTTCCGTATTGTCCGGTTCTCTTTCTATTATAAGGTTCACTTTTTAAAAGATTTGGAGATTTCTGTAAACCCAAATCTTCCTGGAAATCCTGAGACTTTCACAGTAGTATTATTCTGCATCTGATTTTTTTTTTTTCAGTTCTCAAAAGTTAAAAATCTTCATGAAAATAAGTAAAAATTTCCTTAACTTAGCACGTTCCTTGATTCGGCTGTGGACTGTATTAGTGGAGTATTAATTTATATCAGCACTTGGGCCATCAATAATACGGACACATTCAATTATCCACGAGGACGAGCACGCTTAGAGCTTATCATTGTTCTCATTTGTTCCGTCATTATGGGTGTCGCTAACATTATGATGATTATCCAATCAGTTGAATCAATTGTGAATAAGAGTGTGAGATATGCTTCATTTCGTAAATAATGACAAATTTCCAACGGAAATGCAAAAACAAAAAAAAAAAAAGCGAATCGACTTACGATTTACAAGAAAACCAATAAAAAGTTAACACTTTTTAAACCATTTAACCTTTCATTTTTGAATAAGTACCATTTGCAGATATATCCAAATGCAAGCGTACCTACTATTTGCATATTAGTTATCGCTTGTGCAATAAAAGTACTACTGATGATATTTTGCTATAGACACGGTACACCCGGCTCACGGGTTCGTTTC
The DNA here is from genome assembly GCF_000002995.4 of Brugia malayi. Lineage (NCBI taxonomy): Eukaryota > Metazoa > Nematoda > Chromadorea > Rhabditida > Onchocercidae > Brugia > Brugia malayi. The sequence goes on from NW_025062479.1 coordinate 7,129,487, forward strand.
CCTTTTTAAATAGATATTCCAGCTTAATTTAAGAGTGAAAACAAAGGTGGCTTTTTGAGATTGTCAAGATTTATATGTAAGTGGTTAATAGAATAACTATAACTGGTATAACCAACAATGTTGATGGAAGGATTTTCAGACACTAGCAATGGATCAGCGAAATGATATTATAACAAGTGCGGTTGCACTAATTAGCGCTTTTATTGGTGACAAATATTGGCTTTATGCGGACCCGATTGGAGCCATTTGTGTCTGGTGAAAATATTGTCCATTTCTGATTATAATGCTTGAATTTTGTTTGTGACGCTTTGCTAAATTCTGCCGTTTGTTATTATTTTTTTGGCATTGTTTGGATTCACTTCCCTTTCATTTCGATCCCGCTATCAAAATTGTGATAGCGGGATCGAAATTAGGTCTTCACGTAAGAGTATCAAATAATATGTTACAGCACATTTGTGGCCTGCTCGTGGTTTTTTAATGCAGCAGACAATATACCAATGCTGGTGGGTAAACGTGGTGATCAGGAGAATCTATCACGCATCATTCGGATCTGTGTGGAGCACGACGAACACATCAAATGTCTGGATCATGTTATGGTTTATCACACAGGTTCCTTGGCGACAGTGGAAGTACACATTGTGCTTGACGATGACTTGCCACTCAAAATTACTCATGATATCATCGAATCGCTAACAAAAAAAATCTCAGTTTTACCATTTGTCGAACGAGCTTTTGTACACGGTGATTACCGTTGTGATGGTGACTGGGCCGAGTAACTTTTTGCTTGTTCATTTCTTTATGTTTTGATTGAATATGTAGTCTATAAAGTTTGGAGCGAGGAGCAATAACTATTACGTTAGCACTTTGAGTGATAGCAGTAAGTTTAAATTGTTATATTGGATCTATTGTTACAAAATAGGTTTTTATTGTATTTTGAGTTAAAGTTTCATATAAATCAATTACTGCATAAAACATATTGAATATTATGGCTTCGTACTGTTCTAAAGCGTATTTCACTTTATTCATCTTACGCTTAATTTGTAAGTTCAGACAAATCTCAGAAACTATCTAGTAATTCGTACTTTTTATTGGCCTGGATTTTATTTTATTCGTAACTAAGATATATTGTTGATTTTTTGGTCATTTACTTCACATTCTAGTGAGATTTTTGAGAAAAAAATAATATCTAGCAATCGAAGTCTCACTTGAGAGATTGTGCTTTTGGATAAATTTTGTCCCCTTATTTGTGAAATTCAGTATTTACAGCTTACACGATCTTTTTCTGTTACGGAGACTTGAAAAAACTTGAAAAAGAGCCAAAAATTAAAACTGATATAGTGAGTGATCGATTCCCTGCGTCCTCATTGTCTGCTTCATTATCAGATCCCCACTGGTGATCAGAAATGGAAACCACTCGGAACTGTGAACCATCTGCAAATTATTTATCGAAAATCGCATTTGAAACGTTATTCCAAACTTATTGAACAATTTATGCTGCTTACATAAGTTCTTCGTTTAGTTTTACAAACATGAGATTTTCAGTCTACACATTAATTTTGACAAAAAATAAGTTCTAGAAATAATGTAATAATGCAATAACATCCAACCAGGTTGTGGATCGCATCCATTGTGAAATAAGGGTATGTCCAAATATCTAGGTGTATTTTAGTTTAAAAACTCAAAGTGAAGGACAACGAATTACACACTCCTCAAGTAATTTTGGTTGAGCACAGCACTAGCTTCATTAAACTAGACTTTTCGTACGTACAGGACTTATCAAATGATTCTAATTTCAAATTTGTAAAAGTAACAAATATCGTAAAATAAGAACAGAAAACATATAACATAATTTGCATCTTGGATTTCGAAAATAATCATTATCCTTCTCAAACTGTAAATTCCTCAAATAGAGAACTATGATTAATTTGTTACTCCACTGAATCCAAGCATAAGATCTTCACTTTCTTCACCCATATTTTGCAGTATGTGCAGTAGAAGCTTAGCGAAATTAGTAGCTGAAGGACTTGCAAAAACTATGGGAACAATTTTCTAGTTGACATGAGCTGTTTGATTTATGGCAGACAAAAACAAGCAACACTAATGATGAACCATTGAATTAATTGAGCCTTTCTTATAACGTCTATTCATTTTTCAAGCACTACTTTTTCTTCAAAGAACAGCAAAACGATACGCTTTAGAAAATTACATTTTGAAAAGTATCGAGTGAGTAAAACTGAACATGGAAGTAAAACCACATCTAAAATCACAGCGCTAAACAGCTAAAGAAATACGACTATTACAATGCATAATAAATCCCCTTATACGCATTTCCACTTCACGCTTTACTATGTATATAGCTTGTTTTACAATATAACCGATTTACATCTTGGACAACTGATTTTTCAGTTCTGTAAATTATGTGAAGGTCGAGCAGATATTATTACTATATATATTACAAAGGAATTGTAAAAGAACACATGATTTTATAATGCGAATGAAGTGATAAGATCAGAGAAGGCCTCTCATAACATCTGAAGACTTTGAAGTTTTTTTTTTTTTTTTAAGTTCCTTAATACCACTCAAAACCAGCACTACTCAAGAGAAATTTCTGTAGTCATCGTCAATAAAAGCAAAAATAGAAATTAATTACTTCTCATCATTTCAGTATAAATCTGTCAATTGCTCAAATTAAAAAACTTTCTTTCTACAACGTAAATCAGTTGCGGTTTACTGTGACTACGATATAATACTGCAAAAGTGTCAATTAGAAAGATAAGTTTCATCATCATCAGATACCTTCTTCAAGAGAATTGAAAATAAATCGAATTTCCTGAAAATCCTTCAAACAAAATTTAAGCTTCTCATGTAGCAAACTAATTTTTTTGCAACCGTCTTAACCTTTTCATAGAGATAAAAGACGAATCAATTCTAGAAAATCAGCAAGGAATTCGGTCCTGTGAAAGCAATATAGAGAGCATCAACAATAAGAAATTAAGTAAAAAATGACAGAAAACACTATGCATAATATACATAATGTATAGCATTAAATATTACATATCCAAATCATGAAATAAATGACGTAGGGATATCTTCTACCGAAGAATATATATAATGTTAAAAAGTCACAACGAAAAGAAAGGATTTGTGCAACAAAAAACTTGATGGTCATAGAAACAACTTAGTGATCAGAAAACTAAGAAATAAAAGTTCAATAATCATGGATTTATCTTTAAAAATTTATCCAAATGAGACAAGTTTACCCAACGAATCTTTTTGTAAAGCACTTCTGTACCTATTTCATAAAATATTTAGCCGCAACGTATCGCTTCATTTTATTCACTGCTGAAGTTTACAGAAGTGCCTGAAAAACTGATTTCAATGACCCTCACTAAGAACTTAATATCAAATATTAAATAGCTAAAGAATAAATTACAATAGTAAACAGGTGCACAACTGGCTCGTTATATTAATTCACTCTTCGATTAAGCTAACAATGTTCCAAAGGATATGCAGAAACCAACCAAACTTTCATAAAAATAAAAGATACTCCATATCTTCAAATAAGGGGTAATTGCATTATTTAAGCGGTTTCAGCTTTGTAAATTGTAGCTGTTCTGCTGAATACGTTGAGTATCGCCTGACAAACTTTCCAGCACCCTAAAAAGTACCTCAGGACACAATAAAGTACGAAGTTCAGTTTCTTTAATAATTTTCATCACACAGTAATCAAACACTACTCATGATGACAAAATACGTGAAGCAAAACATCAGAAATTTGAAACATAACTCAAAAAAGCATCGACGCAAGGAAAAGAGAACAAATAACAGCACTACAATTCGGGTTTTGCATCAGGAAGTTCTGGATATATATCCAAATGTGGAAATGCTTTCTGACAAAGCTTTCGAGCAATCTCTGCCAAATCATATCCTGCTTTATAATACAACGTTTTAGGTGCATTGAATTTAAAACAGTTGCTAAATAATCGTCGAAGATCGGCAACAAACAGTCTTTCCTGCAAACGAAAACCATGAAAAATATAGTGCTAAATTTCAAGGTAATTCATAGCAATATAATTTAATGCAAAAAATGTTAAGCCACTACGAAAAGCTTGTAATAACAGTAGAATAGAAGACTTACGTGCACATAATACTTCGCCCTACAGCGTTCATTCATCGTCTTTAAATCAGTAGGAAATTTAATGTAACCATAGTATTCCGGGACTTCTTCCGCATTCACTGGTTTTAGAAATGGCCATGATGATTTATCAGTCCTCAGTTTATGAAGAATGTTTCGAATTTTGTACTCAAGTTCTTCATGCGGCATTGATTTATCTTCACATTGTTCTAACCCAGGTAATTCGGCATAAGGGACTAATGAACCTGCTGAAAATTAAAAAGAATAGAATTAGTAAAAAAAGAAAAAGTCGTAGAATACTTAGCGACCTTGTTGTCAAGATTTGGAGGTTATAATGCATTAGATGAAATAATTGTTGACAATAACGACCGCACTCACTATTTTAAAATCCAGATTATAGTGATGACTAAGCAATACATCAGTAAAGCCATGATAAACTTGTGGTTCGATAAGCATAAACTACAGACACACAAAACACATGGAAACTACACCATGCCACAGAAAGACGTTTTCAATTCCTGCACATTTCTTCTCTTCCTTGAAGAAGCTTTCTTTCACAGCATTTCGGTAGAGATCATGAAGACGTTTCAAGAAAACCGCAAAACTTGTATAAACTATCCTGAAAATCATGTACAATCATAAGTTATTTTAAAAATCAACTTTCTTTTCGTAATAAATATTTTCAGCAAAACGTATTAGTTTTGTTTGTTCAGTAAACGCATACCACGGATGTAACTGGCAGCCCATTAACGTCGCCCCTTCGTAGTCTTTGATGTAACCATGATACTGTTTTTTGTCCATCGCTATTTTTTCGGAAAAACCCTGTTTTTTGAAATAACCAACAGCAAATTCATCTGCATATGTCAAGAAGTGATATATATGACATGCTCCCACATGATAATCTTTCAAATGATTCATCAAACGAGTACCATAACCTTTCACCTAAAAATTCGACTTCCTTATCACCAAAAAAACTAACAAGAACATTACTGAATACGAAACGAAATAACCTGTTCATTCGCAGTTACAGCACAAAATACGATTTCGATAAACCCTTGTGCTGGAAATTGCCTAAAGCAAATGCCTCCAATAACGCCTCGCTCTGAAAATTAAGTAAATATCAAGAAATATCTCGAGGAAGCAATATCAAAACAAAGGTAAAAAAGATGTAATGCCAAAATATTCTTAATTCAGAAATTGTAAATGCTATGACGGGTAACCTTTTTTGACGATGACCAGATTTTTGTGACGACTGTCGAATACAAGTCTCGTGATATATTCTTTAGGCATGCGAGGCAACTGTGTACTAAACAAACACTGCAGTTGCAATAACCATGTAAGCTTTTGACGGCTCTGATGCCAGTCAAAATTATTTGAAATTACATGGAAAGAAATGACACCATTATATTCCTGAAATTTATACACATCTTTGAAATTTCAATTTCAGGGCTCAAACGACTTTCAATCTTCAGTGAAATGGCAAGCTTCTAAAAACTTTTTTTTCTTTGCTGAAGCTTAAACAGATTGAAGACAAAAAGAAAAGTCACAGCAGATCACAGATAAATCCAACATTACTTCCAATCGCGACACTTCACTTCTAGCAACGTCTACTTCAAAAGCATCCATTTTGTGCACCAAAGATTTCGATACCCTACATGTTAATTCCATACGAGCAATGAACCGTACCATCAAAGATTCATCAAACTCACGTCTCATTTCAAGGTGCATGGTTGAATTTGACTGCTCAGATCCTGAAATAAAAAGAAAAATTAAATATGAAATTCAACTAACTTTGAAAGCACGTCCGTAAAACAATGAACACGATGTCTATTTCATAACTATAAATTCGTGAAAAAAAATCAACACTAAGATTAAAATTTGTACAAAGAAAAAACAACCTTGAAAGGCTAAATCTGCTTCAAGAAAATCTGCAGTCATATCTAGATGAGGATCAGCAGCCCAAATGGAACATCCTCGTTTGTGAGTAGGACGAGGAACTCCTTCCGGAAAAGTAAGCATTGTCGATGAATCTGTCACTGAATCATGGCAGTTTAAATTTTTTCTCAAATCGGATACAAAATCAATTAGTTCTCCGGTGACCTAAAAAAGGTATTGATTAATAGAAAAAGCAAGAAACTACTCAAGAAATTGCAACTGTCTTTTTTTTTAAAGTACATAAATCAATTTGATTGTTTAGATCCTGAAATAACCAAAAGCACATTTAGCGATATAAAATTCAATAAAACAAACTTGATCTTTCAAGGAACTAGTATGCTCTTTCACGTCAATTACGAAAAATGGAAGCAAAGTGATTAGAAATTTGCGACCAAATATCTTGATAACACAATATGGTCGAAGCGACCCGTGCTTCTTTGGTAAGAAACAGAATCGTAACCATCTTGCATAAATGATACGATAAGACAACAGATTTGAACACAACACTAAAAAATTATAAATTAACCAGAAGAACTTTTCAATATCAGAATAAATTTGAATAAAGTAAAGAAAAACAATTTGGTCATTCTGGAAAATTTTCCTAATACTTACTAACGCGATAAAGAAATAAATTACATCACTCTCAATCATTTGTTCGGAAATAAGCATTTTTTCTCACATTTTTCCTGCATTATTTTTACAGGTGGTATGTTCCAGTCATTTATCGTGCATAAGAAATTTGATGCTGTTTGTACAATATTTTCCAGTTCCCTGAAACTTGTTTTGTTTCATGGCAAAAAATCCCAAAGAAGAAAGATCAAATTCGAAGAATAAAAATCATATTTTCTGTCTTGTCTTCTGTGAAAACCTGACAGACCGGATTAAACAGAAGTGCAACAGAAAAGGAACTAAGAAACACTGCTCTTTACATATATGACTATATGACAAAAAATGCTTTTTCCCCGTGAAATTTAACAAATAAGATAAAACATTACTTTTGTTTCCCAGTGCTTTTGCTGACAACGAAATGTGAAACAATGTCTTCAATCGATATGGGCTCAAACGGCGGAAATCCAAAGGAAGATGCAATTAATCGTTCACAACTACCGTTAGCGATTTCTTTTGTTAAAGTTCTCTGAGTTTGCTTAACGATCTACAAATACTAAAATTTCACCAACTAGCCAGCCAACGAGTTTGCTAAAAAAGCAGTTTTTACATTTCCTTGGACTGAAAAAACCAGTGGAAGAATATTTAATAACCCCAACTGTTTGAATCATTAAAGAATAATGAAACCAGTAAATATTCTAAAATTCATTCCACACACCTGCAGAATTTCAGAAGGCTCATCCCCAATCAGCCTTTCTTGCATCTTCTCTGCATCTGACATCATGAACAACAATTTTCTAATATCATTTCTTTTCTTCTCTCGTAACCTGTCTAAATGTCTTCCTGTAAAGGTGACATAAGACCGTTAAAAAAATGATTTGTGAGAGGTTAACCGTGTTCAGTAATACTGTCCTAATATAGTGACCTTTCAAGGGAGGTTTGAGCAAAGACTAGAGGCTATGTGAGTCAACAAATTGGTATATCTACTAATAGAAATGTAAACAAACCAAGAGAGTGCCTGCATGTTTCGCAAGGTGTCGAAAAGAGAACATCATCAAGAAAAGCACTGGTTATCACATACGGATTCTCACTGTCACACATTAATTTCCAACCACGACAGTGGCACAGAGAGCACCTCGTATGCATCGCTAGTTTTTTCCAGCTTTTCTCATCCAACAACTCGCCTTCTGGCCATAACTTCATGCTGCTGCAAAAGGACCAACGATTAAGGTGGAGATAAAACAAAATGAGATAAACAAATCTGAACGCCAACAGACATCCCTTTACAGTTGCAGTCAGACAGGTCCAACACATGTCATCCGCATCCGCTGTCTCCACCACATCCCTAAATAAATCAACAATCAGTACAGAACATATATCATTCAGCTTGTTATGACAACAGCAATTCTGCTGCAATTCTCGCACAGATCTTCAAGCTGGATCCTTTGCACTGTAAGCTATATAAGATAGCAGAATTTTAACGGAAGTTAGATATGGTTAAGGGTGAGCAGGGTTGCTTCGCTCTATTTGATTATTCGGCCTTACACGTACTGGTTACATATAAATTTTCATGAGAAGCGGACTTTTGTATCTGCTGACAGTAGCAACATAAAGTTGTTTTCTGAAGAAAAACGACAGTATATCTTCCCGGTTTGACAGTATGTTTTGCAGGTGCGAATGGAAGAAAATGGAATGAAGGCAAAGCTTGAAGTAGAGTTTATCAAAAATGACAATCCAGTAGAGTCAGTGATTAAAAATAACAGTGCGGATGAACTTATTTCCCTGACTTTACCAACTCAAACGCGTTCTAACAAAAGGAAGCACATCAGGTTCTACATTCTTCTTTATTTCTTATCATAATCTACTTCATAGTTCCCATGGTTTTAGACAATCGGATACGTTTTAAGTCTTTAAATGAGCGACTTTACCAAACTCTAACTGTTCTAGTACTATATTGTCTTCAAAGATGGAACACATCATATTTTTATATTTTAGAACAGATTTCGATGAAATAAAAGTGTCATTCGACGCCGTTGAGGCACAAAGACAAGAAAGAGAGCGGCTAGAACGCTTGTCAAAAATATATGAGTCGGAAATTGGTGATTTTGTAGAAGCGCAGTACAGAGAAGGATTAAGTGCTAGTGAAGATCCATATGTGAAATTGGAGCCGGTATCCAAATATCTGAAAACGTCATCTCTGCCTGATGTGAAGCCTTCAACGTCTTTTATAGATGATGTAATAGAACTGAGTAGTGATGACGATTCCGATGTCGACTGTCGTCCACTTGGTTTGTCTTGAAACTCTGTGACTTTGTGATAAAATTTGCATAACCATTTTTTGTTAACTCAAAGCAACACACACCAATTCTATATTATTTGATTTTTCCTACCGGTACATTATTCTGTAATTCATAAGTGATGCCGAGCGGACTCGTGCTTTCTGTTCTTATGATGGGATTACAAGAAATAGAGGTAATTCCGAAACAAGGATTACCAGGAATTTTTTAAGTTAGTACGAATTGTTGCGAAGTTTTTTTTATCTTTTTTAAAATACTTTGTCTTCAGGTTGAAAATTTTCAGATCTAATTCAGCCACTGCCATTACGCCGACGGTCATCGTTATACAGGGTGTGTTTTGCTGGTCGTTTTTTTTTTTTTTTTTTTTTTTTTTTTTCAACTAAATTGATTTGCACTTTGGAAAAATTCTGCATTGAAAAAGTGCAGGTAGTACATGAAGACGTAACCGATGAGCTGCATCGTGTTGAACGTGAAAGACTATGTAAAAAGCTACTTACGGAGGAGGAACTTGAAAGTAAGAATTTGATGGGAGGTCGATTACTTGTGAACCCTGGAAAGGCGACTGATGAAGCTGATGTTTATGTCCCCTTTCATCTCAATGATGTGCTTCAGCCGCATCAACTGGGAGGCATACGATTCATGTTAGTTTTTTACCTGTTTATTTGATAAAACCTTGATGAGTTTGTTATAGAAATAGATTCCACCATGCCTTCGAAAAAGGAAAAAAAAAACTGAACTATGAACGGCGAATTTTGATTTAATTTCATAGTATATCCCTTGTGTGTTCTTTCATATATCTCAAAATGTGAATGACAGGTACGGCAATATCATCGAAAGTGCGAAAGAGTATGAAAAATCAGCTGGTTTTGGTTGTATTTTGGCGCATGCGATGGGATTGGGAAAAACGATTCAGGTTATTATATTGATCTGAAAAGCTACAGATTTTGAGAAGAGTATAACAAATAGTCTTTTTCAGATAATTGCATTTACGGACATTTTTGTCCGCACGACAAATGCAAAAAAGATATTGATCATTGTGCCGGTAAATACGATACTGAATTGGTATTCCGAGTTTGAAAAATGGTTGCCTAAGTGAGTTCTTTTTATTCATTTTTCCTGAAATCATTTTAAGTTTTTTTTTTTTTTTTGGATTCTTCTGCCTGTGATTTTTTTTTTTTCAGCAGAGCTAATGAAGCAGGAGAAAACATACGTCCATTTGTAGTTTGGCTTTTGGGTGATGCAGTAAAAACAAATGAACAGCGCGCAGAATTAATACGTTTGTTTTCAATATTTTAAGTAAATCGGTGTTAGAGGGTGTAGGACAGTTTTATTGTATTGAAATTTATAATGATATAAAAATTAGTTTTCGGTTATGAAATGCTGAAGAAAACATCAGCGACACAGTAGCTGGTAAGGAGTAAATCTGTGAAGGAACATGGAAGTGCTGCAAAGTAACTACTTGGGAAGTGGAAGTGTTTAGTGTGGTATGAGTTTTTCCTTTTTTTAGCTTTGAAAATTAAAAGGATGTAGTTTAGTGCTTTTTCAGCGGTTCTTTTGAGTGGGGAGAATGAGAATTATATGCATATTTTGATAGAGTTTATTGATATTTAGAAAAATGGCACACAGAAGGAGGTGTTCTGTTAATTGGTTATGATATGTTTCGTTTGCTGGTGCAAATAAAACCAAAAAAACGGGTTACTGGAAGACCTAACAAGAAAACAGAAGAAATAGTTGATCTGGAAAAGGAAGAGTTGGATGCGATGGCTCTTTGTGGTAAACGTTATTTTTATGAAATTAAGCATTATTTAGAATCGGTGATGGACTCCAACTAGCTATTCTTTGCAGCAGCTCGAGAAGCTTTATTGGATCCTGGTCCTGATTTGGTCGTGTGTGACGAGGGTCATCGCATAAAAAATGAAAGAACAGGAATAGCAGCAGCTTTAAGTGCTATAAAGACAAGGTACGTCATAAAATTTTTGTAAAAGATAATAAAGGGCATGTCATAAGTGGATTGAGATTGGCAGCTGAGCACTTTCTCCTCAGAAGAAGAATGGACTACTGAGATAAAAATTTTAGTTTCTAATATGGGTCATTAAAAATCTTTTCCATGTATTCCATGTAATTTTTTTCCTAAAGAAAACTTCAGTTTGATAAATTTTATCTCGGATTATTAACAAATAAATTCATAAATAAGCATGCTGCGTTTCCTAATGATGCTCAGCGTTCGGCTTTCTACTGAGAACTCAGTTATTAAACAGCCTAGTGAAAGTGGCCAGTGGAACTCTCATTTGGTACTATGGTAATTAAATGCTTCTTGTGAAGCTCATTCTATATGTTGTTCCAGAAAACATGCGACATTTTTTTCAGACGTCGGATCGTGTTAACGGGTTATCCCTTGCAGAACAATTTGATGGAATATTATTGTATGGTAGATTTTGTAAGACCTCATTATTTGGGTTCGAAGAAAGAATTCAGTGTTATGTTTGAAAAGCCAATAAAAAACGGACTCTGTATTGATTCTACACCGTCGGATCTCAAAATTGGCCGTCAACGTACTCATGTCCTTATTGAGTTATTGAAAGGATTTGTACAGCGGTACTAGTTTTAATTACGAATATTTTCTTTGCATTCTTAGCATCTTAGGATCTTCTTAGCATGCATTCTTAGCAACATATAGAGAAATTAAAAAAAATTGTAGGCGGACGCATCATTTGTTAAAAAACACCCTACCGCCGAGTTCTGAATTTGTTATATTATTGCGTAAAAGTCCGGTACAGAGAATGCTTTACCGAGCATTTTTACAATATGCACAGAACGAAATTAGTGTTAGCGGAACTGCAGTTTTCAATCCACTTAAAGCATTCGCCGTTTGTTCAAAGGTTTATTTTTTACTTATATTGAGATTCTTTCGCTATTTTTGTTTCTAAAATACACCATATTTTCCAAAATTTTCACCAGTCTAAAATTTTAAAGATATCAATAACATGTTCATTAAAGTATGTTCATTAAAGTATGTTCATTAAAGATTTGGAATCATCCGGATATCTTATATGAAGTTTTCCAAAAAAGAAAAATTGAATATGAAAGCGGAATTAACGAAAAAAATGCGCAATGCGCAGCACCAGAAGCAGCCACAGATGATTTGACGGGTGAGACCTGTTTTATGAGAAGGTATTTATAATCAGATATCCATTGGTGTTCATTATGAGATAAATTCAAAAATATTTTAGATTCAGCTTTATCGCTTGCTTTAATTGATTCGTCAACGTTGCCTACCGTATTAAGCGATCCGACAACTTTGCAGTCTTCGCTAGATAGCTTTAGCTATGATAGTAAATCTTTCTTTGACGAGAAATTCTCTGCTGATGATTTGGATACAATTTTGCAAGACACTGGTGGTATGTGTCTAGCAGTGGAAGAGACATCTCAAATAGCGCCATGTATGTTGTGATCGGTTCTTAAATCAGAATTTTGTATTTTGCTGGGTTGGAATTTTTGACTTATATGAAGTTTTCCAAAAAAGAAAAATTGAGTATGAAAGCGGAATTAACGAAAAAAATGCACAATGCGCAACACCAGAAGCAGCTACAGATGATTTGACGGGTGAGATCTGTTTTATGAGAAGGTGTGTAATTCTGTTCCATTATGTTATCATTCTGTCTTATTTTTAAAAGGTATGATTTTTTCAAGCATTTTCTGTCAATGATAGTGCCAATGCTGTTCACTTCGCTGTGAATGCGATTTCTCATAAAATGGGCGTTCGTTCGAAACATAGCACTATTGCTAATGCTTTGCTTGAGGAACTTAATCTTGATAAGGGAATTAAATACGACTGGGTAAGTTTAAGTTATTTTTGACAGTGTACATGATCTAAGTTTTTATGGGTTGAGTTTTTATGCCTTTCAGTTCATTAAAACTTGGTATGTTGCATGTGTATAATATTTTTTCTAATTCTTTATTTTTCAGGATATGTAAATACATTGTTTTAGGCTACATTTGCTCTTCATGGATACAAACCTGGTGTTCTTGAGAATGGTTACAAAATGGTGGTGTCGTTAGCTATTATTGAACAAGCTGTGTTGAATGGTGAAAAGGTGTTACTGTTCAGGTATTTCTAGGATTTTATTGTAAGAAAAAATTTAATTTCAATACATTTCTTTTTGCTTTTCTACTGAAAAAATTTGTTTCAACTTTTAGTGGCAGACTTGCGTGTGTCTCATTCTTACATTTTTAGTCAAAGTTTGCTTACTCTCAACCAGATTGAACGCTTTCTTGAAACATCGAGCTCTGTAACTGTTGGTAACGAAAAGCTTCGCTGGAAAAAGAGTATCAATTACTACCGTTAGTTTTACGTTACTGAACTAATTGAAACCGCAATAGTTAATGCATCTTGTTTATAACATTTAAGAAACGATTTTTCGATTAGTGCTTAAATTATTAAGATAATTTCAGGTTTTGATGGGTCAACCACGGCTACAGAAAGAGAGAAATTGATAAATCGTTTTAATCAAGATCCTAATATTCTTCTCTTTCTTATATCAACTCGGGCTGGATCGCTTGGCATAAATCTCGTAACTTTCATAATTCATTTTCAAAACTGTGGTATGGAGTTTTGATGTTAAAAGTCGGCAATATATGTTTCATATGAGACTAATTCTAATATCGCATGAATTATGATACTAAAATTCAGTTATTGTAGTTCTTGCTTTTATCCGTTTGTTTTAAATTGGCGTGATTTTTTAAAGGTTTCTGCAAGTCGTGTTATTATCTTTGATGCTTCTTGGAACCCGTGTCACGACGCGCAAGCAGTATGTCGTATATACAGATACGGTCAAAAAAGGCGTACATACGTGTATCGTTTGATTATGGACAACAGCATGGAGAGGGCCATTTTTAGTCGTCAAATTGGAAAGAATGGATTACAACGTAATCAAACAGTTTATCATGTGTTTCTTGGTTGTTTTTAGACATCTTTTTAAACACTTACATTTAGAACGAGTTGTAGACGATAAGCAGATGGACATTGACATCACGAAGCGTGAAATGGAGCAGCTTCTTGTCTACGATGTAAGATCTCATATTTATTCTGTATATTGTACGATTCTTAGATTTAATAAGGGTATTGTTGACACAAGTACTGTTATTAGATGACATGAATATGCGAGAAATCATTTTAGGAGTCACTTGATGTGGCTACAGAAGAATGGAACATAACTACTTGGCAAATTGATGATGCTTTGCTTTGGATGACAGCTCTGTCTCATTCAAAAATGTTTTCTCAAGTAAAATTCATTTTTCTTGGTTTTTAGTTTATATATATACTAAATGATAATACTCAGATATTTGAGTATTTGTTTCGTTTCTTCAGATTAATGATTTTGGTTTTATCAGATTCCGTTCTTGCACGAAAGCCTACTGATGGAAAGGGAAGATCGACTAAGCGAGGAAGAAAAGCTCGAAGCCAGGATGCTTTATGAAAGAGAAAAACAAATCTACAAAAATGGAGATTTTGATTATGATTGGACACTACGTAGTGGTGGTGGTCGTAGTAATGAATTTGAGGGTCCACGAATGTCGTTCCCACGAATTTGGCCATCAGCATCGTAAACTTTCAAGTTTCTTGTTAAGATTGCTGTGGCTTAAGATAATCATTGTCTTTAGGCAACAAATGCACGATCCAATGCCACTTAGACCAACACCAATGGCAATGATTCTTGAGCGCACCATGGAAAATTTGAACAATGAGGAACCTACGGCTACATCAGAAGAACATTCTAACATCCATGCCAAAGAAATCATCTCTGACAGAGGTATGTTCTTCCTTCTGAATAAGGAAGGGGATGCTCTGATTTTGTGGTTTGCTCTATATGACAGTTTCTGTTGATGACTTCTACTTGTTTTCTGTTTTTTATAGAAATGGAGCTTCCATGTTTAACTGCTCCTGGACAAAAAGGAAAAGTTAAACTACATGAGAAATGCTGGCTGGTGACTTTACCGAGTGGAATTTTCATTCGATCGTTGCGTGGTGATGTTTATGACGCTCGCGGTACAGTTTATGACAAGTCAAGATGTCAGTCCTTTTAATTATGCAGCTCAGTAATATTGTCATTGTAGATGTCGTAAATATTATTCAGGTGCCTCCAGTGAATTTTTAAAATGACTTTGTTTGACAAATATATTTCAGATAAGACAGGAAAGGGACAAAATTCATTTGCTCCCAGTGAGGTGATCGATTTGTGTGATTCTGATTGATAATTCGCTAGTACTTATTTGGCAGAACCCTTGTCATGTTCCTTGTCTTCCCTTGATTATATCTAATATTTAGATATCTCCAGTTTTACTACATTTTGTGTAAATTAATTTACACTTTTCCTTTTTTAACACGTCCGATTGAAATACTAACTGATTTTTCATTAGAATATTATGTAGGAGACGTCTATCACTTCAATGAATGTTACGTAACACTTTAAGATCTAATCTTTTGTAGGAATTAGTGAATTTCTTAAATTATGGAAAGCATGTTCGTTCCATAGTGGTATCTCCCGTTGCTCCCAAATTGGATTTTATTGTAAATTGGTGAAAGTCAATTTTTTTGACAACCTTATTCTATGGAAATTCCGTCATTATCACTTTACTATCATGTGTTAGTTATATTTGTTTGATTTGAGGTAGCTTGTACCCTTATTTGAGTCACATCAAATCAGAGCCCAGTGCAAAAAAAGAAATGTGAAGGCTAAAGGGAATGTGCCCCTTTTTTGGACTAATTAATCTGAATAAACACCGAATCCTTATATTTTTCCAGTTACTTTGAAATTGTGTTTGTTTTAAAGCATTTTAATATAAGTGCTTTTGTTTATGACTTTTACGTTCAGTGATTCCTTAATTTAACTAGTTTACTTAATCTCCGAAAATTAAATGACTCCTTCAATAATGAAAGTGATGTCTTTTTGGGGAGATGCATAAACCGATTTTTAATGAGTTTGTTGCAGCGTTATTATGCTTTATCCAGTGAGTCGATTAATTGTCCTAAGATGATCCGGTAGAGAGTTAAAGATGATAGGTTCCTTCGGAAAAGTTTCACTGTATTAAGCTTATAAAAAACTGATGAGCAAAGGAACAAACTGATGTTGAGGTGTCGAATTCTGGCAGGGAGGGGAAATTGATTTATATAATATATATATATATATATATATATATATATATATATAACCATGGCGGAACGAACCGCAGTGGCTAGATAAAGAGAAAAGTAAATGGCCACGATGGGAATTCAAATATCAAGGAGACGATGAATTTAATAAAGCAATTATGACGGCTGTTAGAAAGGTAAAGAAAACTTTCAAATCAGTAAAAATTCAGTTCATATATACATATATATATATGGGACCAAGAACCCCGAGATAATAGGATGATTACAGCATGTAAGCTTTTACAACACTTGTTCACTGGGATTTTAGTTGGTGCCTGTGTAGAGTGGAACAAAGATGATAGTTAATATATGGTTATGCAGTGACAATAAAAATATGAATTTTTGGAAGAAATTTTCTGGTTGGGATCTAAAGAGGATCCCATTTAGTCCAAATTAGGAAGCTGCATATCTGTTTCACTTTTCATTCAACAGTAACGGATTTGGCTAGGTTGCGTGGACGATCAACCTGAAAAACAGCTCTACCTAAATGCGAATAATTTCCGTGTACTATGCGTAACAATTGCTTTAAAGTCCAGTCCTATAAACAATGAAGGTTTGCAAATACAGATGAGACGATGCAACCTTTTAGCAGAACTCACATTTAGTCCTTTTAATTCAGCAACATGATAGCTGAGCAGTTGCAGAGGAATAACAGTAAGGATGTTCTGGATGCAATCTACTGTCTTTGGAACACGAAGCACCGAATGCCTACCCCTCACGTCATTCTCTGGTACACCAAAGTCCGCAATAATAATAGGGTCGCCATCACGAGCAAGTACTTGTTGTAGAGCGTTGACTGATTTCTAAATCAAAGAGGCAGATTTATGCCAGAAATATTGGAAATAAAATAACAACTACAGGTAAATTTGGATGCATTTTCTCGACGAGTTTTGTTGAACTCTTCATTCAATTTCGAAAAAATTTTCTGCAAACATAAACCACAATTACGATGTAAACGTTATCGCTGCAGATGACCATGACGATGCTGCGATTCTTATCAACCATTGCAAGCGGACCATGCTTCAGTTCACCGCTCATTATTCCTTCACAGTGCATATATGACAGTTCCTACAAATTCCTCTCAATCCAAAAAATTAACTGAACAAGCTAATTTGAACCTTTAATTTGAACATTTGCTTTACAATACCTTAATTTTCAGTGCACCTTCAAGACAAGTAGCGAAATTGTAGCCTCGACCCATTATCAGAAGTGACCGTTCCTTGTAGATTTTTTTCGCTATTTCAAGTACCTCACCATCAAGTTTTAAAACTTCTCGGATCAGGTCTGTAACAAGTCACTTCTTACTTTTTTCCGTAAGGTTTCAGCTTATTAGCAATATTGACTGCCGTTTAATGAAATGACATAAGGTGCCAAGCTGCTAAATATTTTTTTTGTATGAATATTTTTTTACTGACATGAATGAATAGGCATGAATATTTTTTTCTACTGACAGGAATGAATATATTTAGGGATCAGAAATATTGTAGAAACCTGACCAAGAAGATCCATATTCTCAATAAGCTTAACTAAAAGTGTACCTGGTAACTGCCGTAATCCGTTGATAATATCGTCACGACGCTTGCGCATCGAAATGCGATCGTCGCTCATTGTTAACGCGAACATTACCAGAGATAAAATTTGCGAGGTGTACGCCTATAACCATCGTATCTTAATTTTTTGAATAATTTAATTTCTCCTTAGTAACTTCGAATTTACAATTTACTCGATTAATTCATACGTACTTTAGTTGATGCAACACCAACTTCAGGACCAGCATTAATGTGAACTCCGCAGTGTGTCTCACGACAAATGCTGCTTCCAACCGTATTTGTAATACCTATTGTCAGCGCTCCCCGTGGTTTACAATATCTGCAAAATCTTCCACTAAAATTCTGCAGTTAGGAAAAAACAAAAGTTCTCCAAATGATCGAGTGTAGGTTATTTGCAATACTAGCCTTAAAGCATTGAGAGTATCTGCTGTTTCACCGCTCTGAGATATGAAAAAGCAAACATCATCACGAAATATCGGTGTTTCGCGGTCCAAAAAGTCGCTGGCCAATTCCAGTACTACCGGTAATTCTGTTAATTCTTCCATGATTTGTCGGCACTACAAGTTTTCGGATTTCAATTCCATGAGTTTAAAAACAGCAATTTATAATGTGGTAACAAGAGAGTAACTGAGAATGTTTTACTGCAAAGAGAGTACCGCAAGAGCTGAGTGATATGAACTGCCACATGCTACTAAAATTAGTCGCCTGCACCGCTTAATGTCCAATAAATAATCCTGAAATATAAACATTTGTACATATATATGCTGCTATACATTTCGCTTCTCTTCGTTTTAACTCTTACTGAGTTCATGACAGCATATTCAAATTCATAATGATTGATCGAGAAATCCAGGACGTATAATTTGCCAGCACCACTTTGAAAAAGTAAACCTTTATGCCACCGAGAACAACAGTGCCATCATCAAGTATACGACCTCGCATTGTGTTCACGATAGAATCCGGTTGTTCATAAATTTCCTTCTGCATGAATGTTTTGAAATCACCCATCATTATTTCCTGCAGTTCCAACGTCAAATTCTGAACTTCACGTGTTTGTGGAATTTCATCTCCACGTTTTACACGATGTATTGATAACGCTAAAAGATAAAATGCTGCACAAAAATTCAGTTGAGTTTGGACGCTCGAAAAAAAAAAAAAAAAAAAAGAAAAACTGACGCTTTCTTTAGAACTAACACCTTATTCCTATTTAACTGTATAAACCTAATAATAGAAGTAATGATCAATGAAGTTATGACCTCGCTCGGACACAAAGTGATAAAAGCTAACATCCATTTTCGATCACAGCTACATCATCGTCTTCAAGAAATATGACCTGCTTTGTATGTTCAACAATTGCGCTAAACAACGGATATAATTCGCTAACAGGAAATAATTCTGCTTCAGTTCAAAGCTTCCAATTTCAAAATTGAAAACAAAGAATAAAATAAGTGCTGCAATCACACACTACTGCATTATTTCACTTCCGTTTCATCACATTCGACGAAAAGATAATCTGATAAAAGAGTGTGGAGTAAATGAATGATTCAAAGAGTTACCTTGCATCAGATGCAACAAAGTATTCTGCTTCTTTATAATCAAAAATTTGGAATGCCGCTTCATTGGGTGCTGGAAACCACTTTTACGAATATTCAACATAAATATAAGAAAACTATGAAAACAGTAGTTTGCATGATGTTTACAAAAATGTACCCTCCGTTCCCCTGATGGGCGTGCTTGTTTTGAATCCTGTTTCGATAACCATTGACGATTCCATGTACGATTCATTGGCATATTCGGAAGATATAAAGCGACGAGCTGGAAATTTTTTGAAACTTGAAACACAGTTTTTTGGATACGTTAAGAGTTGATATTGAAAAATAAAAGACTGGTAGAAGCAGTTGAATGCTAGTTTGTAAATTGTAAGAATAAAAAGCGGAACCCTACAAAATAATGAAAGCTCACCTTTACTAAAAAATACTGGAAAGTGATTGGTAGACAGCCTTCCTATAGTTTTGATTCCAATAAGAAGCGGGCTACCGCGTCGTGTCGCCACAAGTTGTCCAGGAAAACGATTGCTTTTGAATGCTAATGCAAATGCACCTTCCTAAAATGTAATGGTGTTTTATCATTTCACAACGGATTCACATAAATTTGAAACTCTGGCAAAAAATTGCCATGAAGATTGTCTCTTCAAACTCGATTCCGGCAGTAATGAATAAGAAAGAACAATGAGCTCGTTCCCTTCTTTTCAAAAAAGATGCAAACAAGCAAGTGTAACAGTTTGTTATGATGAACAGAGATATAATTTTGAATTACTAACAAGATGTTGGATGGTAGCCTCAACAAGCTGACGGAAACTAGCTCCTTCACATTTGCTTGTAATATGTTGAATCAATTTTACAATTACTTCGGTATCAGTTTCCGACTCAAATTCATGGCCTTTCTTCACCAAATATTCCTTAACTTCACGATAGTTCGTTATAATACCATTGTGAACAACCAAAAATTCTGAAAGATTTGAAAAGTATAGCTAAACAACGAATACTTCGAAATTAAGTTGATACTTGTTAGTAGATTTTGTGTGATATTCAGTAGCTATGGATGATGCAAGGAAAATATACCATTTTGAGTATTTGATCTTTGTGGATGAGAGTTGACATCTCTAGGTGAACCGTGCGTCGCCCATCTCGTATGTGCTATGCCACAATGTGTTTTGTAGATAATATCATCACTACAGGCGTGGTATTCTAAATACTAGGTTAAATAAGTTTTACATAAACATTTCTAAATTAGCACAAACTAGCACATAATTATAACCGTTAAAGATATACCAATTTTGGGATTAAATCATTGCATTCTTTAATCACTAAGTATATACCTTTTATGTATTCTTCGAGTACGCTGACTTTACCAACCTTCTTCAGAAGAGTTACTTTCGCACCAATTTTCGAATTATCAGCTCCATCATCTACAGCAAGGCCTAAACTATCTACTTTTTGAACTTAACTGAATGAAAGTTCTTGTTATGAAAAGAGAGAGATATTTACAAATTCTAACCGCAGTGAGATCGTCATTTGAAAATCACTGTAGTTACATCACTAACACAATATGAAGTGAAATACGCGCGAAAATTTTCCTTGACAATAGTAGAGAATCTCATATGAAAATTTTTCTTATCAAAATTCAGTTTTTATTTTGAAAAGCTTGAAATTTTTTGTATTTGGCCCTGTACCTGCAGAATCATAGCCACGATACTCCATCCTGTGTAAACCTCTAAGCAGTACATCAATTATTTCGCTCCGTTTTCTTGGAGTTAGAAAGTTTAAATAAGCAAAAATTCCACACATCCTAGAAAGCCTTGATTGGAGTTTCCCTTCGATACTAAAATTATATGCAAAATTGAACAAGTATCAGAATATGATGCAATATAAAATTGCGTAGCGAGATACCAGTAGGTCAACAAATCTTTAAAACGTGAGGAAGATTGTGCAGTTTTTTTAACAGGATGTATATTCCGAATCGTTTAAGCTTCCATTTTTAAGCATTTGTATGCATTGCTTCGGGAAATACATATACGATAAAAGAATGAGACATTTCTGATTCTTCATTAAACAGAGTATATTAACAGCTTATTTCGATGATATGTGAAAAAGCAGAGCGAAAAAAGTATTTATTTCAGAGAATATTTCCGAATCTTATTTGAAAAATTGTATTCTTAGAGAAAGAATTTAAAAACACATGAGAATAGGAAAATCAACATTGTAGGAATAGACCTTATCAGTAATTCGATCGGGTCAACAGCAATGTGAAGAAGGAAAAGATATGTAACATATGATGGTCATTGTACTCTAGCAATAGCTATACATACAACTGTCATACAAACACTATTTCCCTTTCGTTGTTGACCTTCTCCAAAAGTTTGATCACAGTAATCTGCTAATAATTTTTCTCTACATTTTCAACATCTAGTGTCTATTCTGACACTAAATTTGGATCACCTACAACTAATATGTGGAGGAAAAGTTCGCTCAGGGATCACTTCTCAGTTCCCTCTCGCGTCATGCCGCCCCGTATAGATGGTCTCCACAAATTTGAAATATGCAGCTAGGAAAAGGAAGATATGAATAGGAGCATATGAATGCACAATATTAACAATACTTGAATGTGTTTGCAATGCACCTTAACATTTCAACGATGTAAAAAAAGAAGAAATGCAATTAATAATGGGAGGAAGATCGAAGTTTAATAAGAAATGAAGAAGTGATGAAAGACAATGACAAGAACAACTAATTAAACAGTTTCAAGCGACAACTTTGGAAATTGAACTCATTTGCAAAAAAAAAAACCACACACCGGACGTAAAAAAATTGTTGGAAGGATAAGGCCACGAAAGGGTGGGTTCGTGCTTTAATGTGGAGCCATCCCTACTATATGTATGCAATGATGACTCATACATGCTTCCATTGGCACCGCGTTATTTGTTAAGGATTTCATATCTGCATTATGGCACTATTTTGGTAACTGTTGCTATCTTTAAAATCTGTAAGTAAACAAGTTTCGTGAGGATTTCCCACACGTTTTACTTGTCTAAATTAGCAAAGAAGCCAACGAAGCCCATGTTTGAAATCGTATGTTGTAAGCATGTTTTTTGTAGTTTATCTATTACAGAGCTATCCAATTCTTCCTGAAATTCTGTGAATTGATAGCTAGTTATTTTTCGGAATACTTCGGAATAGAATTTACCAGCCTATGAATTTCAGTGATCTCGGCTGCTTTCCTTCCTTCAACGGTAAAGAAACTGTGCATTCCAATGTTAAAACAGAGAAGGCCCGCCTGATTTCTGAATTATAACAAATTAGGGAGGTGAGAGGAGAGAAGAAGGGACAGCATTCGTACCTCCACCACTCTTAATATCCCTTATGCATCTTGGGCTTCAAGGTCATCGAGATAATGCAATAACTAACCAGACGTCAAACAGCTGTAAAAGCAATTTGGAATACAATTGATTAAATAAACTATTCAACAATTAGGGAAACGGTGAAAGAGAAAAAACAGCACACCTTGAGGAAAATCTTGTGTGTCTAAAGCAGGATTGCCTGTTTTTACAACAAAATATTCTCCTTTTTGAACAAATTTGCGATGAGCCGTTATATATAGTCATAAAAATCGTCCCGCACATATCTGAGAATGAGGTGAAAGAAAAAGGGATAAGAAATGCATGACTTTTTTCAGAGAGTCATGAGTAGAAAATCTGATATGTAAATGTCCAAAGTTCTTCATTTTTCCGAACGAGAGTAGAAATTAGAAGTGTTTAAAAAAGGTTCGACCAGCTGTCAGACAGATGTGAAAATTCTTTCATGTGCGCGTGTGGGACAACGGTGCCAGAGGAATCGCAACAGTTTACGTTTTTAAGAAGCCACTAACTGGTGAAGTGGAACACTAGGCAGGTTAGCTCAAGATATCCCGAATTTTTTGTCTGGTCAGTTGGGACTTCAGATGCAAAGATGTTGTGGATTGATAACCATTCATTTATTAAAATTTTAAAATTTCACAGCCACGTGACCCGAACGCCGGAAACACTTGAGAAGTGATAATTGTATACATTTTTTTCTAATTCGACTTCTTTAGCGCTTTCAGTTTTACATTGCTGTTAGATGACCGCCCATTATATGAATAAGAATAAAATTCTTTAGCCCCATCCAGAAAACTAGAAATCTGAGAACCTTGAAATGGGCAGAATAGAGCATTTATAATAGACAATTTTCCGGAAAGAGATCATGCCTTGTTCTGATTTCTCATGTGCGACTGCTTAACTTACAGGATCTTCATTTCAAGTTGAATTGCCACTATTGCTGGCGTTTTTCGGTAAATAGTATTTTTGAGACTTCTCCTTTTCCTTATTGCTTATTGTTCTCATAATTTTTAAACATTTAGTCGCTTCCAACTTTGAAATCCGAAGTATTAACATTATCAGTGTCACTGCACTTCTAATTCGCAGCTTTATGAAGATAATATACCGAAAACTACAAATCCGAAGTACTGCTACAAAGCTCCCAGAAGATAATTCAAAAAATAAGAAACAGAAGAAAAAAAAGATAAGAATAGGAAGATAAGACATAGTCATCAAAATGTTGTGACTAAATAGTCTTCACTCACAATCTTCCGAAATAGCTGTTCTAAATTTATGTTTTATGCTGGTACACCGCTACTTTTCTTTGTGCGAATGTTAATCAATGGTTTCCTTTACTCCTGTGAGTTGCGATGTGATATTTTATTGTTGAAGTATTTTGAAAAGTAGTTAATTTTCAAAATAGGACTTTATTTTTCATATTTTTGCAGTGATTGAGTTTTATCAACTCTAAGAATTCTAGAAACCTTCAAGAAAGTGGGTAAAAGTTCTTGACAACAATCTTTAATTCCGTTTCTATATGAGTAATAAGAGAACTTTCAACGAAATATGCTTTGATTTTGCTGAAATATAGCAAAAGATTGATAATAATGGGTATAATAGAATGAAAAAGTGATCGTATATGATCAGTCATGTTTACTGCATCAGTTAATGCAACTCAATTACAGCAAAGATATATGAAAATTCTTACGCAGTCTCATTGTTCTTCATTTCATACTGGAACTTGGGAACAAACAGTGTTTATGGGATTCTTTTGAAAAGGATGTATTCCAACAGTGCTTCAACATCTTAAGCTAAAAACATCTGTAAAAATCTTTGGAGACTCTATTATTCATGTAAGCAGATATTAAAAATGATACATAGTAAAGGTAAGCTAAAAAGTAATCGTCTATAGTGAATTTTTCTTAGCGATAAGGTCAACATTTAGTGAATGGTCTTTTATAGTCCCAAATCTTTAAGAAACAAAAATGCATTTTAGGAACACTTTCTCTTCTTGAAAAAATAAGATTACTCAAGGATTTGAACAGTTAAAAACAAGAAATAAGCAATGCATTGCTGATTTGTAAAGTGAGAAGTGGTTCAATTTGTATGCCATGAAAATACATAGTGGCATTGCATTAAAACTGAAAATATTGCTGAAAAAAAATAAAACTGAAAAAATGTCTTTTTGTTCCATCCACTGTACAGTGACACAGCATACTGAACGAAGATCTCAAATACACATCATGACGTCATCGTTTCGACCTTTATCTTGTCCAAAAACATAATTATTAAGTGAATGAACAATACCTAACGAGCATTCCATCAGTATGATTTTATCATAAATTGTAATTTTTCCATAGCTGAAATTTTTCACGTGAAATCAGTATTAAAAAGAAAAAAAAAAAAAAACGCAATCCTTTTTTGAAGCAAATATGTTGATTTTTAAACGTAGGATGTTCCAATCACTCTATCACAAATTTCAAATATCGCAATATTATGAAATATTGCAATGAATATGTCCAATGATTTATGTACAGAGTTTTGTAAAATCACATGTTTCTCACAATAGGTTTGTTGTTTACTACCTTAAATCTTCATCAATTACTCTCCGATCTGTTGCTAGTCTAAAATAGCTTCCCGCTTTTTTGTTTATATTAAAATAGCATTCTTATTTGGTGTTGAATCTGCAATTAAGTTGTTTACACGTAAATAATTATTATCTTGTAACATATTGAAGTTTAATATATGGCGACTATTTCCACTTGAATAAGTATATATGCTATGTAAATACACAGTTCATCTTTTCCAAAGCTTCTTTCAGCAGCAATACTTCATCCTAATAGTCAATACTTTATTACAAAAATTTTAATTATTGTAGTGCTATATCTGTTAACAAAGAGATCCTGTTAATGAAGACAAAAGGATTGTATTCCTGTATTCTACATCAAAATAGGCATCCCGAGATCAAGGAAAGAAAACCCCTCCAAACAAAATTATTAACCTTTTCGAATGTGCAGGTAAAATTTTCTTTCAAGCATTGTTCGTTAAACACTCCAGAGCATAACTCTTCGCTTGAGATATTGGTGAACATGGAAATAATGTTACTACCTTACTGTTGCTATTATATTATTTTTTCTATTATTTTCATTACTGTTATTACTTTTGTAACATATTGGTTCGCTGTATGAAGCTCAGTGATATTATTACTTTCCTTCTTGCAGTTTTGTGCATTTTTTTCTTCCAGGATCTTTATAAATAGTCGTTAACAAGAAAATTTGGAGAGTAGTATCAATCCGAAGATTTTTAAGACTTTTAATGGAAAAAATTTCTAATTTCGGATGCCACATATCTAATAAATAGAACAAATATTAGATATTGATTAGTAAATCTGTTAACTTTATCACTGAGAGAATGGCCGTAATGTTTGTTTCTTTTACAGTTGTTTTTCTGCAAAATGTCAAATTATACCTTTTTACTGTTGCAAAAATTTAGTATTGAAATGTACTTGATTTACCAATATTTATTTGCGCTATATTAATGTTGTTTAAGTCTGTATTAGTTATGACGCTTTGACCATTTATTGTAATGCACTTCTGTACTTCGGTATCATTTGAAATTTCTGTTTCGTCATCATCTAAATTAATAGTAACATGAAGTTCTTAATACTGATGGCGAAATCGGGTAATCTACTTGGCTTATTCCGAATTTTCTCGCAAGGAAAATGCATAGAATTTAATTTTTATTACTAATTAGAACAATCATGAATAAAAGCAAAAGGTTAAATATCGAATTGTATATCACTCTGCATAAATAAACAAACTCACATGTCAATGTATTGCAGCGTTTACTTGAGGCAAAATTTTTAATAGATGTTGAGTAAGGCGTTGTTAACATAATGCTGAGAAAACAGAAGGCATTAATACAAACTTATCGTAGGAATTAGTCTGTGACCGACTGCTAAAAGATTTACAAGGATCGTAACAAAAGAGAAACATGATGATGTTCAGGCCTGAATTTATTTTATTGAAATGTCAAGTATGCTGCACATTCATCAACGAGTCCCCCACAATTTTTTCCTTTTGCGCTTTAAACTGGCAGACCGTGATTGATAATAATGTTTTTGTGCATTTTTCAGTACCAGTGAAATGCATTTTAGATTGGTATGCATTAATAAGTATATATATCATATATCAAAGCTAGTATTAAAAAAAGTATAAAAACATGATTTTTAATACCTATTTTCATTCATTCTGCTTGACTACAGGTTGTTCACCCCTCATTAAATAAATTTACTGCGCAATGCTTCTACGTATAAACTATTCATTTTAAAATAATCTTTATATAAAATCAAGCAGATTTAATGTCTAATGTAAATATAATATTTAATGTAAAGTTGAAAATGTAGTACAAGGATTAGGTTATGAAACTACTCTCTGAGAATCATACAATCAAAACTGATTTATGCAGAGAGAACAAGTCTCTTCATTTGGGATTGAAATTTCATTTCGAGGGATTTGCATCACTTTAGATTTCTGTGAATATTTTGCTTTGGCCATTTCTTCCTTGTAAGTATGAAACGACAACAATGTGAGAGCAGGAGAAAAAGAGTGGGACAATTACTATGCCTCATAAAGAGAGTAGCATAATTTGCTATAGTGTTATTGATATCGGTGATAATGTTTGCTTTTCCTTCTAAGGCTTTATCAGTAATGGCTTCTGACGTATAATAATTAATCAGTTACCATACATTTTAAAATATTTGCATTAGGAAGTATTCAGAAACGTATAACAGGACTAAAATTTAATAAGAAAGAATAAAGAAAACAATTTAGCACAAAGTATAATGCAACTTACCTGTCAGTGAGGAAAGGACGAAAAACCAGAGAAAATTCCTTTTCTAGATTTTCCACAGCAACATTGCTTCAATATTTCACGTTACCTCTTCATTCCTAAATTCAATTATTTTGCTCTACTAAAATTTCCATCAAACTTGTTATGACCATGCACAAGTTCTATCACTTGGTTAGCTGAAATTGCAATTTTGGTTTCCTACTGCCAACAAGGGGGAAATCTGATAATTATGCAAAACAGACCTTAATATGGATTTATTAAGTAATTTTGTTGGTTGTGGTTTGGAGTTTGTGCAGACGAATGTTCTGTAATGGAATCTGTTTTGCTGGTTGTTTGCTAATAATTACGTTACACGAAGTATTTATCTATATTGGCAATATATTGATAATTTATAAAAAGCTGACCAAGACAAATGGTTTAAAGGCATTGCCTCACAACGAACGCATGATTACATTGAGTAAAGAGCTGTCAGATGACCTTTATTCTTATATGGCAAGAATTGGGTCTTAACACTATGTCAGTTGCTCATAAGAACGATTAGAAAACCTTTACGATATTTCGATATTGCAAGTAGATTTGGTTTAGAACAAAAGAGCAACATATTAAGTAATGCATATACTCTTTGTTAACAGCTGTAACATTTCATGAGTAACCCACCTACAGTTGGATAATGAATGATTGCTTATATCACATACATTTTTGAAACAGTTTTATATTTGCCTAAGGAATATTTGATTAAAACAATCTTTAGTCCCTCAGATTTAACACAGTTTTATTCCAACATATTATTCGGTTTTTCTACAGAAATATGATATTTTATTAATTACTTGATAGTTTATTAATTCATAATAATTTAATTACTTGACACTGATTCATAATCATCTTTTATATTGCAGGAATTGAGGTTAGAAGAAATCAAAAACTTTTGTTTTCTTCTAGTTTCATTTTGAACTCTTCTCATTGGGTAACGAAACTCCGAGGTCATGTCAGACTACAAAAGTAGAAATCGAAGTAAGAGCCTTGGAATCCAGAATTATAACTACTGGTACGTTGGATTACCTAATAAAGGAATTTCAAGTAATTAAGTAAGACACTATGATTTGCCACGTATGATATCCCAAGAACAGCTAGATGTGAAAGGAGACTATTGGAAAAGGCACGATATATACTACTTATTGGGGCTGACTACTTCGGATTCATGTCGTCAAATAAAGTCCATAGTATGATGTCACAGTTCCACATAATCCTCACAAATGTTGATCTCATAATAACTGGATAAATCAACAAATCTCATAATTGTGACAAAGACCAATTCAAATTTGATACATCTCCTGTTAAAACTAAATCGATGAGTGTAAAAAGTATAATACGAGTTCAAAAATACATCAATTTGGAAACTAAAATTTATAAGCTTTCAGGAACAACCTAAAACTCATGATGAAAACTCATGAAGCGCTGAAGCATTTCAAAGAAGTTATTACTAAACAAAATGGACGATATCAAGTAGTTTGGCTTTGGAAAGATTCAACGGTTAATTTAAATGATAACTGTGGTCTTTGTCTCGGAAGACTGAAAGCATTAATTAGACGATTTCATGTGGACAAATGAACACTTAATCGGCACAATGAAATAATTCAAGGCCAAATGCAATGCAATATTATTTAAGAATTAGTCTTAGACTTCAATCAGGTTGTTATATACTTCTATATATATTTGTTAATTATGAAGCAAATCAATAACAGAATTAAGAATCGTTTACGATGCTTCTGCTCACCTTAAAGGGATGAAAAGTTTAAACGATGTTCTATATTGCGGTTCGTATTCATTCCATTCAAAATGGTGGAAAATGTAAGAATAGCCGATACTAAAAAGACATCTTTATAACTGAAATTATTTCCACCAGAACGAAACTGTATTGGATTCCTTTGATTGAAGGATATTTAAAGACAAGTTATCAAAGACAACACGGTATGCTGCTGCATCCAAAGAGTTCTATTTGAGGTGATATCATCTTCCCTTTTATTTTCTGCCACTCCCAACTATCACCTAAAAACTCATGGAAGCGAAATTGCATTGGAAATGTAGAAAAATCTCTACTACTTAACAATGTTATATCACCAGATAAAGCAACCCAAGAAGCATTCAAAAATTATGAAGATATGAAATCTTTCTTCAAAGAAGCGTTAATGGAATTTCTTTCAAATGACAATGAATTCAACAAATTTATTCTCAACAAAGATCGAGCAGAAGCAAACTGATTTGAAAAAATTCTTGATTCAATTTGAATCCCAAAATAGATGTTATCCAGGTCATCTTAAAACCTTTAGAATTAAAGGAATCTGTCTAAAGAAACAATTTTACAATTCATAGCATCTCAGTAAGACATACTTATTGGAGTACGAGCAGCTCATTTTGTAACAAATCAGTTAGAATTCCAAAATGTACCAGTAACTTTATGGTCAGATTTTAAATGTGCACCACAGAGCCATTCCCTACTACTACCAAAATTTGTACAAAATCGAGTTATGCTTGTACATTCTAGGGAAAAATAATCCAGAGGATAATGAAACAAATGGACTTTCTCCAACAGAACTTAAGGTCTACGAAATATAGTGGAAAAAAGACCATAATGGCTGGTAAAGAAGGAAACCAGCTGGCACAAAAGAATATAATTTCGATGGAGACTTTAAAAATGAAGAAAGTGAAATCCTCGTGAAAGTAACAAGAAAATTACAAAAACAAGTTTTAAACTTATAGATGCGAGTCGTTTCAGTAAGTGTCAAGATTAATAAGAATAACTGCATGAACTCTTAAATTCATAAAATTACAATAAGAAGACAAATACCATGGTTACAATCTTATTAACGATAAACGGTCAGCTTACAACAAATGATTGCAAATTAGCAATGAAGGTATTGATTAGGTAAGCACAATCAGAGAGAATAAATAAATAAATAATCCATAGTATAATAAAGAAAATTGCTAGTGGAAATTCAAAAATCGATTGGAAAATTCCGAATTGAATAAAGGCAGTCTACATCCAATTTAATTGTCGCGACATAATCCCATAACTGAACTTTTCATAGAACACATCATACTGGAATTGCTCATACACTTTCAAAATTGAGAACAGAATTCTGACTACAAAACCCAAAGGTAGAACCTAATTAGGATGGAAAGCAAAGCCATTCAAGTTTCCGTTATGCCTAGTCTTCTAGAAACCTGAGCCATGCGCTTCCAAATTCACACATCTTGGATTGGATTATACGGGTCCTCTTCCTAACGGAACTGAAACAGGCATAAAAGATGGGTAGCTTTCTTTATATGTTTCACAACAAGAGCAGAACTGGTAGAACCTTCTTAAACCCGACGAGGTTATTCTAAATTAGTCTTAAGTGATAATGATAGCCAGTTCCAATTAGTTTTTAGACCATTATGGACCGAAATATGCATTTTTCCTAGCAAATAAAGGAATAATCTGGAAGAGTATCATACAAAAAACCTATCAAGTAGTGGAATTTATGAGTGAACAATTGGAGTAAGCAAATAGGCCATGAGAAGAGCCATTGGTGGGAAGTTATTAAGGGGAAGAGAATAAAAAATGGTAGAAGTCGAAGGTATATTAAATACTCGGCCACTAACATAAACTTTGAAGATAACGTAATCATATGTCCGATTGATTTTATCTTGCCTATTGCTTCCTTCGTTATTTCAATTGTTAACGACAGCGATCAGGAAGAATTTTCCTCTCACAAATTAGGTACCAAGGAAATTGGATACATTTTGGGACAAACGCAGAAAAGAGTATTTGACCAGTCTTCGAGAACGAACTAAAAGAGAACACTCTTCCTAAAAAATGTAGTAACAAGAACACTTCATGAGAAAGAATATGTATTGGTTAACAAATGAAAAGTTCCTCACGGTGTATGGAAATTAGCCAGGATAAAAGAAACTAAAGAAAGAAGAAATAAAGAAGTAAAAAATTCCTCAATAGAATTAACACATGAAACACTCCTAAACGACCAGTGAATATATTAAATATGCTGTACCTCTAGAAAACAACAAAAAAGATAGTTCAAAAATCCAATAAGAGTGTTCGACAAATCAGTTCCGCTTTACGAAAAAAAAAAAAAAAAAACGACCACTCAAGCAAAGGTACCCAATTTCTCTTCCTGAAGGTTTTCTCTGAATAGAGAAAATCCCCTTCAATCGGAAATGTCGGAAAAACCGAATATAATATGTCGAAACAAATTTGTATTAAATCCATAAGAGTAAACATTTTCTTATCTGAATAATCACATAAATGTTTCAATTAAGGAATCTTTTATCCAATACTCATCTGCATTGTCTGGAATTTTACAGTTTGTTAACAAAACATATGTGCACCAGTCATTGTGTTGAAAATCTCTCCCAATTTTGTTATCAAGATCTTCCAGCCTAACTGTTAGCAGGTCATCAGGTCTTTGTTCAAATAACACCCCCTGTTCTACCAAATCACTTTCAATGTTGAAATATTGTAGAGGCTTTCTAATCCAGTAGTCAGTCTTATGAGAATTGATATAATGTTAAAACCCAACTCTTACTGTATGAGGAATAAAGATCATCCGATAATGACAGATCTTTACTCACATAATCATACGATTTGTTGTAAAGAAGGTAGTCTTGTTCGCGATCACCGATTTTTCACTTTTCGTTTTCTGTGCCCCTACAGATTTACTTCCTTAAATTTTTTAATATTGTTCAATAGCCTCGTTCAATAACAACCTTTATCTCAATTTCCCCATTTGGCTCTACGATCTACTCGAATTAGACTCTATTTCACGACAAATTTATTTGATTCCACTGTTTTCTACAAGATAAAGCATAGCAGAATAACTTCGAAGTTCCTTCTTTCTCCGAATCAACACTAAGTTAGGAACCGCAACCTTATTTCCCAATTTGCCTTTCACGTCCTCATCCGGTTGTATGACCATTTTGTATGCCAAAAATCAGATCTTTAAATGTTGTCAATTGCATGCACTTGCAGATGTTCTCACTTTTTTTTTTTTTTTTTTGGGTTTAATTTCTTACACTATTAAGGGATTCCGTGATCCGTGGATCTTTTTCGATGATATATTCATCAGAAGTGTTCAACTTTGTCTGTCCAAAGAATGCAAAGAGATTCGATTCAAATAAAAACTTGTTTATACACAATGACCAATAGTGATAACCAGCTGTATGTAGTTATTCCCAAAGTACAAATATAATTTCATGTTATCTCGAGATGCTTTGTTGAGTATCGGTTTCACTCTGCTAAAGACGGAAAATAGAAGCAGCAATAGTTAATACTAATCGTTGTGTACCATCACATCGCCTTCAGTCCAAATGGTCTTGGACGATTCCCCTCCTTAGTCTGAAATAGTTCTTCAGTCTTAGGAAATCCTCGCATTTCTTTATCTCCGTATCACTTTATACTCCACACGTGTGCCATTTGCTTATCCGTGTTACTGTCCTTGATCACATGTTCAGAGCAACTAAAGAAGACCTTCTGTTGATCACTGCCTCCTAGCACTTATTAGTTCTACATTCAACTTTTTTGCAATCATATCATTCAAACGCAGCATCCTTAAATTCAGTCCGTATGAATGGATGTTA
The DNA here is from genome assembly GCF_000002995.4 of Brugia malayi. NCBI lineage: Eukaryota > Metazoa > Nematoda > Chromadorea > Rhabditida > Onchocercidae > Brugia > Brugia malayi. The sequence continues at coordinate 7,162,575 of NW_025062479.1, forward strand.
GGAGTAGCCCCTGAAAATAGTGATATGCAGACTACCGAATTTCACCGCTAACATTCACGACAACATTTCGCTCCTTTCCAGTCGTGTAAGTTTCCGTACATAAAACTCCCAACTTCTAAAAGTGGTTCAGCAGTAAGTGCGGTCAGAGATATATACGTACATATACATACAGACACACACAAGCAAAAACATACATAATTTCCTACGGTCATTCAATCATACTATCGTATTGCCGTTCATCCATTCTAAAAGACCACCAGGAAAGCCGGACCACACACGAAGTTCTGTTGCGTCAAGACAACACCTCGCCAGCACGCAGCATCTCGACGACTGTGAAATAATCATTGTATGCAGCCGGATATATCAAAATATTGCAACTATAGCTATATATGTTATGCAAACACAAGCAATTAACCTTCAAAAAACTACTTCCTCAGAGACTTTGATTCCGCTGCCTTTTCGTTTATTCTGTTACGGTTGTATGATTTCATTGCTGATAACTGTTCGAAGCAGCTTATTCCAGGATCTTAAAAAAATCCAGCCGAAACTTCCAAAAGCAATGCATTGTCCACGGTACGTACGTTTGACGTAAGAATAAATTCAAATTTGAGTTGTAGTTGTAAGCTGTAAGTTGTAAGCTGCTGTAAAATATCCCGAATCCGAATATTTTCTCAATTTGTGAATTTGTAGAACTCGAAGAGCATCAATTTCACTTCCAGTGCAAAGTTATCGCGAAACCTATAGAAACTCTCGAAAGAACTAAACCTCCTGCTCAGGCAAAAGTCATATGAGTTAGACGGAACTGGTGTCAGGCAGGCAGACGATTTCAATCAAATAATGAGAAAGTATTTTGTAGACTGAAACTGCTCTAAAATTGCTTGCTTCCATAACTTTCAAAATGAGTAGAACTGCAGCGTACAGCGTGGGGAATTCACCTTCATATTATACACGTTAGGAATTTGACAATTCTACAGGTCTGCTCCCTCCATTTTTCCTTGCTCCTTTCTTACTCTCATTTTTACTCGCAGCTGCATTTCACTGATGTATGAACTTTTTCATTCTAAAACTCGAAAACAACATTTTTGAAACCGAATTTTCTTAGCAACAGATAGTTTTTACTGAAATCTTTATTAATATTTCATTGGATATGACAAAAGACATAATTGAAAACCATATTTTCATGTACACTGTACTTAAAAACGTGGAATAGTCTATTAACAAGACAGAAATATATGTTTTATATTCATGCATCAAATGGTACGCGTAATGTTGGAAGGTTAAGTCGTTCCCCGAGAAAAAGAAGGAACTTTATAGTTGGACAATTATTACTTAGCTTTTCATTGATGTCGATGAACTTCCTTGAACTGCTTTTTCTCACCATTTTCTCCAGGCTATGACTGACTTAAAACTTCCTCTGATCGATCATTCATGGCAAATTAGGACTTCACTTCGCACAAAGTATCCACAGAGAAAATACGAGTAGCTATGGAAGAATTACCGATGCAGGCATTCATGCCTTTCAGAATGAGTACTGATGCAGAAAGTGATATGCAAATCTAACGACAACAGTGCAGAATGATAGGGACTGCCAGGTATTATTGATTTGTAATAGATACCACCGCCCTTAATCATTTGCGACTGTCCTACCACTCATAGCTAGTACTGAGATCTCACGTGGTTCGTAGGTTCCCAGCCGAGTTGCAAAATATAGTTGAAGTGTCGGTGAGGTTGCAGTGTAGAGGTTCTTGATTTCAAGAACTTCAGACTCTTTTGCATTCTAGTATTGCAGAAGGAATTAGTTATATGAATTTGTGGATAGATATAGAGATGCAAATTTGTATTGTGAGGTCTGTATATTTTTTGATTCCTGTAATTTTGCTAGCAGTAGAAGTAGCAAAAGTGGGGACTAAATAATTCATAGCTAATCATTACCGTTTTAGATTGAGTTGCTGATCCTGTTGATATAAAAAATTTGAAATACAACTTCGAAAATGGGTGTAAGTGCTTCAGATATTTACAGCTTACTCTTACTCTTAATATTGGCCAAAATTGAGTGTTTATTGTGCATTTACAGATAATATTGAAGTGTTCAGGAAGATTTTGGGACTATCAAGAATGGCTCTATGAATTTGCGGAAATTATTTAAAAACACTGATTTGGAACCAAAGCTGACTTTTATCGGTGGCGGTAAGATGGCAGCTGCTCTCATCTGTGGTTTTGAATCTGCTGGTGAGTTGTATCTAACTCGATTTTAACCTACAATGTTGACGAAAGGTGAAGTACCACATGGCTAATACAGACTCAATCTTCTGCGCACTTACGTAATTTCATAATCAGATCAAATCAGCGAAATAATCACATTTTCTTTTCCCCAGTATTCAGTTTTGTTTTATTGCTATTGTAGAGTAGGCATGATCGAGTAAAGAAGTTTGCTTGTAATTGTGCAGGAAAGTATTTGATATGCAGAAAGTTACATGTTGTTCAGGTCTCATAACTAAGGATGACGTTGCTCTCAGCGTTAAAACAGCATCATCCGCACAGCGATGGAAGGTATTATATGTTCAGTTAGTACATTTTATTGTGGATCTGTTTGCTGTAATTCTTGTTTAAAGTAACTTTTTATTGTAAATATAAACGTTCCACTGAGGAAATCAAATTGCAGCAGCTGGGATATGTAAATGTGTACACGTCTAATAATGATCTAATTCGGGTTCATGGTCAAGGTATGCATTATGTAATTCACTATTAATCATAATATCATCGGTTTCTACAATCATTTGGTAATGACTAGTGTGGTTTATGAAGTTAAGCCCCATTTCATAATATACATTATGTATACTGTAATGGTATTCTTATCTAATACATTCTTTTTACTCAGATTAATAAGCGAAGCCTTTTGTACAAGGTATTTGGTCTGAATAAATGAGAAGGTTCTGTAGTGGTGATTTAAATAACGTCATTAGTTCTATTTATGTGCATTTTTTCATGAAATTCTCGTAAAAATTATTAAACATTGGGATTTCATCGTGATCATCTATAAATTCCTGCTGTTTTAATTCGACCTTTTGTTTCTGTTTGCACGTTTTTTCATCTCATTTCATTTAGTTCCTGCACTTAGTGTTTGGAATTGGAGGATCTTGATAGTGGACATCAGAATAATTGAAATACTATGATTTTCAGGAGTTGTTTTTTTGTCTGTAAAACCACAGATTTACACAGCAGTACTGGAGGAATTAAACAATAAAGCATTTACAAACACCCCATTAATTGTCTCTATTATGGGTGGAGTTGACGTGAAGACATTGGAGAGAGAGGTATGTTTTCTTGAAGTTGCTTAAAAAATTTGCTGTTATACCACAGTTTTTAGTACTGAAAATTTTTTGATAGATTCTTTTGTGATATTGAGACAGATCTGCGGAACTCTCAAATTAAAACAGTTCGAATTTGAACGCGCAAAGAAGATGAATAAATTTTCAGAATATAATGGTTAAGAACAAAATGAAAAGGTTAAAAACTTTTTTTTAATGTGACATAACGATCACAGATAATTTCGGCGCTCTGTAACTGGAAGAAACGTGTCTATCTTCAGCGTATTTTAATGAGGTATTTGTAATTAACTTAACAATTTTAATTTAAGGTTGCGGTGAAAGGTTATATCTCAAAGCGTGGACTGGTGCGTCTGATGCCCAACCTTCCAGTTACTATCTGTTCTGGAGCATCGATCATGTGCTCTAGCTCATACATGCAGCAAGACAAAGTTCTGAAATCATTTTCTTTTTCTCTTTTTTAACGATATTGTTTAAATATGATCCTCTAAAATGCATAAAGTAAAAGAAATGGAATGAGTTTAAGGTCCAGTAATGTCAAAAGTTTGTGATATTAAATTTCGGTTATTATACTAGTAACTCTTTTGTAGATTGATTTAATGAAGTGTATCATGCAACATGTCGGTATTTGTTTGGTGATCAGTGAAAAATCATTTGATGCGGCTACAGCAGTTGCAGGATGTGGACCAGCTTTTGTTAGTTTTGATACCGTTTCTTTGAAAATGTTTCCTTTCGACATGCTCTGCGTTTGTTGCTTCATTATTCTGGTTCACATCCCGATCCTTAGTTCAAATCAAAAATTTTCATCACATATGTTCACATATTTCAGGTGTTTATGGCAATTGAAGCGCTATCAGATGGAGGCGTCCTTGGTGGTGTTGATCGTACAACTTCAACGAAATTAGCTGCTCAAACTGTTATGGTAAACTTGAGATATTTCTCTTATTTTTATTCGTTTTTGAGTGTGTTTACAAATTAACAGGAAAAGTTATTTGCACTGATCAAAAGTTTTTTCGTATAGTGTGGACGTTTATTATTCCCTATTATTCTGATGGAATGTGATGTTAGTAGCATTGAATAATTGATTTATTTCACTTTTATTTAGCTTACAGATGTATAATGTACAGTATCCAACGCATTTGTTTATTGCGCATTTCCTTCTACAATTGCAGCATTAAACTATAAACATTTTTTGTTACAGCTTGTAAATAATGTTTACATATTAATGTGTCGAGAATGTGCGAATATCATGCGTATATATTTTGTGTATCCACTAAAAATTTGCACCGTAACATCAGTTATTACTAATATATGGCAAAACACTGACATATGTAAACAAAATATACATGTGAAATGTGTTGGTTAAACAGAAACTTGATTACAATAGGGTAGGCGTGAAATTTCTAACTAAAAGATTTCTGACGAAATATATTTGTTTAAGTTTTATTCCTAATAGTTTTGGAGATGTAGAATCTGGTTCCAGATGATGCGGTTCGAAAAGGATCAGAAGAGATGATCATAGGGTTTTATATTGATCAGTTTTTATGAGCTTGAAAGGTTCTAAAGAGAGATGAAAAGTAGAAGTGCAGAACACTTGATACACATAAATAAAAATAAAAATAGTAAATAAAGAAATGTCGATTAACATAAAGGTCTATCCGTCTTTGTGACAGATCTGAGTTTGAATTTTAGTTTAAACTGTAAAGTCCTTTATTTGTACTTGCGCAGCTTTATTGCAGGGTGCGGCAAGAATGATTTTAGAAGTGAGTCAACATCCGGCTGCTCTAAAAGATGACGTTTGCTCTGCCGGTGGTAGTACGATATATGGAGTGAAGGAATTAGAAAAAAATGGTTCTTACTGTTTTATACAATTTCATTTCATAGGATTGTTACTCGAAAGTACTTTCTTTCCTTATTTCTAGGTCTTCGCTCGGCATTAATCGAGGCAGTGCATGCTTCAACAAAACGTTGTTTGGGGCAGGTTTAAGATTTGGTTTTCAACACCAATCGCTCGAATCCGTAGGATTTACCATATTGTTTGAGAGCAAAAATTACATAGTTAATGTCACTTACATTAACACACTTTTTCGTGCTGTTTTCATTTAGTGTTATTTACATACATGTTTATGACTTCATGCAATTGTTGCTTAGGTTTCATCTTACTTGAAGATTTACATGTCTATCCAACAGAGCAATAAACAACCTTTTTTCCATTTCCTTTCCACTAGCCTGGTTTGAACTACTGAAATATTATGCACAACATTTTATTTCGAATAAAATCTTCGAGTAAACCGATATAAAGCGGAAAGAAAGGAAGGTTTCGTGTTTTTATTGGTGCTCAGTGCATTCGAAAATTCTACATTTTATTTTTGCGCTTTTGTATTTTCAATTTCTCGTCACTAATGTCCAAGTTTATGGTTCCCTTATATCACAGTGATTTTCACATGTGTGTGTTTTGTTGATGTTGCTAATTATTTATCATTTAGCGCTCGTTGTCACTTAGATATCTGTATCACTTTTACTTATTTTTACAAATACTTTGTAAAAATGCTTTGTGGTGTTTTTCAACCTACTTTTATAATTGTTTTTATGTCGTTATAGCTGTTTCTGTTAGAATAAGAATTGGAATATGAAGTCTGCTTTTAGTTAAATTGTTCTAGTTCTTGAAGCATGATTTAGATTCAAATTTTTCTTTTTTTTTTTTTTTTTTTTTGATGGTTCCACTGCGCAGTTATGAGGATGTGTAGAAACTTATTAGTAAATCTCAACGTACCAGAACTGAAAGCTTAATGTTATAATGCTACCGGCCGTGTAATAAATCCAAGAGTGGCTTCAGCAAGCAGTGGTTGGCAACACTGATAATGCTCAGGGATAAAATTAAGTTAGACATTTCCTAATATCGGTTATCGGTGAATCGTGGCTGTGCAATTGCATTGTTTAGGCTGTTTTATTCGTCTTTTCTCCAACAAGCGATTGAAGTTCAGTTCGATCGATGACATAACATGATTTCAGGGCAGTTTAGGTTATTTTTTGCTATAAAGTGGCAGTTATATTACAATTTCTCTGTAAACAGAAGTTTGTGTCTGATTGCTGTTGTTCAGGATCAGTTTTACTGTAAATTACCAAAAGCGTCCAGAGAAGATGAATCCTATTGTAACAATTTAAAACTCAGAGTTTTGCATCGTCTTCGGGATTGAGTTGTTAGTTTCCTCTCAACGTTGTAATATTGTTCTTTCATATCGAAAGGAAATAAAAATATTGGACATAATACTGTAACCTGTAAGTGCATGACATCTCATCCGCATAAATCGGTGAAATCCGACTAGTTTTAGTGAGAATAATTCGAAAAGTATGAAGCTCAGACATTGAGTAGAATCGGTGACTATTGCCATTGTAGCGTGTTTTTAGCTGCACATGCTTTTGCTGTTCTAAATTAGGCAAAAATATCCGTGCATCTGTTCACAACACCACCCCGACCAGTTGGTCACAAATTCATCTGCCAGGGAATTTCATCCTTCACTTCATTTGATCTATTTGAAAGAAGCTGTGGTGTTGCCGTATTTCATTTCTCTGTTCCATTTAAAGAGTTTGTATTACTCGGAATGTTACTCACTAGCATCCTCTCTCTGCTCTCTGCTTGTCCTAAAAGTTGAACTGTTTACTCATCTTACTCGCTTATTTCCTGACTTCGTTAATCCAACTCATCCAGTCCTTGCACGTCTTAACCGTTGTTACTCGTAAAACACTGTTAGAAAGTCGATAAAACTCAATAAAGAAGTGAACACCCACCTACTACAAGAAAAATCGAAAATCGGAATGAAATAATTGAATGGGAATTATTTCTGGCATGTTCCTGTCTGTCTACATGTGTGTCTGTATTTGTTCCAATCAACACTGTTCGTTAACTACGCATGAACTATGGCTGTCAACAGATACGTCTTCACATTCACGTACTCATGTTGGATAAGTTAGCCAAGATGAACTTTACAGAAACTCCTCCTTTCTTGTTGCTGATGTGCTTTGCATATGTTTTATTTTCATCAGTTTTATCGATTAAATTGTCACATTCCACATTTCAATTGTCACATTCCACATTTCAACTCATTTTCTGTCCGCAAAATCTTTTTGAGCTGTACAGTTTGATGTATCAAACATTCTTGATTTTTGGAATTTAAAAGTTCAAGGAGGTAGAATTGAAACCAAACACCAGTATTTCTACATATCTACAAATGAGACTTTTGTTCTTGAATATTAGATTTATATTTTGTTCGTAAAATTACGCTTCAGATTTTCATAGGGTTAATAAAAAAACTATTGCTAAGCAGAATTGTTTGAGAAATATTTGTTTATATGTGCCAACAATTAATATTTAAAAGAGTGTGCAGTATCATTAAGCAAATGGATATTACTACAGTGGGGAAAGATATTCTTTAGTTCCAGGAATAATTCCAGCTTTAAGAACAATGAATGTAGCAACGGTTTGAAGGAACCTAGAAAATATGAATGAAAAAAATTACCTCTTGCACTGAATATTTTAGTGAATCCCAAGAAAGAAAAGATTAATAAAATACATGAAATGAAGAATGTTATACATAAATGCAGCACCTCGACATGTAAGGTACGCTGAACAAAGCACAGATTTCCTTCCACAACTTTTCGTGGTTTTTTCTTTTTTTCTTCATATAAACTGAATGTATTGCATTGGTAGAAAGTAGTCCTGGTTTCAAGTCATAAATTTTAAGTCATCATAAGTAGGCTGGAACATATCTCTGTTGTCTGAAAATCTAAGAAACTGGATTTATACAAATTTTCAAAAAAACCCAAGAGTCACATTTGATATAATCAAATAAAGATTAAAAAGTGAATTTCAGCGGCAAAATTACTTAATATAGATGGATGGTTGTCATTTTTATTAGTAAACTTCATTAATAAAGTGTATATTTTTGCTCTTGAGCCACAAAAATATTTGGTTTAAAAGATGTCAAAACTTGGAAATTCTGTTTAACCACCAGAACATTGAAGAAAGTGTAGCGAACAACTCATACAAATGAAGATCAATTATACTTTTCTTCATTAGGTTAAACGTGAAAAGATTTCAACGAGTTAAAGAAAGATATCACGTCACGTCAACACGTCAAAAAATATAAACTCATCATGTCAACAAAAAATGTAAACCGATGAATAAACAAATCCAGCAATGTCATCATGCCTGGTTTTATCATATATAAGTAATGTTTAATGAGTTACCTAATTGTATCATTTATTCCGGCAGTTCTGGAAGCATAGATTTCCAAATGGTTCCATACTAACATGACTTCCTCGTCAACAGTTAACCACTCTAAGCATACGTTGGCAATCAAATCTCGAAGTAAGAGAGGAGGGATTTATGAAGCGGGTAATGTGCATACATACTGCGCCATACAGCTTTGCATATTCTGATTCTGCATTGATAAGTGGTAGAAATACCATGTAATATTACAGTCGAGAAAATGTGGCAATGAATACATTATTTCATAGGAGGGCATGTGAGCTGCAGTGTCGAAGTTCAGCATGATGCACTTCAAATAGAATTTTAAAATCTGTCTCCTTTCCGTCCTTTCTATCATCACCTATTTAAAATATCTATTTAAACTTTCACTTTTTTTCAATGAGGTGCACTTCTCTTCAGCCATTGTTCCATCCAACAAGTATTGTAGTACGTACAAGTGCGCTTCACCTATTCATACATCATCATCTCAGAAACTCTAATTCATTTCACTACTGCACTGTGCTCTTTACATCTGTGTTACTTTAAATAACACTGTTTTTTTTTTTCCTACCAGTGTTATCATATTTACATCACTTTGCGATTTGCATATTTTCGAGACATATACATTCTTTACTTCCAGTTTTGTTTTTTAACTTTCTTCAGACCATCGATAATCAGGATTGCCTCTGAAATTAACCAAAAAGAGAAAAACATTCCCAATAAAAATTGAGGAAAGACATATATGAATGGTATGTGAATTCATAAATGTGTGTTTTGTAAAATGTTTTTGTTTTTCTCTTTTTAGGAAAGAAGGGACAGAGAAAAGAATGGGAAAGTACGATTATTTTTGCCATTAGAAGTTTTGCCGAAAATTTCATTCTGAACTGTAAACAATGTTTCAAATAATGCACAAACGTTTCATTTCAAACGACAGGATGGCAAGATTTCACTATTTCCTTGATAACTGATCATTCGGGATATCTTTCCGACCAACTGGTTCGCCTCCGTCAGTGACATATGCATGCATGTGTGTGTGAATGCATAAATCAATCAATCAGTCGATCATTCAATCAATCAATCGATCAATCAATCAATCAATCAACCAATCAATCAATCAATCAATCAATCAGTCAATCAATCAATCTATCTATCCTATCCTATCTATCTATCTATCTATCTAATCTATCTATCTATCTAATCTATCTAATCTATCTAATCTATCTAATCTATCTAATCTATCTAATCTATCTAATCTATCTAATCTATCTAATCTATCTAATCTATCTAATCTATCTAATCTATCTAATCTATCTAATCTATCTAATCTATCTAATCTATCTAATCTATCTAATCTATCTAATCTAATCTATCTAATCTATCTAATCTATCTAATCTATCTAATCTATCTAATCTATCTAATCTATCTAATCTATCTAATCTATCTATCTATCTAATCTATCTAATCTATCTAATCTATCTAATCTATCTAATCTATCTAATCTATCTAATCTATCTAATCTATCTAATCTATCTAATCTATCTAATCTATCTAATCTATCTAATCTATCTAATCTATCTAATCTATCTAATCTATCTAATCTATCTATCTATCTAATCTATCTAATCTATCTAATCTATCTAATCTATCTAATCTATCTAATCTATCTAATCTATCTAATCTATCTAATCTATCTAATCTATCTAATCTATTATCTATCTAATCTATCTAATCTATCTAATCTATCTAATCTATCTAATCTATCTAATCTATCTAATCTATCTAATCTATCTAATATCTAATCTATCTAATCTATCTAATCTATCTAATCTATCTAATCTATCTAATCTATCTAATCTATCTAATCTATCTAATCTATCTAATCTATCTAATCTATCTAATCTATCTAATCTATCTAATCTATCTAATCTATCTATCTATCTAATCTATCTAATCTATCTAATCTATCTAATCTATCTAATCTATTAATCTATCTAATCTATCTAATCTATCTAATCTATCTAATCTATCTAATCTATCTAATCTATCTAATCTATCTAATCTATCTAATCTATCTAATCTATCTAATCTATCTAATCTATCTAATCTATCTAATCTATCTAATCTATCTAATCTATCTAATCTATCTAATCTATCTAATCTATCTAATCTATCTAATCTATCTAATCTATCTAATCTATCTAATCTATCTAATCTATCTAATCTATCTAATCTATCTAATCTATCTAATCTATCTAATCTATCTAATCTATCTAATCTATCTATCTATCTATCTAATCTATCTAATCTATCTAATCTATCTAATCTATCTAATCTATCTAATCTATCTAATCTATCTAATCTATCTAATCTATCTAATCTATCTAATCTATCTAATCTATCTAATCTATCTAATCTATCTAATCTATCTAATCTATCTATCTATCTATCTATCTATCAATCAATCTATCTATCTATCTATCTATCTATCTATCTATCTATCTATCTAATCTATCTATCTATCTATCTATCTAATCTATCTAATCTATCTAATCTATCCATGATGCAGAACGTTAATTTTAGTCTTTTTGGGCTTGTAAGATGTCGTCATAGATAGTATGAGACACTGAAAGGCAATTTAAAGAGAACACAGGCAAGAGAGTGATGTAATTGAAGTCAAACAGCTGGTCCACATGAGGATGTTTATAGAAAGAATATTTGAAAGATGCACTTCTACCGATCTTTCCCTTCCCTTCCTTTTTTCCTAATTATTTAACACGAAGTTCATGAATTTGCAATCGCTATAAATACTATCGATGAAAGAATCTGAGGGCGTTCCACAGCTTCCCATCATTGAAGCCACCAATCCGTCTGAGAGAGTACAATCGTCCTCCCAAAACCTGAAGTTTGCTTTTTGTTACAGTCATATAGATTTAACTAGCGGTGATTTAACTCATCCATTATGATTTTGAAAAAAACTTTTTATTCTATATGCTTTCCTCTGCTTTGAGCTTTTATCATCCTAATGTGAAACTTTTTATTTCCTCACCATCATATATTGAGCTAGTTTAACCGTTACGAAATCCTTCGCATCTCCATAATTTTTAATAAAACCTTCCAACTTCAAGAAAAAAAAAATGAAGCCATTGCAACACTATTTATGCTGTTGGTCACTTCGTTTATTTGGGTTTCGTAAAGCTTTAAAAAAATGGGCAAGCATAAAATTAAATTGTCATTAACAGAAATAATGTCAGTTCTCAGACAGATTCTAACCGATGCTACAAATATATTGGACCACTCTGTTTCGCCTCATCCTTTCAATACAGACTTTTTTTTTTAATTTATATGGGAAAAATTGTAGAATTCTTAATATGTTGTTCTTTCTCAGTGGTTTATCATAGAAATTTAAACAGGTGTGCTATTAAGTGTGCTGAAGTGTGATTGGAAAGATTGAATAGAAATACAAATACTGTTATTTTGTTATAGTTGTAAATAAGAGGATAGCAAAGAGAAATAATTACAGTTGAAATAAATTTTGAGAAAAACTCAGTTGAAAACCATGTAACTTATGCAAACTTTCTATTTGCCACAATCATTCAAATATTAATGGTTGCCACATTTTGTGTAGTTTCGTTTTGATTGTTTGATTTTACCTTGTCATTTACTTCCCTTTTTCAATATCCTATGTTTAATATCATTTATAACGCTGCTACTAATGCTTCATCAAAAAACGGCAGTTCATCATACATTTGTATGCTGAAGATCATTGATATTTGAACTGTTCAAACTCCTATTTTAATTTCTATCAATTCATTTTTTTTATTCAAGTTTTTATTTAAAAGAAGAAAAAGAAAAGACAATAATAATTCAGAAGATTTAATTAAAATTTTGCTATATGATACTAAAAATTCAGAAAATAATGCCTAGAAGTATAATACCCATTCATAATGCATTGTCGAAAAAGACTTTCAAAAAGTTTTAGTAGAAATATCCTGCATATTGTGTTTGCGAATTTATATTTCTCAGTGAAATGAGTAAATGAAATAAATATGGGAGAGGGAAATTAGGAAAAAGGTAAGGTATTAAAGTCGAGAGTGGTATGAGTAAGAATTGTTCATAAATTTTTTGAATGAAAAAGTGACATTTTCTGACATAGTTTTCCTTTTTTTAATGAATTACTTGTATTTGCTAAGATTGTCATCATGAAGCAACAAATGAGCTCTATGAAGGTATATCTGAAAGTGGTTAACTCTCCTGAGGCTTGTTATCATTGTAATTACTTATAAGAGACTACGATCTTAATATGTTACAATTACTTGTGTCTTTTCTATTTCTTTCCTTTCAATTTTAATTTTTGCAATGGGGATCATAAAACAGAGCGGTCCATTCGATAACGCGCAGTTATTTTGTTTATAGTTTTTTCTGTTGATCCTATTCTCAACATTAGAGCATTGTTGAAGTGTGTTGCATTATGTTAGTATTTGTAATTTTGCTGACTTCATTCTTTTTTTCTTTGTGCGTTTATTACACATTTTCCCAACGCATCTTCGAAGTGATAACAATTTCTCTTGCAGTAAAGGCAGCATAGTGATAACGGTGATAAGACCGGAGAAATGGGTGGGCTAAAAATATTGATGCTGTCGGAAGGGTGAAATATTTTTTTAGTGCGGAAGAAAAAAAAGAATAAAAAAGTGAAAAAAACAGCTGCTAGGTGAATCTGAAGATTTTCAGTATTCTGTCAAGCAGTTTTTTTTTTTTAGTTGGTTATCCTTTGATAAGCCAGAAATATTCAAAGATATGACACAACCTTTTTTTCTGTCTTCATACTACTTTCAAGCCACGTAACAAGGCAGATAAATGTAGTTTATAAGAAGTAAAAGTAGGCGATGCATTCCTACGTAGTATGTTACAAGTGTTCACTATTAGTAATTCGTATTAACTGTTAGTTATTTTACATTAATTCGAGGGCAGGTAAAAATCCTAATTCTTTATTTACCTTATTATTTCCATATTTTGGGATAGCGGTGCAGTGTTGTTTCATGTGATTTCTAAGTAAAGGAACGATTTGGATGCATATTAAATATGCTTTGTATTTTCCGTTTAAAAAAATCAGTTTTTGCAAAAACTGTTTTAATCAGAAGGGCTTTGATGTTACTTCCTCAAATTAATAAACTTTTTTAAGCATAGTTTTTTTACTGTTAATATCTTTTCGCTGTGATGGTCTCAATTTTATTCGTTAAAAATTACATATATTCTTTTGTGGCTTTATAATAGATAAATAGCAATATGAGGCAGTTACAGCTGAAGTGATGGAGAGGGGAAGGAATCCGTTGGATAGATCTTTGAAATTTTTTAGCAATACTTGATATACTAACACAAGGAGTTTACAAGCTTATCATAATAAATAATAACAAGTAGTAATCGAGAATTACTTCGGAATTATTTCCTTTGAATAAAATGTATTTTCTTGTTCAATTCCGTTACGTAATTACTATTGGTTGTGTCAGTGTTTTCTACGTTCCCTTAGAAACCATAATGAAACCCAATAGAATTTTTCCAAGTCTTTTTTTAAAGGTGATATTGATGGTTTGAAATTCCATTTGTTAAGAAAAACAGTGGTCATAGAAGTGCATGAAAATTTTTGCTAAGAAAATGATTCTTAAGCAACATTTACAATTAAAGAAAAATGGAAAAAAAGGAAAAATAAAAGAAAACTTAGCATGTAATAATGTTAATTTGGTGATATAATATCTGTTGTGGCACTAAGGAAAAATTATCAATGAATGCTTGAGTGTATTATTTATCTCTGCTACTTGTTTATCACAGTATATGTTTCTGTTTACTGTCATCTCCTTCATATGCTGTTTTTTTTTCTACGGAGCAGTTCATAAATTTTTTTGCGATCAATTGCAGCTCCTTAAATAGGTGCTGCAATTGACAGAAAGGTTACGTAAAACAATAATTGATGGAAGTTGTCTAAAGAAAGTAAACCTATCTTTGGCCTCTTTTACTTCATATTTTTGAATGCGTGCGAAACTTTTTATGGAAAAAAAAGGAAAAATAAATTTTTGCAGAAATCTGTGATAATCGTTTAAGAACTATAGCAATTTCATAAATTTGAACAATAAGCAGCCAAAAAAGTTAGTCCTATATATGCCGAAGTTCCAGTTTTCATTCGCAGGCACTAAATTTCCTTTTTATTACATTGAAAGCTTGCAGGGAATTTAATGAATCTTATATTTATTATATAGGTCAAGCTAGAAGCATTAGATTTCAACGAAAGACTTCACTTTTCAAAACTTAAAGATGCAAAACTTACAGTGAAAGCCAAAAAACGTATTTATAACTTGTTGATTGAAAACTTCCACCAGATAATATTTTAGAACGCTTTTATAGACAGCCACGGTTCTTCCACAACGGTTCATTGTGACAGGACCGGAAGTTCATAAATTCATGAATTCATTTTTCCAAGAGAAAAAGGAGACAAGGACAGTTCTTAAGTTATCAAATACGAATGGAATATCGCAGTGGCAGATGTGACTGATCATGTTTTGTTGTAAAATACATCAACAACCAGTTTATTGCTTTTATAACCTGCTATGCTTTCCATCGCTAAGCAATAACTCTTTTGCATGTCAAAGATCTTAGTTTCATTTACATACAAAATAAATTAGATTTCGTTTTTTCTATCACTATATTTTGCCTTTTCAAATAAATTATTCATTACAGTATAACTAGAGCTTGTTCTACCTTATTGCTCAGCAATAGACTGTGACTTGTCGCATCTCACATGTTATTGTCAATCTAGTTTTTTACGGAAAAATAAGAAAAGTATCTAAGAAAGGTGAAATTTGTATCCTAAGGAAGCTGTTCCGTAATTTCTTAGATTTATGATTCATATTATTAAAACTTCATTTGTCCAATATACGTAATGTGGTTATTTGTGCCAAATATAACTTTAAAAACATTTTAATAATATAGTTCAACATGGCATAAATTTCCATCTTTTTGTATACAGAACTACATCCTTTATCAAGCTTATTTACAAGAGTAAAAATTAGATATTTAACAATAGTTTTCAAATTTGTAAACCACACTAAACTCTTTAGATGATTCCCTTTATCAAATTTATAAGAACAGTTTTAAGGTCAAATTAACCCAGATAAAAGAGACATATCAAAATATCAGCAGTATGCCGCCAATTAATTCTATATGATTTTCGCAACAACATTCATCAATTCATTTTCATTTTTTTTTTCGAACGAAGCTAAATGCTTACAAATTGTTTAGAAAGCCCTCAAAAATGACCAAAGCAAGAGCTTTGAAATTATTTGTGGCATACCTCTCTTTCGGGAGAATTCAAAACTTATGGTTTTATAAATATGAATAGCATTTTTTATTAAGGAAGGAAGTATTTCTATCATATATTAGAGTGCTATGTGAAGATATTTAAAGAGCTTAAAAAATATTGCAAATTTCTGAAATCATGTAATTAGTGTCTGATCAAAATTACCAAAATTAGCCTTCTTACTAATATGTTGCAAGTAAAAAGAATTGAAATTACAATTTATCAAAAAAATTTCTTAATTAAAACTAATGATAATGAATACAACTTCTAGTTTCTATGTGCTTTCATCATGTGTATGCTTAGGAAGTTATGCTAAGAAAAAGTTTTATAAAATTATCAATAAACCTTTCACACAATGACCTTATCACTTTAAAACCATATGGTGGAAGGATAATATAGGTGGGATGATAATATAAATTTCAGGATGAAAACTGTTTTTAGCTGTCATTTTTGCCATGGAACAAAACAAATTCGTCAGCTTATCAAAGCGGTTGTGGAAAAGATGAGGATGATAAAATAACAGAGATGGATATCGATCTGCGATATGCAACAACTAGTTATCATTTCAGTATGCTGAGTATATTTATTAGAGTGAACAACACACCTTTGGTAGCAGCATAATTCATACTATGCAAACTATTTCGCCATATAAGGACACAGAATGACGATTATGATATTGATGGAATGTGGCAAATAGAATTCTAAAGGTTTGGTATTGGAATCGTGTTAAAGTGAACTGAAGATTTCTTCACATAAAAATATTTTAAAAAAGAAAAAAAAATTGATGAAAGAAAAAAAGGCTGAAAATTTTTTTCGAAATGTTGCATAAAAAACGTAGGCCTGCGCTAAACTGATAACTTTGGTTTTTGTTGCAAGAACACATGACGTTTTGAAGTGACGTTTTAAATTTCAGAGTGCAGAAAAAACAATTTCTTTTGCATTTTTATTGCTCTCTTTAACATATTTTTTACAGATTTTGCTAGTTCCAATAAGTTCTATTACTCTGCTGGAGTAAAAGACTCTTTTATCCTATGTTTCTTTGATTCAGCAGACACAGCTTCCTTGATTAAGTTGTTAGAAATTAGATAGAAACGTCTATTTATAATTGCATTGTATAAGTTTGGAATTTGTTATTTTAGTCAAGTCTTAAAAATGTTAAGATATCTCTTTAGAAGAGATGTGAGAAACAATTGATATGTATGAAATCGGTACTCTTTTTTTATTATTTAACATTGTATAGATGGAGTAGCGAAATGGCTTTCAAATTCTCCAAAATTTCTGCTTCTTCCACTATATTAGTCAATCCAATATAATTCGATAAATTAAACCACTGACCTTCGTCAACCGATTTACTGAAGTTTGAATGAATACATTTTTCAAAACTTATTTCTAATCTATTCTATAGCCGCAGTAAAATTTATACCAGCCATAATTTTTGAAAGAGAAACGGTGTCGAAAATATCCGGTAGACTTATCTAATTTTTACTTTAAAATGGGAGATATTTTAAGTAACAGTCAGATTACTAATGAGAGGTTGTTGTTATCATGATTAATTTAGGAAGAAGAGAGCATCGCCTATGGATGTTGTGGATTGTAATAGGAGCCAGATAGCAATCGCAATAAGAATTTACCCGTACAAATGCGTATTATTGAAGTTATTTAATTGATGGGTAGCTTCTACTGAAACAAATTGGTAGTTTGAACTATATGCACTCTGTTATTTAAATTTGATTTATAAATATAATTAGTGGAATGCATAATTAAGAAACTTGAACCTCACTTTTCGTCTCAGTTTTTTTTTTTTTCAGGAATGATGCAAAACTCTAACATTTGTGTCAGTTTTAAGTAGGATTCAAAAAAGGATTAAGAGAAAATTCTGTTTACGTAAATATTAATATGAAACTCATTTTTTGATAAAATTTGTGGAACATATTACCTACGACTTGCATACAAAAAATCAGCGAATCTCCACAAATAAGCAATGTAATCCATATCAGAAATTAAACCAAATATTATATCTTGAAGAATATAAAAAAAAATTTCACCCAATCCTTATCGTTACGTTTTTCACTGTTTACTAATTCTAGTTAAGAAAGCAGAAAGTACACTGAAGAAAAGATCATCCAACAGTTTTTTTTCCTGATTATTTTCTGGGAACCGAAGCAAAAAACCTTCTCAGTGAGAAAAAAAAAGTGGCATTCATTATACAAGTATATCTTAGAGTGATAGAATATAATGATGGAAAATGCTGTTGTAATTTTAATTCAAAATGCCTTTTTTGTATAAGCGATAAGCAGATATTGAATTGCACAGGTGGCTGAGGAACTGCAGTTTGGAGAATCAAATTATTTGTTCAACGAATTATTTTCTTTCCAGTTTGTTAGTTGGTGAAAAGCAATAATCAGCTGTTCAGGAAGGTTACAATCAAAAGTGGTGTCAAATCAGTATAGTACAACTTTTTTCTAAAAGGTAAAGGCTTTAGGAAAAA
This sequence comes from Brugia malayi, assembly GCF_000002995.4. Classification (NCBI taxonomy): domain Eukaryota; kingdom Metazoa; phylum Nematoda; class Chromadorea; order Rhabditida; family Onchocercidae; genus Brugia; species Brugia malayi. The sequence continues at coordinate 7,180,983 of NW_025062479.1, forward strand.
AGTTATTTATCAAAAAACTTCAACTTATTGCTTTTACACTTATTTTCTTTATTTTTGAAAATGCTGTAGCGATAGAAATCTAAAGGTCCCTATCAAATTTCATGAATATAAATTTTTTAGAAAAATTTATATCAGACCAATTAAGGAAAGTATATGCATTGTAAAAGCAATAAGTAAAACTTTTTAGCAAATAACTTTACAAAGTATTTGCTTTTATAAAAGTATTGAGTGCTCCTATAGACTGCACTTTCCAGATTTCCCAACTTTTATATGAAAATAAATTATTTTATATTCTCAAAATATTACAGTTAAATAGATTGCACAATTAAATAGACAATCTTAATGGAGCAACATCATATCGCCAGAAAGTAGCAGCAAACGCTAAATTGCGATAAACGTAATTTTAAGATTGCAGATGTTGCCAATAATCTAATTTTTGGAAAATTTTGTGTAAGAAAAAAGAAATGGAAGAGCAGGTGAAACGATTCAGATTGGTGTCTAGCAAGAAATTCCTTGTGACTTCTGTATTTTTAAGATGTACATTCAAGAGACGAAAAATAACTTCTTATTTTGTCTTGTGTGCGCTCAATATTTCTTTTTTTACAAAATTCCTTTAATCATTTTTTGCCACGCATTTAAGAACTATCAGTTATTTTAAACTAAAAACGATTTCACTTCATATATACATTCATTTAGCTATTTATTCCACGTCATAACTTTTCTTAATTTATCATGTCTAATTTAGTATTTATAAATAAAATATGATTTCTGATATATTGTTAATCATATTTTTTTAATAAAATTGATTATTTGCTACTTCAAATAATTTAAAGCATTATGCGACAAATCGTTCTCATAGAAATTTATTATTGTTGAAAATAATTTATCCTGCTAGTTGGAGGCATGGAAAGTTAGCTGAGTTAAGATTTGATTTTCTTAATTATAGCAGAACAGACAACTGCTCCTTTTTTTTCGGTTGTTCTCGTTGAGTCAGAAAAATGAACCAGAAAATCTTTATTCATTGAAAACGTTATTCCCCATTATTCAAGTTTTCTCTCTTCCTTTAACTGTTCCAACTATTTGAAGTTTGCTTTTCAAATGTTTTTTTTTTTTTTTTTTTTTTTTAAATTGCAAATCACAAATTTGGATCAAAACATATCTTTAATGTATATTTATCTTGGAATTGACTAGTATTTCTGTTATATCATTGCAATCGTCGCACATACAAGATTACGAAACAGTAATTTAATCACATCATGCATATTTTCATCTCATTATCGCATACATAATAATTAGCAAATTATCGCTATTAATAGCAACAGTTATATGTTAAACTTAGCATTAATCTTACATTGGAAAGCTTTTCTGTTTCAAAGCGATGCAAAACATTTATATTTACAGTAAGAACAATATCTCTGCTAGTGGAAGAAAGAAATTTATCCCTAAATCGCAAGTGATCTCCTTGAAAGAATAAGAATAGCATTTGTTTTTTTAATATAGGTAATGTCTACTTCACAAATCATGAAGTTATTTGTTTTTAGTATTATTTGCTTAAATGCCTTTTCCTTTTCAACTTACAAATTTGTATTTTTATATTGAGTTAATTTTTCCTCATCTTTCTCAGGGTTTCACTTTAACAGACATTAATGGGTCCTACTCTAAGAATGACCCAAAATGTTGGAAAATAATTCAAAATAACTAATATAACTAGAATAACTAGCTCATTAAAATATTCCTTGATAACTCGTTCGAAATATAAATTGTATTAAAAGAAAAGTGTGGACAGAGTGGACGGATCCACTCCTTTTTATTTGATCCATTGCAACCTTATTGGAAATATACATGTAAAATTGTGTACAAATAATCTTAGTGTAACAATCAAATTATGATTCAATTTTGCCCTTTCTTTAGAACGTAGATTGCTACAAATTTCAAAAGCAGATCAGCTCATTTCATCCGCAGGATCTGTGACAAAAGGTTTTATTAATTGCATTCTGAACGATTTGTTTTATGTTGTATTATAAGAACTTATATGCATTCTCTAATAATTTAAATTTGGTTTAAATTTTTTATAATAATCATATCGTGATTGATGTCTAAGCTACAAGCACATTATGTTATTTAAATATTTCTGCTGATACTTTACCTATGTTGTTTAGAAAATAATAATGATAGTATAGTTTTTAAAATGTATGCTGTACTCGTTTCTGCCATCACACTTCAAATTTTAAAAAAATCTGAAATTGACTATAATTAAAGAAAACGAAACATGAAGTAACTTCGGCTATAACAAAAAATAATTATCGCAACTTTGCATATATCAAAGAACGAGCTAATTTTATAAATACAGTAAGACCTCGGTATGGAAAAATGATCAAATGTTCTTATCATAGGACAGCTCGTTCCAGTTTAACTGATTTATTTATAATGAATTGAACATAGTATTTTGTTCCTTATCATTCCTGTTTAAAATATTCAAAATCGCAACAGTATAACGACAACTTCATATCACTGGACTTTCCTATTTCTTCATAAAAGTCCTTTTTCTTGTCAACCCTAACATATTCTATTTTTTCTTTAATTTATGTTTTTTCTGAAAAATTGAAGTATTGCTTATCATTTCTTTGATATAAGGGTTGTAGATATAATAAGTGGATTAGGCAATGAAGTTGAAATATTTAATAACTTTTTTTTTTGAAATTTAAGGAAACAAAGAACTAGTGAAGATAGTATGAGCGTGTTGCTTAATTTGGTAAGTTATAAAAATAAGAACTTATGGTAAACAATTTCAAACAATGTTTCACATACCTAGCTATTTTTAATAGATTTTCCTGTGATCGTCTTATAAGAAGCTACAACTTTTATTATGAGTGGTCTTGATTACAAATTTTGTATTGCTAGATCATAATTTCAGAATGCATAAAATCTTAGAACTTCTTGTTCTTAGATGCATGGAGGGCAAACAGAAAGCTAACTCAAAATAAATTCAATAATTGATCATTTTGGTATGCTATTCACCGAAGCATTTCCTATCGACAGAATGATAGCTTTACAGGAATTATTAAAACCAACTTAGTTCAAATTTATTCACTCAAAAAAATTTCCTGTACATTTTGAAAAACTTCGTATAGAATTCGAAACCTTTTTAATTTTTTCAGCAAATTTCTCTATGCTTAATCTTTAGGATCATGATTTTGATAATGACTAATCAATAATATTTCTTAATATTATTAATGCACACGATATGTGTTAGTAGTCTGCACTGCTTAGTCAAAGTACCATCCACTTTTCGACGTTGACATGTATTTCTGAGGAATGTCGATGCATAGCTAATAGCAACTATTTTATTGCAGCCCGGTTATTAAAAAATGTCTCTTGAGTTCTTCCACAATTTAACATTGTTACAATGTCTCTCTGTTAGCGCCTTCATTACTACCGTATCACTCTTCTTCTGTGGAATGTGAGTTTGTTTTTCGATTTCATATCCCAGAAACTTCTTCCTTATTAATGCCACGCGCTGGCTGTCTTTATATTGTCAGAAATTTATTTCACTGTTAACTAAATTTCAGACCGATATGTGTAAATATCTGGAAAAGACGAAATACAAAAGATATCAGTGCAGTGCCGTTCCTAATGGGTGTTCTCGGGTAAGTTTCTTTTTTCTCCAACTCATTAATGAATTCTCAAAACATTCGTTTATAAAAAATCAAATATAGCACTTCAGAGCGGTATACTGGCTGCGATATGGTTTAATGAAAACGGATTACACAATGATCGCAGTGAATATCTTTGCCGCCACACTTATGGGCTTATATCTTATATTTTACTACTTCATGACTAAAAAGAAGGTAATCGTTTTATAAATTACCAGCTTTTGAAACTGTTTGGAAATCAATAAAATATTAATGTGTTCTATACTGAACTGAATACTTAATCTTCAGTATCTGAAGAACGAATCTGAATTAATCTTTGACTCTCATCTTATCAGGTAACATTCATTTCTTCCCGTTGTTTTACAAGTATTTCTATTATGCAGCTATGGATCTCGATTGAAATTTGTGCCGTGATATTCCTTATATCATTGATGCTTCTTTTGGTCCGGATATATAGGCATGATATTTTTCATCCACTTGGCTTTACATGCATGACCTTTAACATTTTAAACTTTGGTGCACCGTTAGCTGGTCTTGTAAGTTATTACATTCATTTTTATTGAATTTCTTCCTTAAAATGCTAATGTAAGTCAAAATTTCTAACGAAGTTTTCATCATCTTTAAAGGCGAAATTCTAACACTTAGAAAGTGGTATTACGGCAACGCAGTTGCGAGACGTTACCATTGCCAATGTGTATAGCTAATCTTCTTGTATCAAGTCAATGGGCTTTATACGGTGTGTTGGTATCTGATGTTTACATTATTGTTAGTTTTCACTTTTATTTTTGTTTTCTGTTGTTTAAAAGCTCTGTTCAAAAAATGCTATAAGATTAATGTTGTTCTAAAAAAAGGTTATTTAAAGAAATATTGCGAAACTAAATGATACCGTTTTTTTTCCTTTACAATTTGGGCGAAATTATTAAGCCTAATAAATTTACTTATTTCGAATTTCCTGGTCAGTCTGAACAGTTCCAGTAAAGTCGTAAAATCTCTTTCCCGTCAAATGGATACTTATTTTCGGTGTAGACACCGAATGCGATTGGAATGCTGTTGGCAATGATACAGATAGCATTGTTCCTAATATTCCCAATGAAACAAGGACGCCTTTCACCAGTACAACGGTGTTTCAATCCTTCATGCTGCGCTACAGCAGCTTCTTTCTCTTCTGATGAGAACGGTTCGCATTTCGGATCTAAATTATTGTTTGGATAGTGCATACCCTGTTGTAGGGGGAAGTTAAGGACGATATTTACGGATAAGCTATATTTTTTGAGCTTGTTCAGTTAACTCCTTCCTGATAGTTGTACATTATTTTGGTTCTTTCCAAACCCTCGATATAGCTCAATATTCTTTTACTTCTGCGAGTTAATTTGAAGATTAAGAAAATTCTAGTGTATTTTGCAGTTCGTTTAATCAGTATGGGAAGCATTATTTTCGTTCCAAATAAGAGGAATTAAGAGAACTATTTATAAAAATATTCACTGTAGAGAAAGGAATAGGCCGCTTTTGTTTTGAAACTACTGCTGTTCACAACTAAGTTTTTGCAATTTGCGGTGAGTTTCATCTCTAACTTCTTCCTTTTCCTGAACTCGTCACTGATTTTTGTCTGGAACTGCTGGATGATATTTATATTCAGCAAAATGGAACTGTTTGTTTTCCTGTAGTGTATTTTATCAATAACCCATTTTTAGAGATCAAGGATAGATCTAAGTAAATTTTACTTTATTGTTAATTACCCTTCATTATTTCCAGAAGGTTTAGGTTTATCTAAATGAAAAAGAAACAAATGGGCATGATACTGTATCTTAAGGAATAATTTGAGAAAATCAGGAAATTAATGATCTACATTTGTTGAAATTCCGAAACTATTTAGTTTGCAAATCACATGCTTCGTTAGATTTCTCGTGGTAATCAAATTCTAGTATTGAATTCACTATGGTTGAAAAACCTTTCAATTACTAAACAATTACTAAACACCAGTGATGTGATCTGCAAATGCCTTTGTATAATTACAAATCTTTGATGTAAAATTAGCTTAGTGATTGATGAAATGGAACAAAATTTTTTTCACTAATAGCTATTAAATTGAACATAGTAATAGTAGTGGCAAGCTTACGAGATAACCTTGTTATCTTTACCGTTGTAGAAGATTAAATTTTGCGGTCTTTTTTTTTTTTTTTTTTGTTTTGTTTGGTGCATTCTTAAATGCTTTTTTAGTAAGTTTTTTTTTTTTTTTTTTTGGTTCATTTGTTTTTAGAGAAATTGAAGAAGCCATATATACAGGAAAAGAACTCACTACTAAGCAGTAACAGAGAGTCTGTCCACGTCGCAGGTGATTTCTCTTTAACATCTTTCTACCTTTATAATTGTACATGTAACAACATCTTATTATGATAAGGACTATTTCACTTATAGTTTATCTTTTATTTTAGTTTTTCCAAACCGGATATTTTCAAATCATCGTTGTTTGCTCCATATTCACTAACACGAATTTCCCTGATTCCCTGATTGTTGTTCATTTTGATAATTTATGTTAGAAATTGCATTATAACTGACAACTGGAAAGGCGGTAAAAGGACGATGTGAATTAATACACAAGTAAATTATTAAATTAGTCTAATTATTTTTAGGTTGGGATCGAAAATCTCTGAGTACGTCCTTACATATATCTATCTATTTGAGTTTTTCGAGCTTTCAACTTTATCTGAAAAGTAAAGAAGTTTTTGTAAGTGGAAAATTTTCGTGCTTACAGATAGCTTCATTGTTTTTGTTTTATATTTTGCATATCATACCAAAAAAAAAGTTTGAAAGGAAAAAATTTTTTTATTTTCGTTCTAGTATTCAAACTTTTTTGCTACGCGTAATTGCCGTTTCTCGAAGTTTCAAAAAAAAAACTGCATGACTATCAATTGACTGTTTATTGATTCGTTTATAGTTTTCTTGAATTTATTTTTATTCTATCCTAAAACAATTCTAATACTTTCTTTTCCAACAGTCGAAAACTCATTTTCCCGTTTTTTAATCTTCCTCTTTTCTTGCTGGTGAGAGTGTAAAGCATAACTTTTGAATGCAGAAATTATTCAAAATTTATGCTCCAGAACGCTTTTTAAATGTTCTTTTGCTATGTAGTTTACAATCATAATTAGCATAAATGCTTGCTTTTCAAATTCGTTTGGCTGAAATTATACAAGGAAAAAATTATTTACTAATCAAAAATTTTTGAATTGACTCTCTTAAACGGTTTAATCAGAAGTTTCAATTTACCTTCACTATAGCTTCTGTAAAATTATGCTTTCTTCTGTCCCCTCAAATTAATTCTGCATAGCTTATGTAATTATTGTTTATAAAAATAGCTTTTAAATTTCTATCTGGATAGTTTTACATTTTAAAAATGATTCCAAGTTTCAGTTATTAATGAAATGAAACCGAAAAAATTGTGGATTAATAGTGCAGCTAAAAAAAGTGAATTGGTGGACTCCGACTTGAGCAGAAGTCAAAGGTATTGTTTTTGATGGTTTTTAAAAATATTTTCTAATTTAAAAAGGAAGGTTCGATGCAATTCTTTACTATAATTTGTTTGTTTCTTTATTCAAATGTTCAAATAATTCATATAGGCCAATTCAAATAAGCTTTATAGTCCTCAATAATTTCTTAAATTAATAAGTCTACATAATGCTTTTAACAAACCGTCACTTATTTGTCCTTTTAAAGTTCCATTTCTCACTTTGCAGTGAGAAGCAAAAAGACATCGAAATACATTAAAATGGATTGAGGTAACTTTTATAACTTATTAAAAGTTCTGAAACTTTTAAGATTTGCTTAAATTATTCAATGTAGTGATCAGTGTTCTTCCATTACGTATATCCTATCATGCCTGACTGTTTTAGGGATTCTGGTTCCAGTCTTACTCTTTGAGTACATTATTTTCTTGAGGTATAGCCAAGTAGCTACTTTTTTCTTGTGGAAACTCTTTGTTAATGACAAATGGTATTGTCGATGGTCGAGTAAAATGTCCTGCCCATTTAATTTATTGTCTGTTCTGAAGGTGGCGGGACATATTAAAACACTAATTCAGCGCCGAATTTTATTTTCAATATTGCAAAACACAATCTTAACGTCGTTTGTTTATCATCTTGACTCTGAGCTGTTATATTGCTTCTAATAGCGCTGTATTTTACTTTTGGCCTACCTTAATCATTTATAACCGTTAGTTGTTGATTTTCGAGTCCAGAAATCATTTCTTGCTTAACTGTAGTTATTAAACCTTAAATCATTCAGTTGCTGAGATGTAAGTAGTATAATCTCCCTTATACTGCTAAAACTACAGAACAGGTCTGAAAGCACTGAAACCAAACTTTTTTACTTCATAGTTTCACTATTCCTACTTAGTTCTTCACCATGAAACCTTGCTATTGGATTTCGATGGAAACTGAATGGTCAAACAAATGTTTGAAATTATATGAGAAAATAAGTAAGCTAATAAAACAAAAAGGGAAATTAGTTTTAAGTGAGATGATGACTTGAATTAATGCTGCAAAATGGGTGGATGGAAGAGTTGGCAAAGTTGTTAAAATAATAGATATATGGTTCTCCTACTGATATTCTATTAAACTAACAGTCAAAAAGTTTTGGACTATGTTGCATTGTTTGTCTTCATTCAGTTTCTGAATAAGTTTTTAATCAGGATAAAACAGCCAGTTGCTGACTTTGCCTTTAAAATCTGTATATGATTAAAATTCAGCAAATTTGGTTATGCGACTTATCACAATAGGTGAAAAAAGTAATAAGCCTAAGACAAAAGCTACAAAATAACACAATTTTATTTGGTTACAGAATTGCAGTGAAGCAAGGTTGAATTATAGCAATTTGGAAAATAGAAATAGGCATTACTAATCTTGTTTAATGCATTACAGTAGTAACATAAAATGTAATGTTTTACTGTAAGGTTGAAGCCTTTATTAGTTTATTAATACTTTAATAGTTTATCTAGAGATCAGTGCCATCTAGTTGTAGAGTTTTATCGTTTTTCTTTTAATTTTTCTTCAAACAAGTTGACTACTGTTTGCTGATATCTATAACTATTCCTGTCAAATATTTCCCCAAGCACTGTTTAATAAGTTATTATCACTGCCAAAGTCCGATGTGATAAAATTGTGAAAAATGAATCACAATTATGGTTAACTATTAAGCCATTAAAAGCTAAAGTTAAGCAAAAGTTTAAGCAACTTTTGCTTTGTTTGGACGTTCAATGTACATTTTATAATAACTAATAGTCAATATCGTGCATGTTATGTCATATTATTTAACTATTTCCATCGCTGGCATCACTTTTTTTCGATAGTTGGTATTCGGTGAATTGCAGACCGTACTGTAATAGTCATGTGGCGGACTTCATCCATAAATAAGAGACGCATGAAGACTGTCTCGGAACTTCAGCGAAGAATAATTTAATTATTGTAAAAGCCTGAAAAGAAAACGCACTTGTATGATTCCATTCTTCAATTTCGCAAAAGCTGTGCCTGCTCGTTATGCATTAAAATCTGTTTTAATTGCTCTATGACCTGTGCTTTATCTATCAAGATGTGCCTTCTCATATTCCTTTACAAAAACAAGTTTTAGGTAAATCTTACATTTCCTTCTTAGCAATTTCTGTTATTGCTCAATTCACTTACTTTCACGACAAAATAACTGGTTCTTTTTCGCATCTGTTTTGACAAACTTCTGCATTAAAAAGTAAAACAAAATATAATTCTCGAATTTTTCTCATTTTTAATATTTTTTAGATAAATTTTATTCTTTTAAAAGACTTCTGATTGATGTTAAGAGGATTTTAACTTCTTTCTGAAAATTAATACGCTATCAAACTCCTAGACTAAATTTTTTTTTTTTTTTTTTAAATTTGCGACCTTTTTTTCTACTTGAAAATTTTCTTGAAATTTCTTTGTAAAAATTATTTTTCGAATAATATATAGTGTTTTGTATCCTTTTTCGTAATATACTGTTCTGTCATTTTTTTTTCCGATTGCTAGCAGTTTCCTAGATTTTGACAGTCATTTTGTTTACTGCATCACTAACTACTGATATTCAAATGCTTTATCCGAAAGACTCGAGCTAAAGATATTTAAATGTTTTTAAATTGTTAAACTTTATTATTCAAACATGTCTTTTCCATTACTTGTTTATTTTTTCTCCGAAACAGCTTAGCGAAGATTGGAAGAAGTCAAAGTATACACAAAGCAAAAATTGATTGTTATAGTTCTTTTCTGATTGTATTTTATTTAAATATTGCTATTGTGAGTACTTCAGCTGACTTACATTGCCGTTATTGCCTTTTTGATTTAAATGCAGTTTTCATGGTGATCTAAATTGTTTACAAACCGATTCTGCAATAAGATGATAAATATAAATTTATGTTCAAATTTTCGAGATTATAAATTAGGATTATAGATATTATGTAAATGTTTTAAATTTAAATTTACATTCCGATATTTTGCGATTAGCGTTTTGCAGGTAATTATTAGTTCAAAGTTGATATGTTTAATGTACACTTATTAGCATCGTAATTGTTAATCTGTATTTTTTATCCACTTAGGAAATAAATATTGTGTCTGTTTTTTGATGAGAATTTTTTTCTTTCCTTTTTTTTTTGCATTTTTCCGGTATTTGTAACTTTGAGAGTTTAATAAATGATAGGCAAAACAGTAGTCTTAATGAGTGTCATTATGACTGTTCCTTGAGAGCTAGTAATTCCAAGGAAGACTTCAGTTTGAAGTCATATTTTTATCTTGAACCTTACTGATATCATAATATCTTAAATTCAACTGTATTGTTGAACTGGCACTTTTTCATGAAAACACTCATTTCATGAATCATTTCTCAAATTTTTAATTATCAGTTTTTATTTGAAACATCGGGAAAGGAAATGCTGCTTTCGGTTCGTTTAAAAAAAAATGTGGCCAAAAATAAAATCATCATGGATACATCTTTCTATCAACGTCTGAGTACAACTGAATTTGATGAAAATTCTTTTTATGATGATATCCAATTTTTGTAATGCTTGCCCTTTCATTTGATAATGAATTGCAGCCCTGATTACAATTGCATGGCAAATCACCAAACTTGCGAATACTTGCGGTTCAGTTTGAACCAAAAAAAATAGAATAACAAACTCATTTAAAAATCAACAGAAGCAAAATATGTGACATTGAGAAGTGGTGAAAGTGGTGGTAGCTCATCTTAAGCGAAAACTTCAACTGTATCAAAGTGTAAACGAAAAATGGATTTCATTACCGAAAATTAATGGGACCAATACTTATGCGAAACGATATTTAGAAGAACCCGCTTCGGAACTACGAAGAGCAGGGAAGCATCATGAAAGCATGGATGCAGAATTTGAAAAAAAGAAAAAAAAGAAACTCGAAGTTAGGTGAAAAAAGATGCTAAAATATTTAACGGGAATTGGCATCGATGATGGAAAATGTAGCAAAACTTGGAGCACGACAGTTAATTAAGATTTCAAGGAACATTTAAACTGCATGATATGAATTTGACGCTATTTTCTAATTCCAACCTTGAAGATATCTGAATGAATCAGCTTAAAAAGGGCAAGTAAAAGAAGTTTTGATGAAAAGAATCACCGAATTACCCGAAACACAGAAGCTCGCACAAATTTTCAGTACGTACCTACACATGGGTTTGATTTTTGTAAGACAGCTGTAAGGAAATTAAAGCTATAACCCAACTATTAACCAGCTTATAATACTTTCCCTTCTTCCAGTCATTTATTTCTTTTATGGTATATGAATGCTTACCAAAAATTCTGTTAATGATAACTGCCTTTATTCAAATGAATTTTAAATTAACTTCCCTTTTGTTACTGTAAATATCAGGACTTTATTTTAAAACAATCCAGAAATGGAAAAAGGACAATAAAAATGATTGTTCGCAATGTTATTTCTGTTGCTTTTGGAGTTGAGAACTAGGTCTTTTCTTATATATACAAGAATTCCCCACTTTCTTTAGATAATCTTATAAGTTCTAAAAAGCTTTAAATTAATTGGAAATGCTAAATGCACAAAATTCTCGACATAATTTACCGATAACTGTTACTGTTCTGCTTTCAGTCATTTTATAAAATCGTTTTAGTTACAATATTAAAGCTACTCTTTTTATTGCGAGCAACCAATTTACTCATACTTCACATAACATGAGAACTAGTGATTAGCCAAAAGAACTGGAAATCCAATGACTCTACTCATTAGTTTTTTTTTTTTGATTTAGAGAGGTTAAGTTAATGGCCTGGAATAAGAGGAATTAACGCTACGGCAAAGCTCCAATAGTGAGAAGAAACGCTCAAATATCTAATGGTTCTGCAACATTATCAACTTAAAACAATTTAACCCATATCAAGATGTCTTCGAATCAATTTATTCAATAAGTTACAGTCACCATATAGTAGGAGAATTCCGGGTCAGCCTTATGAAGTGCTCTATAACAGAAAAAGCAGATAATCTAGATCAGTTATTTTATTTAAATTTGATACTGAACGCAGCATTCACAATGTAATTATACTATTGCTCATATATAATGATCCAAGCTGCAGGTAATATACTGATTATCAGCACAAAAACGGTCAAACTACAGAAATACATCGTTTGCTATTGTCACTTCCGATTGTCGATAACAGCTGCAAAGAGAAATTTTAACGCATACCTATTTAAATCAATTACTTCATCACAATATCAAGGGACTTCTATTAATTAATAGTACGAAGTTAATTTACAATGAAGAAGATAAATTTCATCCCAATTTTATATAACTGTTTGTTTCGAACTCACTTCTGAATCAATACATTGTGTGATAAAAAAAAAAAATAGTTCGTGAAACTATAGGATATCAATTTCTCACTTTGTCCCTTCTTAGAGGGACATATATTGAATCAACAAATGTTTCCACTTCCAAAATTGCACTAGCTTGCTCTGGTGTTAATGTTAGTGACATCACTTGATCCAGTTTTCGTTGTGGATGCTGAAAAACATTACAGTGTTGACTGCAAACCTCAAGTCATTAACGAGTTAAACGATTTCTTTTTTCAACATTTTAGCGAAAGCTAGCAAATAAAGTGAAGCCAAAAATAAAATAAAAATAATAAAACGAACTTGAACCGAAAGTGTGGACGAATACAACTTTCTTTTCAGCCACAACTGCACATTTCCAATCAAGCTCTCTTTTACATGTGAAATATGAACATTTTCAACTTCAACTGATTCAATAGTAGGTATCTGACAATTATTGTTACACATAATGTTATGCATAAAGTAATGTCATGCTAAGGATTGTTTTTTATAAGACGAATTCAAAATTTTACAGGAAACCTCCAGAGCAAGGAATTCACAAAACTGTTATTTTACAAACACATAAAAGAGTAACATGAAAATCATACATAACTTAGGAATTCTGATGAATGGATCTATCTGAGTTTTAAATTGAACTTTGGAATCTTACAGTGCTTGAATTTATTAAAAAACATAACTTTTTAACGCTAATAAGTTACAGACTTCAACTCTTTGTGGGACATGTCCAACCATTTGGTTTGGTATAGAATATTCATTTATGATTTCCTCAATGCACAATTTTCTTTCCATCTGAAATAAGAAAATCTCTTGAAAACAAGTGTGTAAGAATAAATTTGACGGTTACTGGGGTTAACACTGAATTGTTAAAATTAATTTGAGTACCTCTCGTTTGGCTTTCTCTTTCAGATAAATAGCACGTGATGGAGAAAGAAATGCCCAAATTGTTTTGAACAGCACTAAAATCAGTTCAAACAGTGAAATAACACTGGCACCATAAAACAGACCCATATCGCTACCGATTTTACCTGAAATCTTAGGACATAGAGTTTTACACTATTACAACAACACATGTGAAAAAGGTACACATTGAATTCACTAATTCCAGCTTTGAAAACCAGAAATACATGAAAAGTGAACAGAAAGTTTTAATTAAAAATAAATGTAATATATATAACATAAAACAGAAAGCATGCTTACTTAAATAACTTGATAAATCGGAAAGTGTTGACTGCGAATATATCTTATACCTTTTTGAAGCAAAAAACACATGTACGGTTGCCAGATTATTCCTTAACTAAACCATATATGATCAATTTATTCTTTGCATACAGCAACATCCAGCCATTTGTAACAAATCATGATATGACATTAACTGACTTTCAACACTTTGTGTTTTGAGTATGCTAAAGTGAGAGGTCTTCTTTTCAAGAAATAAATCGGAAACTCTCAAAAAATAATCATAGAAAGACGATCAGAAGAGGAATCAGAAAAACTAGTTTCCAAATCACCTGACATAGCTAAGCTTGTACTGCTGCTTCAGGCCTTCCATATATTTACCCAATGAGGTAAGAATGTTGTGGATAATAGAATTCTGTGTAAAATAAATGAAAAGTTCACATTCCGGTGCACAATCTTGACATAAAGAAGAGTAAGTAACATTATGAACAATACCTAAAAAGGAGCAATTCTGAGAAATGAGGTCTAGAAATAATTTTCTAATGGAAAAGTTGGTTGAAAGCCATAAAAAGTCATATAAAAGAAACACTGGCTGAAAAGAAAGAGAAAGAAGAAATGAGCTTTTTTTTTCATTGCTTAAAATGAATAATTCATTTATAAAGATCAAGAAACTCTTAACATGGTTCTTGAAGTACTTACTCGCAATTTCTGTAACGTCGCTAATACAATCGAAGATCTCTTTTGGAGAGCAAAGCCTACCTTCTGCAATACAACTACTTCGAGAGTTCATTAAAAACAGTATTTTGTATTAAAAAAATCCAGTTAATTTTATATTGCTTACACAATCTATTTAATCTGGATTTTTATCGTCTTGTTTTTTACAGTTTTGAGCATGAAGTTGTCTAGCTTTACTTAATTCGTATTTCGTTAATGATCTTATAGCTTAAGTCAGGTCTGACCACTTTAAAGAAAAGGTTTCACCCATCAAAATATTATATTGGAGAGGAATACAACCACAATTCACAATGAAATATCTTGCTATGCACGCCATTTTACAAGCTGACGAAGAATATGTAGAATTGTGCCGCAAAGATAACGGCCAAGTATTATAACAAGTGCCGCCTTTAGAACGCTCCAGAAATTGGTACTGCAAGAAATCAAAGTATCTTTTAGAACTGAATGAACTATATATTGAAGTAACAGCATTCAAAAAACAACCTTAATAGGCTTCAGTCCTGCAGACAGCTTATTGTTTGGTGAGACGACAAGGACCTCAGAACTAACGTATGAAATAGTATCCTTATCATGAACATAAATACGAAAACCAGGTTCGAAGTTGTTCAGAAACGGTTGTTTTATTCGACTACCTGAAACAGCGGTTTTATGCCGGGACAACGAAATTACTATATTTAACTCTAAAGTTTTCAATTTAAAATTCAACTGAGTTCAAAAGACTATACAGATCACGTAGTGAGATACATGGATTGATGAGATGAAATAAAACAGAACTATCCCTAAGAGATATACAATCAAACTTAATACGATACCTGTATAATTCACAGAGTAAATTTCATTGTATGACTGGTAATCAAGCATCACTTGAAATCTGAAGAAACAAATTACCAATATCAATTTCTAAGCAGTAAAAAATACATAGTATTAAATGTCCTGTAAAAAACTGCTCATTTTTGTAAACAAATTAAAAAAGAATCCTATAGGGAAATCTTTTCACATTATTTTATACACTTCTTAATGAATATAATTTAAAACATGGAAATAAAGGCTGAGCATTCGAAGACAAGAGCCAAACTCAGAATCATAAAGTGACCTTCAGCATTTCCGTAAGCAATACTTAGAACTAATGGTCCTCTGTATATTTAAAGATAGTTCACCTATTAATTCAGTAAAAGAAAAGCCTATAAGAGAATTAAAGACTTGCCCATGAACGGATCCAAAGTGGTAGGAAAGACTGAAATCCTTGCTTAATTTGTTCCAATCAAATTGAAAACAATACCCGAGATCAGTGAGCACAGCAGTTGAGTACCTTTCATTACAGCAGTCGAATATGATACCTTCGAAAGCACACTGCACAAAAGCTTCTTCACATTTGAAACTATAATAGTGACTTTCTCAATAGAATTTATCCATATTTGATGAAGTAGTAGTGGAGAAACTGTTTATAATGTTAGAACACAAAAACATTGATGAAACCAATCTTTTATTAAATAAGTGAAAGTACTTCCCACTATTAAATTCGTGAAACAAAACCTGGCTTCCTTAACGAAGGAGTCCACTGTAAAATTCTTATTTGTGAACATATAATCTTGCAGCAATCTTTCTCCATCAAGAAGACCATCCACAACATCCATTTCAACAAAGTCTTCTGGGCGCAAAAAGATGTGTAATAGATACATTAACAGTTCATCGGAAAAAGTTGTAGTTCTCTTCAGCTCTAAAAAACATTTTAACATAAACGCAGGAGGAAAATGAGTACAAAACGTAAGTAATAACTGAAATACAGAGTTTATATTTTCTTATTGAAAAAGTAGATCAATTTATTGCTTGCAAAAGCAAAAGAAATAAATTACGCAAAACGAATAACAAGAAAAAATAATGCCGTACCTTCAATGTAATTACGTCGTACAGGATTATGACTGCATATCGTTAATGATGGACCATCCGCGTAATCATATACTATTTCCACCTAAGTTTTGCAAACAATTACAAATTATATAGTGATTTCTGGGAAATCTATTTTATCAGCTAATTAAAATGAAATAACAAAGTGTGGGTGGGACATATAGAATGCTTGCACATTAAAAATGTTGCATATAGCTGGAAAGAAGTCATAGATAAATAAATAATTTAGGAGTTTAAAACTCTCTCTGCTTAGATGTAATATATAACTCGGTTTTTTACGAACTATATATTCAACCTTTCTTTCCTACGAGAAAGATCATTTCCTTTATATTTGTGGGACAAGATTTCATCATTTTAAGCTTCTGCTTGTGAAAAAAATGAAGCTTACTTTGAGAGTTTTGAAAAACATTTACCTGTGTCCTGACATTCTCCGCCTTATATTGCTTCGTTAATTCTGCCAAAATGATAACAAAAACTACACCTGTTGAAATGGCTACAAGTAGCCAAAACAGACGACCGTAAGTTTTTCCAGCATAAAGTCTATAACAGCCATGTAGTTTTGTTGTACCTGAAAATGTAGGGGAAGCTCGAAGGGAGAAAAATGGACTTACCTGACCAACGCATGCAAAATAATACGAAAACTAAAAAAACAAATAATAAGAGGAAAGACGGTGTATTTTTCCTGGAATTTCAAACCAGTTAATTTCATGCCGAAAGCATTTTTGATTTCTTATCCATTTTCTTCGAAAAAAAGAAAAGAGGAATTACCCATCATTTGCAAGAATTCTTTCTTAGTTGCATGTTCCACTAAACTCCTCCGAACAGCAATTTCCCTAAGCCAGTTAACCAGCCGTTCTATTTGTGACAAAGCCATAACTGCTTGTCTTCGAAAAAAGCGTTGTTAGTATTGACAAGAGCAGCGTGAAACCTGAACAACCACTTTTATGTTTGTCTTTTTATTGTAGAAGTTGGGAATGAAGTGAATGGAAACTAAATATTGGTGAAACAAACAAAATGACAGAAAAACAGGCCATAAGGGACTGAATATTAACAAAAAGCGGAATACGAACAGATAGCAAATCAGGTAAACAGTATCATTTCATTTAAGGGAAGGGGTGCACATGGACCACTTTGTTGTGTCAAAAATATTGTAGAAAAGATTGCCAAATGATGTGAATTCAGTCGATCTCTTTAAGAGACAAAGAAAAGACCGATCCTGCCTGATCACTTAGATGGCACTAATGTGAAACACAATCACGATCAAAGTAAAAGAAGAGAAACTGAGTGAGATGGAAACAAATGGAATCAATCATGCTATATTTGCACTTCAAATAAGGAATGAAATTCATCGTCAAACAAATGATTTATTAGACACTGTGAAACTTGTCAGTAAGTTAATTATAATTAAAGTCCTAGCTTGCTTCAACAAAATCTATTGCTTCAGAACATATGAAAACATATTTTGCTTTATAATAATCTTAATAGCTACCATCCAGTGTGTTAGAACTTTCCAGTTTAAAACCGTTTGGAAAAAGTTGCTAGGACATAGAGTTCAGTAAGTTTATCAACAATATCGTACAAAGTCGTATGGTTGCATTACTTTGCTCTTCTGGCAATTAAATATGTGTTTTATAGTGAGTTTGCAAAGTGGGAGGATGGGCAGAAAGAGGTGGAAGAGGAGGAGAAAAACAAATGTAGCGATTCTGTCAGGCGACATGGGCGTAAAAAAAGTGGGGTAACACCAATGTATACAATGCTGCTGTCAACAATGATAGGAAGAGTGTGGTGGTCTCGAGAAATATTTACTATCAGGGCTATACATTGATAAAGAATCCAGTCATTCATTCTTTTGCTCCTTCTATCTTAGCGAATACTGTCGCAGATTTCAATATCGCGAACTTTAAAATATTATATGAGAGTTGAGAATATGCATAAGAAATATATTCTATAAACGCCTTGCAACACAATGTTGGTACCTTGAACTTGTTTCCAATTTTATGTTTAGGCTGTAAATCTTTTACATATATTGTTTACACGGTATCAGCCCTTCATTTGGTTGATCTCACTTCTGTGTAGCCACTAATTGTAAATTAACTGAATCTACGGAGTTAACAATTTTTACTTAACTGACGTCCTTTACGGCTTGTCAACTAGTAATTAGATTTGCTTGTAAACCAGGTCAACAGCTCATTGTTAGATCGATTACTCTTTCGACAGGTCAACCTCATATTGTAAATCATATACTTTGTTTATGCACATTGCTTGCTATATAACGAGGTCATCCTTGTTGAGAAAGGGCATTGTGTGTTTTTACCGAGAACCAGGAGAGTTCAACTTCAATTCTTCTCTATCAGTTATTGTACTATTGTTTCTGCCAATGAAAGAAATATTATATTCCTCTGTTATCCCACATATCCCGAAATTAACAGCCTCTCCCAAAATAGTAATTAAATTTTCAAATTTTCCACGACAAATGCATGAAAAATGAATTGCATAAACCTATTTCATTTCTAGTAAATTCATTATCCAGCCATAGGAAATTATTCTTGTCATTCTTTCCTAATCAATAAGCAAATGAAGATCTTGTAAATGTTGTGACTGATTAATTATTGATGAACTGACTGGTTAATATTCATTGTGGCCTCCTGTGTGAGGTATCCTAATATCTCAAAAAATAATACTTGCTCATCTTTGTCATAATCTTTAGACTCAACTAAGCAGGAATTCATGGAATGCACACCGATTCTTTTATCTATTTTCCATGTTTACTTTTTTTTTGGTGACCCAGTGAAAGATTTCAAGACTTTTAGATAGGCGATTGTAATAATTGTTATTTTTAATTGCCATTTTTCAAAACGACGGCATATAGGACAGCACGTAAGACTCACTATGGTGACAGAATGCCATTACTAACTTTCGTTAAAATATCATTCTTAAGTTAGTCACGATCAAACTAAACTAAATTATGACATATTGCATACTTGAATAACAACCAATTATTTTCATGTAGATTCTTTCTCTCTTCCTCAAAAAAGGTGTACAAAATTTTTATATTAAAATTTCACATAAGAAAAAAAAAAACTGAACATAGCAAAATGAGGTAGCCAATAAACAAGGTATGTGTATGATAATCATTTAGCTTAATAATGCAACCCAACCCATTATCACTTTAATACAATAGCTGAAACAGATATCACTATTTATGTTTTCCCATATTCTCTGTCAGTTTTTAAATTGTATTCTTCGGATGAGTAACCATTTTCTTTTCCTCAATCTGTGCTGTTCCATCACAGCTTCGCCTCGAATACTGCAACTCATGTATGATTTCAGCTTTTATATTTCGGG
Organism: Brugia malayi; assembly: GCF_000002995.4. Lineage (NCBI taxonomy): Eukaryota > Metazoa > Nematoda > Chromadorea > Rhabditida > Onchocercidae > Brugia > Brugia malayi. Next base: position 7,200,652 of record NW_025062479.1, read on the forward strand.
AAAATAGGACAAAGAGAAGTAAAGAATTTCGTATTCATTAAATATGTTTAATATTTCGATGATTTGAGTAAGAATACGAAGTAGGAAAATTTGGTTTATTTAGAGTTTAATGCCTTACAGAAGCGATATTGATCACTGTTGTGAGGCGTTTCTCACGATCACGTTCTTTCTGACATTTGTAGAACATATATTCCCGACGTCGACTAGAAAATGCAATCCAAACTAGCTTAGATAGAAATATGATTAATTCAATGACTGTTATCACACTTGCTCCAAAAAACAATCCCATATTTCCACCAATATTACCTAGAAATTAAATTCCAGCATTTTGTTAAAATATTTGCAGCAAATATTTTCTGATACTTTATGTATTTTTCATTTAAGGTTTTTCCTGAATGTTGATATAATCATATCACAATCATTTCATATCAAAGTTGTCGTTACTCAGTACATCCACCAGCGACGTTGACTGCATTTGTTCATTTAATAAATAAGACATTTCACGATAAAAGATATTCACCACAGCAAAATTTCCCCTGTAAAAATTTCAATATAAATCACTTTCTCGATGAATCGCGAGAAATCAGTGAACTAATGATTATATGAAGCTCGATGATTATTTGAGAAAACTCATAATTATAAATCATACTTTATATACTTCTGAGTCCATTTATTGTTAATATTTGTCAGCCAGTCCATAGCACTTTCGGAAAATCCATATCCATAAGTTATCGATGCCTTATATTCATGGGTTACACAGGACGTTGGACAAATGTTATCTGCGCATTCAGGGCCATTGATATTGTTTGTCCGGTCAGCAACTAAATTTATCAAAGTTATGGAAAAATGAAAATCTAAATATAAATTAAACAAATATTCTTACTTTACCCAATGAAAAAGTGGCTAATTGAAAGTTCTAATTTAAAAGAACTTGAATTCTGGAGATTGGACCAATTACCTTGAAGCATGAATGCATGCAGTTCGCTTGGTGTACAAGTATTCAGATGAGCTAAAAGCGCTAAATGTAAATTGAAGAAATATGCAAAACTGAGTGAAAACTCAAAATTGAGAAGCAAAAGAATTAAAACTCAAAATTTCAAGGTCTAACCATCACCAACGCTGTATAATAGTGGAGTGCAATTAATTCTTTGTTCATAGTATATCTAAATGAGTAAACGTATAAATCAAAGAAGTACAACGAAATCATTCCAAAGTGAAAGACACAATAATGCTTTCGACGGACATGAATACAGACGATAAAAAATAACGAAAACACATACTTGTTGACAAAGTGATGCACAGTTTTTTGCCGTGTATGGTAAACGAAATGCTCGTTGAGGCGATTTCAATGGCCAGGTATGCGTACAATTTCCCCAACTATCAGGAGTGAGGAAATGAAACTAAAACAGCATTTGTCGATTTTTGCGCAGAACTTTTGCATACAACGGCGATTCTAAGTATATCTTGAAACCATAATGTATAAAATATTACAATAATACTTATTTTAATTAGTACAAATCAAATATTGAGATCAAATTCTTAGAAAAAGCATACCGTTTCTAAATTCAAAGCAATATATGCACGATAGGAAGGTGAGACCGAAAGGCCTTCTGTATATGAATATGCTAACTCATTTTCACTTCGAACATATAATCGAAATCCATCTTCTAGATTATTAGAAAAGATTGGCAAAGCATTTCCTAAAACAATGCTTTTTATTTGTACGATAAACTCGTGATGAGATTTGAACAAATTTCAGCTCACTTTGAGGACTTCCACTTTTTATAAACATATTCAATTAAAATTCAAAGTAACCTTCTTCAGCATAATTAACAGCGATAGCATCATTTATTCCAGCATCTAATATCAGCTGCAATCTAAACACTATCTAACAATTAAATAAATTATAGAACATGAATCTGCTCAACAAGATTCTAAAAAACGAAGTAACAATCTCCCACCATTTTATAGCCTTTTTATGACATTCAGTTTTAGAAATTTGAAAAGTAAAGGAAGACCAATTATTCAAGTTGTATTGCTAATTGTTCTGATTAGTACATCCCAATTTCGGCTACCAAAAATTTGTATGTTCCAACTTCACAATTTCTTTTTTTGATCTTTGGAACTTGAATTTAATGTAGGGTAAATCGAAAATTGCTTTCCATAAAAAATGAACATACCCATTGAAAATACCTGGTTGGGTCTGATTTAATTTCATGTCATTGAGCGAAAATACAAAGCATGAACCCAGGTCAGTGAGCACTTTTCGTGACACTGCACAACAATCTAATTTGGTGCCACCCACAGAACAAACTTTAAGCATTTCATGACAAGCAAACCTGAATTTAAATGATAAATTTCGTGCGGCAAAAAACTGATGAGATAAATTACGTATTCTAAATGTGATAATATGCATTAATTTATATCGTTCGTTCTGCATAATTTTCTTTTTGTAAGTATTGAACATATTCAGTAAGCCTATGTTTTTCTTCTTTAGTAAGAAAGTGATTCAAAGAAGACACATTTTCATTCATGATCACGTTTGTGAATGCTAAGTAAATAAAGTCCTTAAGATATTGTGTCAACGAAATACAACGAAATCAGACAAATTCCATTTTGATTTGATATATTGAGTTGTAATCGATCAGTTCTTTTTACCTTACTTTCTACCTTGCCTCCTAGGTGTTCCACCTTTTTCGTGACAGAATTTATAGAACTCCAATAAATCGTCAAGAGTGAACATTTTTGTTAGACATGATTTTTGGCGACAAAGTCAATGGTGGGGTAATATTTGTGACAAAGAAAAAATGTGGGACGAATTTATGAAACGATCAAATACTTTCCATTCATACGTTTCATTTTTATAACATTTATGTTTAAAAAGATAGTGAAGTTCTCTAAAGCAAGTCAAAATGATTAAAAAATAAAGCCAAAGATTAATACCCAGCTCGTGCGAAGAAATTCTCGATATTAAATGGATACTCTGTAAAAATGCTTTTGAAGTATTCATATGCTTGTCGACCTCTTTCGATCGTATCGTTGTTCGCGTGCAAATATAAGTCTTCCACCTCACTGTAAGCCATTGTCATGTAGCGCAACAAATCATTGGTGAAATAGCCAGAACCACTACTGGATTCATTCAAATCTGTATTTGATATACTTCACATTTCATTTCTGAATTGTTGAAATTTATATTTACAACTTACTTACATTCTCAATATCCTAGTTTATATTTGTCTATATTTATTTGAAAATGCCTGTACCTGAAGGATGGAAGTAGTTTAAAATTTAGCTATGATGAACAAAAGAATGTATGAACCGAAATTTAAATCTACTGCACAAAGTGCCACGTTTAGTCTTAATTGAAACAGTACGTCATGGCACTAAATATAATTCTAAAAAAAAAAATAACAAATTCCAATATCTGAACTTACACCGAACATAATTTTTGGTGATTGGATTGTAGTTGCACACAGTTACTGCGGGTAGAATAAGCATTTCGGCAGGGACAAAGGTGACAGATGTTGCGGTTGGATGTGATATGAAATATGCTACCAGTATGTTTATTTGAAGTGATAAGAATATTGCAGCAGAACACATTACCAAACACCAGAATATCTTTCCATATCCTTTTCCTTTGTAAAGTCGTAATGGACCATGTAGAGTTGTACTGTCTATAACTGTTTCCTACAAGACAAGTATTATGCTATTTCCAGTAAACTAGTCAAATCTAATTTTCTCTTTCTTCGTTCTTCATTCACCCAGCAAATAGTAGAGTGAGAATAACTTACATGAAAAGTGCTTTGTTTCCTGTTCGATAGAATCTACTCCATTGGCATTTGCAATGCGCCGTAACTGTTCCACTGGTAATTCAATGAAATTTCCACCAACCAAACGTGCTTGAAAGCGACACGGTTCATTTGTAGTAGTACTCATGTTCCTTGTATAGCATAAGAATTATAACGAGTCAATTTTTAGCTATAGATTTTCGTGAATGCTTATTTAAAACTCGCCTAGAATTAAGGAGAGGAAGACAGAATTTTGTCAGGAATAAAAATAAAATTTCCTAGAATTTAGCAAAATAATTAAACTGAATTGAAACAGTCTTCCGCAACTTAAGCTTTCATATTCTAAATATTATTCCAACATTTCGAATGTATTATAACGCTTTTCAACATGAACTATTGCTTCTATTTCGTCATAAATTTGATCAATTTCCAGGACTTAAATAGACGCTTAATGCAAACAAATGATGAAAAAGTAAAATAAACACTAATACAACCAGCTCTTATTCAACTCTAATATTCATATATGCTTATAGAAATATCTAAAGCAAACAGTCATTTGTATTTGCAGGTTCTTTCTGCTAGAGCGCATAGCGATTCCCAATCAGCAAAAAATACAAGGAATGTTTGCTTAAATATTTTTAATTCCTGAAGAAAGAAAAAACTGCATTAATTCTTGTTTCACTCCTTGCGTTGATCGATGATACACACAAGATTTATCATATTGATGTGAATATGTTACCTTAACTTGTTTTCAAGATAAAATGAAAAAGGTGCTTTGCTCGATGATTAAGATCTTTCAAATGTGTAGAAGATTTTAATAAGTTTTCAAGCTGTGCAATTTTCCCGTTTTTCAATTTCAAAGCACCAGCTAGTAACAATTTAAAAAGCAGTGCAAAGAGAACTTCTTTTAATGAACTACTTTTCTTAATGTTACCACATGGTAATGTGATTTACAAAAAGATTTAATAGTAATAATAATCTCAAAAGTGTGAACTTGATGTTTGTTTCCGATAAAGATAAATGGATTTATTAAAAAAAAAAAAAAAAAAACATAAATGTTAGAAACATATTAATCATACAGTTTGAATCTTTTAACTACTCTTACGAATTGAAAAATATAAAATAAATTTCGTACAAGCACAGGAATGATGTCCCGTATTGCAGCCACTCATAGCACTAATTATTCCTATCACAATGTAATGCATACAACATCTGAATTACATTACTGACAAGTTGTTTAAACGTTAACGACAAAATCATGAATAATTTGAGGAACTGATGGATTCATACCACAAATAACCAACATATTTGGATCATTAGGATTAGCCAGTGTCCCTGACTTATCGGTCATTCCTACCACAATCAACTTTGCGTTCGGCATCCTCATTTGTTGGCGATACCACTGAATAGCATCAGATGGTTTCATCTTAAATAAATTTTGTATTACCAATGGATTTAAGAGGTTATTTTTGCAAGTTCTATCAAGCTGATGATACTTTTCATTATTGAACGATATAAGGAGAAAGGAATAAACGAATGATTTCACTAGTCTATCAATAAATCATAACTAACACAAATTGCAAAGATTAAAACAAATTAATAATAGAACCATTTATTTTAGCATACTTTTTCAAAAGCAAAGTTTTTCTACTACATTTGATAAAAAAAAAAAAAAAAAGAATTATGGGCATTGTAGTCAATGATTCATTAATAAAAAGATTTCTTTTTTTCATTAAATTTGATTTCGTATAATTTAAGAACAAGGAGAAAAGCAACTAACAGATTTAACTGAAACATCATTATCCGTTAAAATAATGAAAACATCCACGTATATTGCATGCTCGATCGCCCAAAGCATCGGTTCGGCACAGTCTGTTTTACCATATTTCAACCTTTTGGCAGCAGTTAAGTATTCGCCTAAGCTCATAAATCTGTCCCACTCCAGGGGCATCAAAAAATCGGAAAAAGCTAGTGGGATTACCTGAACAATTATGACTGTATTTGCTTTCGAAACATTGATTTTAAAGTAAGGGTTGCAGAGATAAGTTAAAAAGCACATCAGTTTTTACACTAGAATTCCATTTTACTTACAGTCCATCTTACTTACATTGACTTCATGGTGAATGAGTCCCATTGATAGAGCGGCTGCTGCTTGACTACAAGCCATCGTCGTACCCTGCACAAAACTATCCATGCTGTCTGAAAAACGAGTGAAATTTTTTGATGTATTTGCTGTAGGAAATCAATTTCTATGAACTTAACTTTTCTAAGAATACTTCCAAAAAGGAAGTGACGAACCCGAAATATCTACTGCTATAAGATATCGTCGGTGAGTGACTCCAATAACATTTATGCAATTGTAAAATGCGCTATCTAAGGCTCTTTGGATCGATTTAATTGGTTTCCATATGCGCTTCCGCTTCATTTCATAACCATGTTCATAGCTTGTTTTGGCTGATAGTATTGCAAGTGGATGAAATCGTTCTTGCCGCAACTTTTCAATATCATTTAATCTTCTGACAATCAAAGATACTGGATCATCGCTAAAATGACTCATATTGTCACTCCTAGACTTCACTTTTAATTGTTACTTGCCTATTCATTTAAATTTCATCATTCTGTGGATTCATCCACAGAATGTAGTGCAAAATAATTTGGTCAACTCAGACATTTGCCGCATAGTTACTTTGTAAAGTCCGTGTAATTTTCGTAATCGTCGTAAAAAAATGATGATATATTGCTCAATACACCACTGAGATAATCGAAACTGAAATTGCAAATCTTCCATAAAAATCAGAACAATATTCTGACATTTTACCAATCGTTGTATTGCTGAAATGACTGTTTAATTCTGCTCACAAAGTTATGTCCTAAAAATGCATTATATAATGATGAGTTAATGTCTTAGAAGAAATGTTAAATTGAAACTTTGAGAAAAGTCCTCACATATTGGCATCCTGTTCTTCAAAAAGGTCAACGCTGCTCATTTTGTCCATGTTTTTTAATATTGCGCTTAATGACATCCTTCTTAACAAAGCACCCCAAACTTCTTTAAAACTGAGAAATTTCTGTGGCACTTGTTCTTTTTCAAAACCTTAAGATGACAGTAGTTCACATGCACCTAATAGAAGTTTCTTATTAATTTCTAGTTCCTTCTTCTTTATCATTTATTGAGTTTAGATAATAAGAAATACTTGCTACTATTATTCTAGTTCTAATTTCCAGGAATGGTTCTAAATTTCAAGACACATCCAACTTAACTCAATTGCAGTCATACAAAACATTGTAACGATAATGCATTTATTTGCATTTCTTGTAAATAAAAAAATTGATATTAAGATAGCATATGCAGCTAATTGGTTTTTTTAAAAAAGAATTTATATCTTATTTGTAAAGAAGTTGACAATTCACTGCGAAAAACTTCAAAGAAAATTTCAATGGAACAAATACTTGCCATATTGAAGAATGAGTGTAATTGCTTCTTCTAAATTTGCAGATGCTAGCTCCTGAAGCCTATTAAAGGCATTAATATACGCAGTTGCATCTACGAATGGATTAGCTAGTCCTACAAAGTCTTTAGAAGCTTCCTTCTCTTCAGATCGTTCCAAATTTAGCTCTTCTAAATTTTTTCGTACTTGTTCTGTTTCTTCTGGATCTAAACGACCTCGTTTGGATTGCTTATCAGGTAATAATTCTTGTCGCCGTTTCCTCTCCTTTCCTTCCTTTTCATTACCTAGGGCATTTATATCAAGAGTTCTTTCAATACTCCGATGATTCAAGAAAATAGTAAAAGTTAATGTGAAACAAAGTTTGTGCAATATTTCATACACCTAAGATTAATACAAACTATACTTTTTATAGACTTTCACAGTTGAAAAGGAATTTTCTTACTGTTTATGTAACACTCCCCCGACACTGCTTGCTTAGAAACAATCATATTCGATAAAAACACTTCATTATTTTGCTTCTATCATTATCAAATACGCTGAATGTCAAGAAAACAAAACACGTAAATAATTCGAAGGATAAATCTATTATGCTATTTTCTATCCTGCTGGCAACATTTTTCATATATCCATTTCAATCATTCCTAACCTAAAAATTAAGGGGGAAGAGGAAGAGGGCGTATTCAAGACTTCATATTTTCTCTATACAAAATACATCACTTTTATCAAAATACTGTCAAGTGATTCAAATTACAATAAATACCTTTGTGATTCCTGGCAATATGTTTGAAAATATCGTCGTATTCCTTTTGATGTTGCCAGTAGTTGTGTTCGGATGAAAAACTTCGCTTTGGATGGATATGGCAAAGGCAAAACAAATCTCGATGCGAGTAACTTTCACGATAACGATACTTAGTGATGATGAATGCGAGACGGTTTGGAGTATGATTGTAGTACCTTAAAATATATCATTTGTATGCTATGTTTCTTGTAGATATAAATTTCTTGATGAGAGATATAGCTAGGAGGTCATATAATTTGCCAAGAACAAGCATCAACATTATCAAAATATCTGACTCTGTCAAGAAGACCAATACACATAAATAATTCAAAAATGTCTTAATATACAGAATAAGTCAAAAATACATACAGAATTTTAATATGCATAGAATTTTTTTATGAACGAAAAGAGCGAGTTCAAAAGGGAACGTGACAGAATGTTAAAGCTGAAAAGCGTCGGAATAGTAAAATACAAGTATGTTTATATATAAAATAAAATAAAAAAGAAACCATTTGACAACGGTTGCACGCAATGCACGCCCCCAACCATTAGAATCTTTCTTAAGTCCACTTTCCTTTGATACCACTTTGCAATAGTCGATAAACGTAAACAAATGAGTAGGCGTGACGCACACCTGCAAATGTCTCCAGCAAATCAGGTTCAAGTACATACTTGAAATTGACTAGCATATCTCTCAACTCATCTCCAAGTGTAAGCTTGTACTGAATGTTTTGTGAATAGTTAGCTGTTAATTACAATTTTATGAGGAATGTGCATTCAATTTTCTATATTCGTTTTCTAAGCTCTATATCAGCTATTTATTAAATCTTACCGTATATTAAAGGCTAATAGAATTTCTTCCTACTCATAACTGCCAGTGAAAGTTATGCGCACTCAAGGAAGCACCCATCACTGAATGAAGTGAAGTTCTAATAATTAACTAAGCCGATACGCTACAAATACTATCTGACCTTTTAAAGCAAGCAGTGACTTTTTAGTGCGAACAGCAGGCAAATAATTTGGAAAATATTGTAAAAATCGCAGTTTTTTTTCGATATCTTCTTTTGTAGTCATTTTTGGAAATCCTAATTCAAACGGGCTCTGTGAGCAAACCTTGTGTACAGCAAAAAGGGCTGCCTTCTGAAGACATCCTTGGTAACTTTTTTCCATAACCGGTCTAATGTCTCGACAGACGGCATCCGGTAATAGTTTTTCCCTTTCCTCTGTTGTATCCCACGGTAATTTCTTCTTGCTTTGAGTATCGTGAACCTGATTAAGGAAATGGTTTCAATATCTCGTCAGCTCTTATTTTTCTTCTAAACTAAACATAAGCTTTTCGAAAAGAATTTAATTTTCAAATACAACAAACTTTATAACGTGCACAAAGGGCAAGAGCCATTAGTAGCGGTTCTTTTTTCGGAGCAGGATTTGATTCCGAAATTTCCAAAATTTGTTGCAAAATCATCAGTCCTCTACCTACAATAAGAAATAACAAAAGCAATAAGTGATCCTGAAACTCGGAAAATTACTTTAAACACTATCATACTAAATACAATAAATACAAGCAGGCGTATGCTATCATACTGTTACGCTATTCTTTAGTGATTTCCAGAGCGTTTGATTTTGGTAGTTCTTAGGAATATTTTCTTCCAAACCGTTTAAGAAGAAAGAACGACCTACCTGATTGAATAATACGGCACAGATCGGGGACTAAAGTGCATGTAAAGTCAATTTGCCTTGCAAAATAAATGCCATCAGAATTGCCAAACATTAGAAAGCGTCGGACAAACTCTTCATCACTCTTCCATGTTGGGAAAAGCTGATTCCTAGTAATGTCAATATTTGTCATTAACTGAAATGTATAGTTTTATCATTTAAAATCCCAAGTAGCGGTGCATGTGATTCAACAGATAACCTAGAGCCAGTTTATCAAATCAGTTTTCTTATTTAATAAAGGTTTGGTCAAAAGGAGTAAAAGAAGTTATTGCAATAAGATCTAACAAACGGATTATTCGGTAAAGCTTATGAACTAGTTCTTAAGTCTTAGAACACTTTTCCTGCAGATTTATCCGATTGCGAATACCACAATATCAGCAACTCATTACAACAAGAATAATGAATTAAACAATCTAAAGACAAAAACTAATAGAAATATTATTAGTCCACTTTCATATGTCTAAAAAACGCATCCACCAGTTTAAAAAATTTGTATCAACATTTTAGTGGGAATTTTAATTTATGAATGAATCAATCATTTTACTCTAACTTTAAACTTTCTGATGGAATCAACAGTGGTCCATAACGGTGTTCTAACTGCTACCTAGGCAAGATTTTTTCCATATTAATATAGTTTCATCGAATTTATTAAGTTATTTCGGCAAAATAATAATGATAATATTAAACACTCATAGGGTCAGCTGTCAGAAACTTTAGTGTACGCAATATAGAATTTTCGGATGTAATAACATGAATTGGGTATTATATAATAAGTATTACAAATAATTAGTTTATCACTAATGGTAATTATACCTGACTTTGTTGCTCTAAAACACGCACCGCATATGCGATGCTCAAGCGATATCGCAGATCATCCGGATGACTGGATGAAAGATATTCTGCTATGTTCATAACGAGTGGATTTAGGTACAATGATATTTGTATCTTTCAAATCCTGAAAAATCAACCTTTTTTTGAAAGTATTTTTCATTAGAATTAAATGACTTTTATTTGAGTAATTGGACGGGAGTTGAACTGAAAAACTTACACTACAACTCCAAGCGTATAAGTTGTGTGCGTAGAATTCATTTGTGCTGATTGGTACCTTTATATCAAAAAATACGTTGAACTTTGCCGCTAGATCTACTTTATCACATCTTGATGATCTCTTAAAGTATGTGCATAAGGTTATTTCTTTCTTTAGTTACAGATGGAAAAGATTCCTTCTGCACATTATATTTCAAGCAGTTTTTTTGTATGAAAATCAATAACTTTTACCTAAAACAATCTCTAACACATAGCACTTGATTAAATTATTCCCTAAGATGAATATGAATAACCGATTGTGAACTTGGGTTTTCGATTCATGTAACATTATATCATTCGTGATTGTTACAAAGTTTTTTCTACATTTCAGTGATGCACTTAATATATTACGTAGGTAAAGATTCACAATCTCAAACTTCTTGCGAATAATCGCCGGTTTTTTTAAAAAGCCGTCACAAATAATATTTTTAAAATGAATTTGTATCATTTAAAATGAACTTATCATATGGAAAATAAAGCTGTAACGAGACAATTCTTGAAGAGTTGTTTCCTTGCTACTTGTAGAAATATTTTGTAAATCTATAAATTTGATTGAGAATACATGTAAAAAAGTTATTTTCCAAATTTTTATATTCTGTATTTAACTCCAATTTCATATGATCAGTTGTGCGAAAAACAACTAATAAATGCTTGAAGCAATTTCTTATATTTTGAATTCCAAACATAAAAGTTTAGAGAATTTTGGAACACTTATTTTCCTTACAAATTTAATAAAGTCAGTACGCATAATAAATTTTATATAACCAATTAAAGCTTAAAATTGTTTGTGTAAAAGTGAATCCAACAAAATTTAACGCCATTTTTTACTTTTCTAACTGTACTTCAGTAATTTCCGATATTTCGAAGTTTTTCTTTTTAAACAAAAATCTAAGGGAATTTTTAATGAACTGTTATAAAGCTCAGTGCGAGTTATTCTTTAATTGTTAATTTTTTTATCCGCATCAATTTTATTTAAAAACTGTAGAAGAAAATTTGAAATCTCTGTCTGCAGAAAGACCTTGTATAAACATATAGGAGATCCGAGAATTAATTATTATGAAGTCGCTCAATGAATCAAAAGGGGGTTCAAATATTTGTTCAAGAATACACGATTGCAACAGTGGTTGGAGAAAATGAAAAAGGTACAAATAAAGACTTCATTTGTACTCAAATTAAGCAGTATTTATCTATCAATTGCCTTCTTTTCTGATAATATCATCAGTCGGTTGTGCACAGTTTAGGATAATGATTTATTAGTGCAGTGAATCAGTCAGATGATGTGTTACAAATATCTGGAATTACACTTCCACATATTTTTTTAATATTATTAAAATTAAATCAAGAATTTATCCGAAAGCTTGAAAAAATGTTAGATGTAAGTTGCAGATTATATGATTATCCATTTATATGCTTACGTTACATGAATGTACCGATAAGACGCCCATGTCATGAAGATAAAATCAGTGGGAAGATACAATACATCCAGAATGCATAATCATCACGAAAATAAGCATTCGCAAAATGATGTTATATTGGAACATTACCTTTAGATAGTAAACCAATCAGATATTTTAGCTTCCTGTGAATGTCATCAATTTTGAAATATCAGTGTTCCTGAACAGTCAGCAATAAGAAAAATTCAACTATGTAAATTAAAGATGTAAGGTTCTCACCAGTTAAACTTGGAAACGGTTGCAAATCAATCAGGCTGTTCCTGATCCTGAAGAATATAGCCCAAAGTAAGTTACAGATTATATGAAAAATATGATCATCGAAAAATATTACAAACATTTTTCACACAACGAAATGGATAATAATGAAAAACGTTTCATATGAGGATGAATTAGAATCATCATCTGTCTACTGCACTCGTTGAATGAGGATAATTATCTTTGGCTTATAATACAATAGTATTCCATGATTGGTAGCGATCAAGTAGCATCACAATAAGAGCAGATGTTGCAAAGGACATTGAACAAAAGCATGACGTTCTGTACGTACCAATACTCGACCAGCCATAATTGAATCAGGTTGCGCAAATACCACCTGAAATCATTAACACTATGCAGTAAAACTTCATCAAAAATTTTTAAAAAAACATTTAAATTTAGTCAAATGATAAAAGCAGTTCTGAGTTTACCTGGTCACGATAAAGTCTCATTTTGGCTTCAGGTATATGAACGTTTTGCCTGAGCAACATTGGCTGCTCACCAGGTTGCACCAATGCAACACAAGTACTTGGGAATGACATCAACCGATCTGTCCGATCACCTGTCTACAAATTATGTCTCAGTTGTTACAAAAAGTGATTAAAATATTTAGAACTTGAAAAAACGGAAAAACCCTAGACTATAGAAAAAGCTTATAACTACGCACTGAAATAAAAGAAAACCTTGAAACCATAGAGCCAGTCGGGATCCCCGTTGTCAACAACTTTTAATCGATCGCCTAAGCATAAGGCTGTGTCAGGTCCAGCTATGTATTCATGAATAACTACATGAGATCCTTGCAGAACTGCAAATAATAAAATTATAAAATCTGAAGATAAATTGAAAGCTATAACAGAATTTTGTAAATGCTGTTCGAAAAATGTACCATCTGAAGAGCTAATACGACGTGGAGTTAAGCGAGGAGATGGTCCTGACGACGATCGACTTCGTTCGCATTCTGATATGTCCCCAGAGCTATTATTGCAATGTAATAGTTTTGGTGTTAATTTGCTTCCTAAACATAAAATATTGTAAAATTTGAACAAAAGGTAAAGGAAGAAAAGAATTAAGAAAATGTTCATTTGTTGCTTATCAAATAACACGAAAATCAACGAAGATAATTTTGTGCTTCGAAAGATATATCGAGAAATACAGAGACGTCTTTTTTCAAGTTAGAAATTTAATCGGAAATAAGAATGTATTTTGAAAGACTGCAGAGACTGTATCATGTGATATGACGTTATCTTTTAATGTCGCAGGTAAATAAATAAAACCAGAAAGTGAATGAAAATTGCCAACTACACTCTCTCCACCGTAAGGTTTGCAGAAACAAACAAAATGCATGCTTGCAGAAATGAAGAAAATGCAACATGCAAACACTCTGTTCCTTTACCTTTGATAGGTACTAACCACAGTTCCTGACGGTGGTGAGAGGTACTAGGTGCAGAGACTGGGCTTCTAATTCACATGGCTCCTTGCCGTAGATTTTACCGCATTTATGGGGGTTTTGTAATCGCAACGTACCTATGATCATCTTTCAATATAAATTTTCTTTTTCAAATTCTTTTAACTTAATCAGTTTTATTCAGAGTTTTCAAAAGAACTAAATAAAAATGAAATGTGTAGATTTCTGTGGAATTTAAATTTCTATTGCATTCCTCTTTATTTTTAATAAAAAATTTGACAGAACAAATGTTATTTTGACGTCTTCTCAATCAGTACTATTAATGGCACATGTTTGAACTGATGCTCCTATTTGTAGACAAGAATAATGAAAGTATTTGCACACAATGAATATTACTGCTAAAGAATCCTTATTTATTGTTTGAATACATCAAATTTTAAAGGAAATTCTTAGAATTCTATCAGGTTCATTAGACTTACTTGAATAAACACCGCTTGTAATGGAAGGTGGTGAGTCAGCGCAGTCCAGAGACAACGATTTCATTTGTTTCTGTAACTTAGGCGGACGGCGCTTTCCTCCATTCATACCTGTAAACAAATTTAGTCTCCAATCGTTATCAGAATTTTGAAAAATGTTGAAGGTTTATTTTTACGAAAGACTAATTGGAGATAAGTTGATGAAACATAGTACTCATTTCAAAATAATATGTTAATTTCGTGAGAAAATAGCTATTTTGCAATCTCTTTGTATTTGTAGGAATTCTTTTTTCAGAAACAGTAACAATAAAGAATATTAATAATAATAATAATAATAATAATGTAAAAAATTTATAGTAAAGATAGTAACAAATTTTTATAAAAATTAAAATATATTTATTATCACTAATTATTATTATTATTATTAATTTCGAAAGGAATAAATACATTTCGTTGGCATAATATCGGCAGAAGTTTTTATTATATGACAAACTTAAGGCGAAATTGAGCAATTTTTTAAAATTTTAAATGACATTTGGGGTAAATGTGGAATTAATGGAAACAAAGACAGTAATGTAATAAGCAGTTTGAAGCCTGATCTGCTTCTCTCTGCTTTACGTTAAAATGTCTTTATTCCCTCAAAACTTTTTCAGTAGTCAACCTGGTATATTTTGGCACAAACTATTTCTTTCTATTCATTTTCTGCCTTTCTTGGCAGTTGCTGCAAAAAGTTGGTTGGAAAAACATGAACTTGAATTGGCATTAAAAAGTTAAAAATATTTGGCAGTCATTAGTTTCGTACAGTTAACATAAGACATACAACGATAAAAATTAAAGAAAAAAAAACTAAAATACCTGACTGATCCAGCTGAGGTGTTGAGCTGATCATAACTCCACGATTACAGCTTGCTTCGGCGTATCCGGAATCTTGCAAAGAAGCTTCTGACAAGTTTCGAGGTGACGGTGTAGCAGAATCAAAATTATGCGTTGATGAACCTCGTCGACCGTAAATTCCCGTGGCTTGCTTCAGTGCTAAGTATACCGGATCTACTGCATCTGTTTTAGATTATATTTACAAGCATGATTAAAATGATTGAGTGATCAGATGAAAACTGATTTAAGAAAGGAATTTATAACCTTTTTCTTGTTATTATAATAAATTTCTTAATTATTCACAAAAATTTTCGTTTCTGTCAAAGAAATTTTTTTACGTATTTGAACATAACAATTACATGGTTAAATTTTATTATTTGTTATAATTTTTTTATCTGAAGTTAATAAGAGATGGTAGATATAAATGAGTAGCGTAAGTGAGAAGGATGGGAAAGAAACAGGCGAAAAAGAGAGAGGCAGATGGAGATAACCATTCATAAAATTACAATAGTAATGAATTACCACTAGTTTTATTAGCTTTATGATTCATTTTCTGTACTTCGTTTTTTTATGAAAAATTAGAAAAATTGGATGTAATTAGTTTCTGTTTTAATATCAACACTAAGCAAGCAAGGAGAAATTCTTGTGGCTGGAGTGGTACAATCAATCAATTTTGGATTATATTGCTCTTCCTATCTAGCAGTTAAAAATTGCTAAGAAAGATTTGATTACAGGCAATATATTTTAACCAAAAATTTATTTATCTGATGTTTTTTTTTTGTTCTGATTGTGAGTTAGTTTATAAAAATTATTGAAATGGAATTCTCAAGCTGGTGGAACGCATTTCGACTACTGTGTCAGGAAATCAACCTGTGACTCTTCCCTTTGCAGTGAATCTACAACGGTATCAGCTAATATGTGTTTTTGTGCAATAAATGCTGTAACATATTTGTTTTTGACAATTCTAAATTTTAACTTTTGCTTGCAAAAAAGACACTTGTCCAATGCTGAAAGTTGGACAAATGTAAAGCATATTTCTCTTTTCAATCGGTTTTTGGTGAGCGCAAAAAACATCACTTCAGATAAGGAATCACACTCTCATGAGTCATTATTCATAAGTTTTCCTGAATGCAATCGGAAAACACTGAAAATGCTTTTAGATGTTTCTGAGATAATGCGCTTTCAGTTCTGCCTCAAAGTAGCAAAACATGAATTTCATTTCATGCTGCACTCTTTTCAAGCGAAATCCTAGTAAACGAATTTTCAACCGGGTCGAAAAGTAATCACCTATTGAATTAACTTTAGATCACAAACTACAGCATTAATGATACTAATCTAATTGTTTTAATTCGACTTTATTTTTCTTTTTTTAATTTAAAATTTATTGACTTAATACTTTATCTAGTTTCTACTTTCGATCTGCAGCATGATAATTGATCTAATTGTATGAGGATTGATGATTGATTTTTAGGATATTATGATTTCGTATATTTGAGAAATCTTCGTTGTTTTCCTCACAGTAAACATGAATCTTCCGTTTATTTTCGCGGTAAATATAAATCTTTCTAAACGCGTTCATAAGACTATTTTACATTATATTCAGTTGATCGTATGATAGTAGCAAACAAAGGATAAATATCCATTAAAAAATGTTTCATTCACAAGAACATGGATTGGCCAAAACTTTAAACTAAACATTGAATGTAGTGCAGCATATATAGTATCGGACAAGAAGTTGAACAGGATTGACATTTGAAATGAAATCAGTAAGAAAGAATTAAATAATCGTTCATCAGAAAAGAAGAAAATCGAATTACCATTTTTAATGTTTTCATAAACTTCCATCTTCTGAAACTACAGTGTCATTTTAACAAGGCTCTAAGATGTGCCAATAAATCGCACTTCTTATCTTATCTAGATAAAAGGTTGTATCTTTTTTTAAAAAATTATGTTGGTTAAATTTAATATCAATTAGAAACAACAGCTTGAAACATGTTGTTGTGCTGTAGCTTGACGCTCACCTATATTCGGTGTAAAATTGCTATGCTATCATCGGTAGAAGATGCTACTGAAAGATCTATTTATTGAAAAGTTTTGTTCCAGTGAGCAAATTATTATTTGTTATAAAACCTTTTATGAGAATATTAGACAGATTTTTCTGCTCATTTAATCAACCACTAACTCATTCAAAAATTTTTATTATACACTGTCACTGTTTCGGCATACTAGTATTAACTGGACCTCTATTCTGGATCCGTTGCTCCAACTCCTCTTAACTTTCTTCGTTGAAAGGAGACTCGTATCATTTTTTTCATTTCAATTATGACTTACCTCATACCTATCTACTGTCATAGCGTGGCTTTTATAAAACTTGTTTCAACCATAAGAATTTGTTCTAAACAGTTTTTCTTCTTAAGAAATAAACAGTGCATAGCCCTCGATATTCAGTCTGTATATTATCATACTTTACTCAGTTCAACAAAAACAGCCATCTCTTTACTTTTTTATCACTTTTTCACAATACTACTTCTTGCACTTCTTGTCATTTTAATTTTTTCAATTTCAGTATTTGTCGATTAGAACGTGACATATTTTTAATCAAGAATTCTTTTTTCCAAAAGTAATAGTTTAAAAATATTAAGCCTTCTATATGACTATAACATCTTTGATAGTTTTAGTAATGAACTTAAACAAATACCTACAAAGCTGTCTTAGATCAAACATTAACATTATTAAATAGACTATGTATTCTCAAACCAAATTTATATTACTTAAGGTTACAATATCACAACTGAGGAAAACTGTGCACTTTATCATGATATCCTTTTTAGCGTTTTACTACAGTGAAACTACATGAAAAATACGTCAGGTTAGATTAACATTACAAAGAATTATGTGCAATCAATTTCAAGAAAATGGAAAGTTTTGATATTATATATAGGAAGAAGAAATATTTTTTAATTTCTTCCAGTTAATGATATCAAAAAACAAAAAGCACTATCAACGGAGAATAGAAATGTCGAGAAATTTTTTGCTCAAATTGCTAGCCATAAACTTCTGTAATTTGAAGAATTTTTTGACTTACTTCTTAGTTCCGTTATTTGTGCTGTTTGCAGCTATTTGAGCCAAAAAATGAGGGGAGAAGAAAAAAGAGAGAAAATGAAGTATTTTAATAAAAAATATCAAAATAATCTATGCTTACAAAGAACGCAAAGATATTTTCAAATTTATTGAAGATTTTATGAACTCTACACTAAACATACTGTTACGAAGCGTCGCAAGATACACAAAAAAAACGGTTATGTTTTTGAATAGTTTACAAATAAAATTACTAATATAATTAGCATAAATTTATGTGAATAATATTTAGCATAGCACCAAACCTTATCGCTGCTATCTTTTCTATGTAACAAGTAATCCGTTAAATAATGAGAATAGGTTTTGCTTCTGTAGTTTATTGATTAATGCAGTCCAGAATTTATTTCTACAAACTTTCTCAAAGATATACACTACAGGGGACAAGAAGCTGGGAGCAACCGCGCATGTACTTAATTGGTATGAGAGAAGAATCGGGCAGAATCTATAATTTTTCCAAAAATCTATGTATTAAGACTACTTTTTTCAAAGCTAACAGGACAGTTTACAACCTAGCAATATCAGACTGGTGCTCTATTTGGATAAGCTATACTTAATTGCCTGCTAGATTTGAATTGATTTTGTCCAAATTCAATAAGAAAAAAGATAAAGAAAAGAAAAAAGATGTATTTTTCACAGAAAGCCATAAACTGGGAATCAGATATTTTCAGACGTTCCTATATTTATAGTTTCTTACCTACAACATTGTAGTTATCTGGCCTTTCTAGATAAGGCTTAGAATCATCAAGGACTAAGTTAGGCATCCACCTGGACGAACTAGTATATGCTAGAATAACTGCAAATCACTCCAAAAGAGACAAACGAACTTGTATTCTTATTTCATCTCTTTTCTAATCAGCACTTATCGGCTCATTGCCAGATATGTTTGACAAGCCTCTAGATTCTGGTTGTTATGGTCAAGAATACTGTTATCGAAATGTGAAAGCATGAAGTGATAAAGTCATGCCACACTCACCTGTTCATGACCCATAACCTAATCCTTTCTGCCAGATTACTATCATTATTTCAACTATAATGAACAACTGAATGGAGCTTATATCGAACTTGTTTGAAATTTTTAAGACATACACTGCTTTATAATTAATTACTCTAGGCATGTGTTGTGGATGTACACAGAGATAGATTTGACAAATTGATATTTAAACAATAATAATATTAGATGTAAGTTAAAAAAAAAACCTCTGGAAGGTGTCGATTCAATGAAATGATTGTTGTGTTTCTGAAAATGAGTTGTTAGTTTTGATTTCTAAAAAAAAGAAATACTTTACTATTCTGACAGATCTTTACTTCCGAAGCTGACAGCAACGATCGCTCATTCAGTTGTATGAATTTCAATGGGTGAATGTGATATACAGACAATTCACTTGACAAATGATTCAATATTGCAGCTAATGCTACTGATCGTCTTAGGTAAGAAAACCAGCGATTAAAAAAGGACAGCGTGAATTTATTAGTGGCAAAGAAATTTTTTTTTTTCACTCTTTATAGGCACATTTTGAAGACAGTAAAAGCTAGAGAGTGCACTGATCGAGATGACTATCTCTCTGTTGTTTGCTGAGTAGTCATGGAAGACAGGAAAGAGAAAAAAGCTTACAGTGTGATGACTTCTGTCCAGTACTTATGACTGCTACTATCTTTTCTCTCAAATGTAGCAATCTAAAGTAAAAAGACGAGCCTCAATTTTTGCAACAAGAGGTGGATTCTTCAAACGATGCAGTGACTGCATAACGCGAAACGCGGATGTCCATTTATGACGCAATTTGGTTTGTACTGCAGGCTCAGTTGTGGCGAGAACACCAGAGCCCTCTCCGAATGATGCCACATCCAAATCCATTTGTTTATTTCACCTTAAAAAAAAGTTAAGTGCAGAACGTTCGTGTTAAACATGCACTTATCACTCATATAACATCATTATTCAATTACATGTTCCTCTTAATTGCTTGGAAAGACTGACTTTTCCTCGATCATCCCTTGTTCATTATATTTCCTATCCGATAATGTTGAAATTCGTCACGTTATTTATCATTAATACATAATAAAGAAAAACAGATAACAAATTTAAGAAACAGTATCCTGTAATCAAGTTTAAAGACAAATTTCTGCAATTATAGGATTAAATAATTGAACTGAGTGGACAAACAGAAGTTTTATTCTGTCATGATTGTGAGTCCATTTCATTTCATTTCAGTTCTGTGAAGTAAAGGACAACAGTTGGCACATTCGCAGAAGTCAGGAATTTCCACCAAAAAAATGTCTATAAATCAATACCGAAAATGTATGATAATTCACAAGTTGAGCTAATAATTGTCAAGCTGGTCAAAATTCTATATCACACTCAGCAATGAAACAAAATATAGTAAAAAATTTCTGCAACTAATATTTAAGTCATTCATCTTGGTAGAAATAATAGAATTTAACAGCAATGAGCAATATATAGAAAGAAACAAAGAAGAACAGTTTGAAGTTCGAATTTGTTTCAGCTAAGACAAAAAAATCAGAAGATGAATGTATGCTTTTCGTCATGTTAATTGATTATGCCGAAAATTGTGAAACAGTAAAGAGTACTTCAAATTACTGAACATTTTATCATAAACTCAGATGCGAAATTTCATTTGAAAGGAATTTACACAGCGCTGGTGAAAGGTAGTAGCAGTGAAACGATTTAGTTAAAGGAAATCCATTCCATTTTTATATTTAATAGATCTTTTTGTATGTTAATCAAATTTACTTTATGAGCTAAACACATTTCCCGTCTATTATTCCTTTCTAACCAAATATTTCTATTAACTGCTATCCCATAAAAATTTATGCAGTTTTTAATGATATAATCAACTGAAATGGAAACCTTCAATGCAAGAAATTGTCATTTTAAACAGTTCTATGAAATGAGCAGTTCTCTGTCTAATAATAGCGGCAGGAATTTAGAACTGCTGGATTGAGGTATGAATGCTCAGTTATACTCTTCATTACAAGTTTCATTTGCGACAAAGTAAACGCTTTTATTCACTTTACTTTCTTATGCAGCAATGAGTGACTCTTCTTTCTTGTTTGACTTATTCTATTAATCGCTAGATTGATGCAATCAAATAAAACAACCAAACATAAAACTTTTTAGTTTACTGGCCAAAGAACAAAACAAAGAAAAAAAATGAAAATAAGTGATTAATAAAATGAACAGATATAATTGGGAAATGGGTAAAATATTTCAAGATAAGTCAATATGAAACACAATGAGCAACTGCAAAACTGGATTTTATTAACAACGCCATATTGTCCTACTTACTAAACTAAATGCAGTAAATAACAAAAAAGAAACGAGAAGCTCTCATTGATCACAATTCAGTAATCAGTGTTGAACTCGTCCTTCACTGATGCCAAACTCATTTAAACTTCGGAACTGTCAGCATGAATTATAATGATTTTTTTTTTTTACACATCTAATCAGTCTAAAAAACTTTTAATAGCATGTTGAATAAAATCGAACTCAAATGTTATCGGGAAATAAGATATTGCTGGAAATAATTTAAATGATGTTAGTGATCTGAGAAATATGACAAACGAAAAGAACATGCGCCTATAGAAATCCATATTCTATTCTCAGGCATTCTAATTAAGCTTATTTGTTCCGTATCTACAATTCCGAAATTAGAGAAATTTAAGCTCTCAAAAATTTGAAAAAAAAAATCATTAAGCTTAGCATCAAAGCAAAAAACCGCGGGAGATGCTACTTAGTTTATCATTCGTTTCTGAGCAATTTCCCGTTTTTATCAAGTACCAAAAAAAAATCTCTACTTACTGCAATGAAAAGAAATATACAGAATTTTGATACAGAGTTTACAAATTATATATATTTATTGTCCGTTGTATGAGCTATCCGTAGGTTTTAAATCTTGTTGTTAAGACATGAAATAGGACTGCGACTTGGCTTATATATTTGCCTGCTGATTGTCCTATTCGTTTCTATAGGAACAAAAAATAAAAACTGTTGTGGGAGATACATCGAGGCGTACTGGAATGTGAAGTGAATCTTCTCATTTCAAATGATGCCATTTTTCATTTAAAGGTGATCAGCACTGATGATGAAACAAAGCTGGAAAACCAGTTTTAGCAGCTCACTGAAAAAAAAAAGGCTTTGACTGATAAGTGTGTCTTATTTCTCTAAAAAGGACCCAACTTGAAGTGCATAGACTTCCTTTCCAAGAGCTGCTAACAGTCCATTAAATAATGTAATATGTGGACATTATTGTTGCAGTTAATTCTAAGAGTAGAACATAGAAACATGATGGCAGTGCCAGTTTTCACATCTTTGGGAAAGTGCTTTCTTATAAAATATCAGAGAATTTTCAATCTTCTTCAGCTCTACTTACCATTAATTTTGTCCTCTACCTTCATTTATAATTCAAATTCATAGTCAAACATTTAAAAAGATCCATTGAAAATAATGCTTTTAATCAGCAAAGTAAGGTCAGTTGTTGACTTAATTACTATGGTTAACGAGAATGTCCCACAACGAGAGATACGTATTTTATTCGAAAAATATGCAAAAAAATACCTGCGTTAAAGCACTGACTACAGTAATTACAGCGTATATCTATCTATGATAAGTTTTATATCAAAACTTGACATTATAATTTGATGAGTTGTAATTGATACTGAACGAGATGCTGCTGCTTTAGTGTTCATTGCGTCATCATTTTATGGCGGTATATAGAAGCAAGGCATGAACAGATACATTGTTTGAACATTCTTCAGTTAACTAATAGATTAAATTTGTTGAATTCTAATAATTGATCTTTCCTTGGTCCAACCACTATGAAGAATTTTTTAATCTCAATAAATACTCTAATCACTAGTGAGAAATAAGCTCAATAACTTCAACAAACTGTGCAAAGTGCTTGGTGCATGCTAACAACATATCGAAAGTCAAAGCTTGGTGTGAATTTAGGATGATATAATTTTCTAACGAATCATTGCTTGCATAAAGAACAAGCATCCCCAACATTTATCATCGACTTTATTGAGACGTTTCTTTTAAAAAATTGAATGGAATAGAAAATTAAGATTGGCTAATATTTGTAGACAAGTCAGTGTTTTATGATCAGATTTTTTTTTTTTTTTTATAGGAAATAAAAAAAAATACTCGTATAAATCATGAGTTTCTGTTCATTTCATTCTTTTTAATATTTTCAATAACATTATAATATTTCATGAAAAAGTTTTAATTTGTTTGATGTGAAACATTTCCAAAGTAATTCATCACTAGAGAAGTTCTGAACGGGGATAGATTTAACAAAAAAATGTAAAGAATTCTGGCAATGTTCTATACATATCACAAAAAAGCGATATAGAAGCAAATTTGAAATTTAAAAAAGATGTAACTAAATCAAGCAGTCATATAAACGACTTTGTCCAAAAATTTATATTTCGAAAATTTTAACTATTAGACGAGAAGACAGAAAGATTTAAAAAAAAATCGGTTATAGCTGCAAGTAACTGAACGGATAACGAAATGTTTTCGATGATTCGAAGGAAAATAAAGGCATTTTCTAATATCAATGTATAATATAACTTAAAAACAGCAGTTATATACAGACTGGTTTTACTCTAAACAGATAAGCATTCAGCAAAGACATTTTCAGGGAAATAAATTAGAATAAATTAGCAAAGAGACAAAAGAATATATCTCGTTTTTCCTTTCATTTTTAATGAATACAATGTCACAATCAATGTGCAGAAAGCAAATCTTAAATGAGGAGAAGCAAATGAATGAAATTATGGAATAGTCTGAAGTTATTATGATAGAAAGTAATAGAAATCATGGGAAAGTGAACTAAGATTAGACAGCTGGAAATTAAAATATGCAATTGTAACTTACCTGAATTTGATTTCTTTTAAAATTTATTGAAAAAAGAAAACTGCAAAATGATTCAAAAACAACTAAATTCACATATCTTGTTTTATGCTCCTAACCGAAAATATCACGAAATCCTCTCGGTTAACAGTTTGAGAGGTGTTAGCTACGCAAATCATCATTTCCAAGAAATCGTGTATTCCATAAATTTCCTAAATATTGTTCACTTTGTTCTCGACATACAATTGAGTCAAACAGATTACCAAAGTGTAGACAAAAAGTGATAAGCAGTTGTGTGTCCACATCATTACCAACAACATGTCTAAGAATAAAACAGAAACATCGATTGTTATAATGTGTTAACTGGGATATTTATTTATAAATTTACCGTTCATTTTAAAGGATAACTCCCAAAAAATAGAAACTCGATGACGTCAAAGTATCTCTATAAATTGGATGAAAATGACTGACATCTGCGTCACACCATTTTAAAATAAATTTTTTAGATACTGCTGTTTGTAACTTACTTGCCGGGGTAAAATATAGCCAGTTGACAGACTGGCGTTTATTCATAGAAACTACTTTTTTCATCGGTCTTTGTTCTTGCTACATACAAAAGTATATTGGTGAAGAAGAAAGTCGAGATTAGCTTTTATTCTGATGCATAGAATCCCTGGGGAACTACTTCTATAAAAAAATTCATTCTACAAGTATATTTGTTAGATTTTGAAAGACTGGCCTTAGATATATTAAAAGATCTGCAGATTATTTGGCAAATTTTTCCACGGACGGAAATTGTAGCGCTACTTTTTTTCGTTAAAAATATGAAATAAGCTTAGTGACATTGGGATGCTTGGAATTTGATTTTGTATGTCTGATTTCTAAGTAAAAATGTGTCTAATAAGCGATTATGCATTTATTTGAAAATGCATTAATAAAATTGTATTATGAACTTTAAAAAGGAATCACTGAGTTTTATATTCATATATCCATGAAAGGATAAATTTTCTTTTTTGATTTGCCTACTTTTTCTGCTTTAAAAATCGACCAGAAGGGCTTATCTCTTCATTGAATATGTTTTTGTATGAAACTTTAAATAGCAATACACTTTGGATGTTACTTAAATGTGAAATACGTAAGAATATTTAGCATTCATCATTCTGGCAATGAAATGATTAAATATTTTAACCAACAATCAAATGAAGAGAATAATCATGCTTTCTAAAATAAGAAACTTGAACAGCTAAATTTCTGATTTTATTGATGATTGACATTTGTAAGGATAAGTGCAAATTGAATTATTGTAAAAAGGATTTAACAGTGATGCACTTTAAGGAAGAATTAACAAGCCATTCGAGGTTTCGCCTTGTCAGAGTATTTGGAATGAATATTTCTTCGATAATCATTATTTAGTCGGCGAATTTCCTTGTCCTTTCTTTTTTTTTTTTTTTTTTTTTTGTTTTGTGCTTATGAAATGTAACAGTTGCTTCAACATTTACTACATCTTCTTTAGTAAAATTAATGATGTCGGAAAGCATTTCACAGAGCAAAAAGAAGCAAGAAGAAAGACAACGAAAGGACCAATTGCGCAGAATTATGAGCAAAATTATGAAGCAACTTAAGGTCTAGCAAAGAAAGGTTATCGGCTGACTGGGATTCTCGAAATACTTATTTTAATCATTGAAGTCTTTATGACCGATGTAAATTTTTAAATCTTTCCACTCACTCTTCAAAAAACGGTAATAATTGGTAATGACATGACCAAACAAGTAGAAATGCTTTCTATCCAATTCAACATCTTTATTTAAATACATGTCGATCAAAATATTACTAAATGCGTGCGGCAGATACATTGATGAAACGAAGAATTAACCAACTAAATGTTTACCTTAAATTATTCCACGCAAACGGCAATTATTCGGTGAAGGAAAATATAGTTCTAATATAAATAATATTTCGGAAGATTGCAACGTAACGACAAGCAAAGGAATATGGAAAAAATTCTTTCAGCATGATAAAAAATGTCAAAAACTTAATGTTTTGTTTGTAGAAAACGCAGAAATGAGTTTCTCAGTGTGTTTGTGGAACAGTGATTTAAAATTAAAATTTTGATGCATATCAGGTTTATTCAATTATTTGCAATAACCAGAAATGCGCAAGAAAGATGAAGCATTCACGAACTCTACTAACTATATCAACCTGGTCATAATAGTATTTCTTTGCTAAAGTAATGAAAAATTCATAACTAACTTGGCTTCATACAAATCCAAGCAGACTTGGATATTAACATTTCTTCTCCAACTTAAAAATGCAAAGAAATCTTCAACAAATCGAAAAAAGAAACGTAAAAACGATGTGAGAATATAAATGACATGTAACGCAACGTTTTTTCTTTTGTTTCGTTATTTATTCCCATTTGGAAGTTGGTCGTACTCATTCACGGCAAATAGCATGGCTTGGGGTTGACTTCAAAATCATAGAAATGAAGAAAAAAGAGGGTTCATAACAAAACAATGACTTTGGCACTAGGCATACTCCAGTGTGATTTTCAAACATTAAAAGAGTTTTTCGAGCATCTATTAAGCATTATTACTTCTTTTTGCGCAGTGGAAAAGACAAGATAAAAAATCGATCTAATATTAGGAATATTAAACAGAAGAGAGGAAAAAGGACATGTCTTCGATCGCATTTTCAACTATTTCTGCAGTTGTTTTACCTAACTTTTAAAATTAGAATCAGTTCAACAAGCCGATCTCTTTCCTAATTAGTGTTTTAATACTCAAATCGAGATATCTTGAAAATACATTGATTTTTCCCTCCATCTAATCGTCCTTCCTTATGCACACGTGGCTCTCTTCTCTCATCATCGACCTTTTTCTTATTAAACGAACATCAGAGAATCTGATTTCCACTAAAAATCCAGTAATGATGACCATGTTTCTTAACTGAAACAAATATGTAAGAATTCCGTACTCACCCATTCTTGAAAGCAACATAAAATCCTAATTTTTCATAAAAATCACACCTTAACTAAGCTATTTTGCTTAATAATTTGTCTATTTTCTACTGTATTATGAAATTAACTACAAAAAAAAATTTTTTTTCTCACTGAAAATATTTCGATTGCTTGTGATCAGCACAGGATTTTTTCTATTCTCAGGCTAAAATTTCTGATACTTTGGAGATACAATATAAACTGCTAGGAAACTTAGCAGATGAAATTTGTAGAATAAATTTTTACGAATTTTTGTACGGTACTACGCAAAAGTTAAATTATTCTGAAATAAGGTCTTAGGGAAAAATGGTGACCTTGAATAAACTTAAAATCATCTAACTGCAGGATAGTGGCAGTTATAACTTACCACGTATACTTCTTGTTAAATTAAACAGGTAATATGAAAGGACGGAATAGAGAAGTTATATATCGTATTGGCCTCTCATACCCCCTTTTTGTCAAAATCACTTATAGTGTCCTCTTTTTTTGCCATGATTGGATTCAATCAATACTATGATCGCCAAAGCTAGTTAATGGAAGCAGTAGTAACCGTCACAAGAATGACATTCAATATTCAGTTTCCTTTTCCCAAATCGTGAAAAGAAATATTACTTATACATTAAAGCTAACGGACAAAGTGCGATTTTGAGTGTTTCATTGATGATACGGACTGCATGAGAAAGTGGGAAGTTTATCAGAAATTGAAAGGAAAAAAGGAGCTTAAAGATGAAAAGTTGAAGTAGGAAGTGTTGCTTAAGCTATTTGGTTGTGTCTAGATTTTGCTTATGCTACTTTAAAATTCTTCACAAGAATTAGCGTTAAAATTACTTTCTAAAATATTATAAAACTTCATTTCAATAGCAAAACATTTGACTCAGGCTTTTTTCCTTGGAATTTGCATAAGCTGTTTTAAAATTTTTAGCAAAAATTGGCTTTTGTAGTCATGACTTTTTTTTTGTAGATTTTATCTGATTTCCCAATAGTCAAGTATTATCACCTCATTAATTTGCAGCTCTAACTTTTTTTACGGAATGATAAGTAGACTCTATTTTATAGAATAAGAAGCGTTGCTTGTTCTTTCTCGGACAGTGACTCCTCCTGCCTTGCAACCCTATTCCACGTTAGAAGAATCAGAAGTAAGCTCGTCAAAGCCCCCTTCTCAATTTAAGCTAGAGTCCTGCAGTAAGCTGAAAACTGTTCCCTACCTCCACTACACTTTAAATCTCAACGATCTCATTAATCTTTATCGTGTGAAGATATTGTCGACGACTGTTTTCTTTCGCCGTTCATGATAAATTCCAAAAAATATTTTTTAACGTTTCACTAATTTTCACGTCTTCCAATAGAGTTCTGTTTTAGAGAGCTTTCTTTTTCTCAAAAAAGAATCTTTTTCTTTCTATTTTACAAAAACTTTGCTATTCCATACTCTAGCATTCTAACAGGCTTAAATCAAAATAGGGATAAGCGTTAACAACTTCAATAGTGACTTTGACTGCACAATTATAAAAAGTTCAAACTAATAATTTTAATAACTTCGTTATTACTTATTAGCGAGAATGAGAATGAAAGTGTTTTAGAATACAAATAAAATAAATATCCGTAAACTAACTTATAAAGATCTCATCTTCTAGACAGTAACTAATATTGCTTCAGATAGGAATTATATTATCGGCGATGCAAAACGAGGAAAATGGCTCACATAAATTATTTGGTAATTGTAGACAGAAAAAATAATGGGATAGAAATTAATTATACGAATAACAAAGAAGAAACTATGTCAACGTGCAAGATATCACATATGCAAACAAAAGTTTTCAATGGGATCTATCTCGAAATATTTTCTAAAGGATACAATGAGAATTGTATAGTATTGTCTTTCCTTTTAGGTACCTCAGAAGATTACGACGTTGCTGGAATTTCAATTTTTAAAAATATGTCAAGTGGAACTTTCATGACAGTGTCCTCTTTCAACATATTGGCTCAGTCAGCATTTTCTAACTAACAGAATAAATTCTAAAGATTTCGCCAAAAAAATTCTTTGTGAGAGATCCTTGTTTTTTAACTTCATTCCGAAAACCTAACATTTCCTTGAAACATTTTTTTTTTTTTTAAGAACAAGAAATATTGGGTCTGTGTTTACTCTTTCAGTTCAAAAATTTGTATTCAACGAACTGATACCCTATCAAACTATGATAAATTATGGTGAAACCACAGTGCAGTTGAAAATAAAAGAAAATTTGAATTATCTACTCCGCAAATGCTTTGAGATGAATTGCGCTTATTTGGCATTAATTAAATTAGTGAACTATTATGTATTATTTTGCAACAAATTAATGTCATTTTTTGGCTTAGTAAAAGCAAAACTATAAATAGATATATAATCTTCAGTAGGGAGGAAAAGCAAAATAAAGTAATACGAATGTCAAGTTTATTTAGACTTGAAAAATAACTATGTAAATGAAGATCAAAAGTTGACAGATAGTTATTTTCAATGAAAATTAACTTTCTGAATGGCTATGAACTAATGAAGCACGCGGATTTTTGTGCGGATATTTTCATTTTCTACTACGACCAACGGAAATCACCCGATTTTGAAGTTAAAACTGACTCGATTCTTTAGTTAATAAGTGAAAACATATACAAAGTTAAGCATAACCTATTTGAATGCTCAGATTGAAGATATTTTTCCAGTTCGGGCAAAAAGTGCAAAACCATTAAACATGTATTTCTTTCATTTCATCCATTAATCATTCTATCTATTGCAAAAATACTTCTCCAATTAAGGTTTTAAAAGGTTCTCAATTCATTTTTAATAACTTAACAATATTATGAGCATGCCATTATGGTGTCCTTTCTTCTATTCAAATATGGTTATGTTACATACCAAATCAAACATATTTAAATGGAAAGAGAAAATAAATCTTTTAAGAGCAAAAAAGTTTTTGCATTTATCAAAAGTGAGACCGATAGCTATCAGCAAAAATGGGACTCATTAGGAACATTCATAATAGAACTGCTTTTCGAATATGTATCATTTCTCCGTCAGTTCACCTATTATTTTCTCTTATTAAGTCAATAAGTGTTTTAAAATTAATGAGAAATGATTTACTAATGAAAACTTTTTGAACATAAAAAAAAAACGAGTCATATACTAAGAGGTACTGATATGAGATGAAGTAAAATCAGCTGTCGTTTCAGATCATAAATATTTAAAATTAATATACTGCTTCTGTTTAATTCATTTTTATTCTTTTCTTTCATTTAATAATTATTTAATTGCAGCATTTTTAAAATTAATATGCTGTTTATTATAAGATACGATTTTTTAAATGATTCTACTGATAAAAATGACGAAAAATACTATGATTAAATACATATATTTCTCTACTAACTGTTTCGTTTTACAACGAATAAAAAGACTAAGCGGTTTCGAGTTAAAACTGATCAAACAGGATTTAAGATATTAATGTTAAGTAGAAATCATAAATAAAAGGTATTTTATAAAATAAAAAAAGGTCGCAAAAGATATTTTATTCCGACATAAGTTGGGTTTCAGAGTTTCGAAATATTATTCAAAAATGAAATTTGGTTCAACTACGAGCAATAAATTCTTTCATAATTTTTTTTTTCGAAATACCTCTTCAGAAACTGCTCACAGATCTTTCATTTAAGTGAAAAAAATATTGCAACTGGAATGAAGTTTTAACTCTATCTATATAGATTCCATACCTATAAAATGTTATAGATCCTAATATTTATCTTCGCGATCACTTTAAAACACTCATACCTCACTACCATTAATTTATAAAGATACCAAGAAAAACAGGAAAATCTAAAAACTGTCTTTGCAAAAGAATTATGTTTTTTCACATTAAATGCACATACAAACGTAATTCTCACTGCTATCGAGTAGTTGAACAATTTTAATATGATAACAACAAACTTCTAAAAATTTAAAAATGAGAGGTTTCTCAACTAGATTTTTTTATTGGGTACAGAGATTTACCGTGAAATTAGAAACATGAAATTTTTTCAGTTTAGCGTGCTCTGATTAAAATAGTATGAGTTCTTCCTTATTATTTTAGTCGTATTATTTCAGCAATGGAACTCAATGCTTTGTCACCATTCAAAAAACATGAAAATCACACATCTAATTAAGGAGTTGTAAATTAACTCCGATCAATCGTACCAGTAGTTTTTATTACAAATATGAGGAACAGATAATTTTTAAAGTAAATCAGTATCTTCTTTGCATTCAGATCTTATCTTTTTCTTTTGAAGAACACTGTTCCACTCCAAAACATCGACTCTAGTTGGCTCACATTAGTTTTCGATGGCCGTTTCACTATTCAGTGTTATTCTTCTCATTTTGAAAATCGCTAACTGTTAAATGTAAGCTCTACGTTGGCTAAAAGTAAATATAATGAAGTAAGTTTATTTTTTTCGAAAAAAAAAACATGTTACAGAATGTAAAAGATGGAAAAAAAATATGAATTGTGTCACATTTGTCAGATATAAAATCTTACACTTTCTGAACAACTAAATACCTGCTGTAATTTCCTCATTTATGTGACATAATAACTGGCCCTGAATTTGTGGATGGAATTATAAAACGGATATAATTCGTTTTCTACTTTTTTTGTTCTAGCGAAAGGGTACTTTACTTATAAGTACTGCGAATAAATGGCATTTCACATCCTCTACTCTGATACTGTAGCTAGCCTCTCAAGGAAATCCACCATATAGGATGGATGCAAACTGATTAATATGATCAAGATATTCTTAAGCAAATTCATTGCTGTAGAGAGTTGTATGTGATTAAAGCGATGAGTCTCATAGCTAAAAGTAACAACCAAAAGTGAAATATGTGATTTGAATGATTGCCATTAAACAAGTTTGTGAAAAAATTGAACTCCTGTTGATTCACACTTTAAATAATTATTTCAAAGAAATTCAAGCAAATAAGTTCAAAAAAATTGTTATAAAATACTGGTAAGAAATGAACTTCAGCTGAGAACTTATGATGAATGAATAGAGAACTGAAAAATTGAATAGGTAACTTTATAAAAGTAATTTAATTACCTGTATTGGATATTAGCAAACTAATTGAAGAGGAATTGTACAAGTATTAATTGATAGCATGAATTAACTGTTATTATTATGATCGATGAAATATGCCGAATGAAGTGTTTTATATATGATGGTCATTGATTTTTTACATATGATAGCCATTGACATGGAAATTAAATGGACATGCAGAGAATTCATAAATTAAAACCAATCCTAAAATGAATTTCAGCTAAACAACTGCAGACAGCACTGAAATTGAGCAGAATAAAAAAAATTTAAAGAATAAATAATATTCATGCTTAACTATCTTATTCCATCCACATTTTATATATTCCACCTTTTCCCCTTTCATCTTCATTAGCCTCTTTTCATCACTAGGTGACTTCGTTATGATCAAAGACAACCTGTCACTTAATCATTTGGTTTCCACTCGTGGTGCTTTCACTCATCACTCTCCTATTCATAAATGTATTTTCTGTTCCCATTTTCTCAAAAAAAAATTGCTTGCCTAATGTTGTTCAAGTCGATTTCTTGATAGTGTCAAGTACACGTAATTAGCATTTCTTCTAGATGGCTATTTTCCGACTTTTCAATTGTTCAATACTAAAGCTTCATTACAAAAGTTCGGCTAAAAGTTCTTCTTTCAAGGAACTAATTCCAGCTAGCACAATTCCTTACATATGCGTTCGAGATTAGTAGATATTAATTTCGTTATTTGAGTTTTTTTTTGAAACAAAATGTGGACAGTTTGAGAGAATTTTGGCTCAAGAATGAATAATATATTTCACTTGCAATGCTTATTTCACCGAGTTCAAAGCAACACTTAGAGATTTGACAAATAAGAAAGTAAAAAAGAAATTGATAATTTTACTTTTGTGGACAACAAATTATTTTGTGTTAATCCTTCGTCA
The DNA here is from genome assembly GCF_000002995.4 of Brugia malayi. NCBI lineage: Eukaryota > Metazoa > Nematoda > Chromadorea > Rhabditida > Onchocercidae > Brugia > Brugia malayi. Next base: position 7,233,915 of record NW_025062479.1, read on the forward strand.
CTTAGAATTTTCAAACAAAATCGAAATATGCAATTTTCAAATGTGGAAAAAAATTTCTTCAACGTAATAATGGAGATATATTTGGCGTACCACTGCAGCCTATTTTTCTCGATATGTTACATAAGTGGCTGTCTATTTCTACTACTTTTTAGTAGTTTAAATACTAATTAAATTTATTACTTTGAGAGAGCACTGAGATCAAGAAAAAAAACTTTGGTTTTAAATAAAGGCAGGATATTCGTTATATATTGTTCCAAAATGAGTTGCAATTGAAATTTCGAAATTTTTTTTATATTCCGATTTATAAGAATTATTTGTTTTATTTTTATTCAATTTTTGAAGTTCATTTGAATATCAATAACTGAATTTCAATAGGGAAGTGCTAATTTTGAAACACGTTGTGGTCTTGCCAATAACAATCTCAGACCAAGGATAAAAGTTATAAAAGTTTAAAAGTAGTCACGGAGAAGATAATCCAAGTGAAACGAGATGTGGTACAAATGATAAAAGAAGATTCTTGAAGAGGAAGGAAGAATGGATGATGAAAAGTCCGAAGAGAAGAAAGGAACGGGACAGAACACTGGATTACAGGGTGTGATGAGTGAGGAAGGGGGAGTGCTGCTGAGTGTCCTGATGTCCAGATTGAAGCCAGATCCAGTGACGTAGCTGGTGTTGCACGGAAAACACAATCAGCCCCAATTCCACCCCCACTCTCACCTCCTCCACCTGCAGCTTATCTTCCAGATCACCATCTGACTCAAATACTGCAACACGAGACACCCCTTCTCTATAATGATGTGATGTAATAGGTGTGCAGAGCGGAGGGCTATTTTGGCACCCTCCTTCCCTCCCTCATTCTGTTAAGCAAAACATTGTTGTAAGGAAGCATCTGTTGCTTCGTAAAAGTAGGGGGAGAAAATGTGAGTTTAGGCGATCCTTGTGTCGTCGGTCACCATTTTGCCGTAATTCCATCAATCCGAAATATTTAGTGGCTGAATTCTCTTGCAGATATTTCTCTAATGTGCCACTCTGAATGTTCTGGAATTTCAAATTCAACGATATGTGGGGAGCGACATCCGCTTTCGCCGGAAATATTTTAACCATTCTCTATGAGGTGCCTGTCAATCTGCTTGTGTTCTCCTCCCACTGTTAATTTGCGGTTCAAAGATTTCCGAAGCAAAGACAGCCGAAATATGCTAAAAACATTTTAATTCGATTGTTCCTTTTGTAATAAAATAAGATGACGAGAAAATAAATCTCAAGAAGTTATAAGTCTAAGGAACGCTTAGGACTCTTGAGATTTGAAATCTTGGCGAGCTCTTGTTCTGCTGAAAGATTTAGCAAAACACAATTTCACACTTCATTGTGTAGTCAAATATAACCAAATATATATAATTAGTAGTTAGGAATTGTTATAAAGTGAGGAGAGGGAACTTCTTTTTAGAAAGAGCTGTTGGCATGGAAACTTTACTATTTGTTGGCAGTTAAATGCACAACAATTTTTTACGATACATTGTTTATTTTGAATCTGTTCCGCCTGTAAAGCAGCCCAAAATGTCTGTGACCTGTATGTCTGTCACTGTTTAAATTCCTGTCTCCGCATCTCTAGAATCTGTTGCATTTCACTGACTGCTTGTAAATTACATATAGGCATACGGTTCATTGACGGGCAGTGACTCTTGATGTCCTGCTATCGCAATTTTATGCACTGTACTCCGGATCCCATTCAGAATCCTCGGTGTTTTGAAAAGTTTCGGGATTCCTTTTTTATACAGATTAAGGGAAAGGTATGTATTACTGTGAACAGACTACAGAATTTACTTAAATTTCGTTTACAATATATATTTGCGATCTTATCACTGTTTCTCCAACAAACATGTCAACAGTGTCAACAACAATGCCATGATTTATTTGCACTGTCTGGTCGACAGAATGTAGTTGTTCCTCTGCTCTTGCTAACCGGTAAACATAGTAGTCAATGTTGATCATTGGTAATGTCTTACTGGATTTTCATTTTACAAGCATATTCAAATTTGTCCGATCTCTGTCACATATCTTTGATTGAAGAGCCCAGAAGTTGTTTTACTCATAATTTACAGTTGTATGAGAATCACTTTTATTATCTACGTAATATGCTTACAAAAAAGTACTGAAATCTTTGCTGTAACAAATTATTTGTTGTGTTTTAAATCTTTGTTAGATGTTATAAAAAGAATTATTTTATGGATGTTCCTTTATCTACTCATCTTTCCGTACAGTCTTCGTATAACACAAAAAAATTACTTGGATAACATCAATCTTGAAAACTTCTGAGTCTGAGAGGAATCAGAAAGATAAATAAATGGGATAAACGTCCTCTTTAGTTTTAGGATATCACAATTCATTTTCATTGAATTCATAATTTCTTCTATATGTTTGGAATGCAGACCCGCTCTAATACTTCATACAATATTTGGTTTCATCTCCAGCCCTACACTGCCAAAAGTGTAAGATGAGAGGCCAATTTGAAATATTAGAGGTATTCTGTGAGACATATTTCGCTATCTAAAACAAATACACGCTTTCGTCAAAACTTGAGTGTTTTAAAATACGGGGGAAGAATGCTTTCCATTCCAAGAATGATTCATAAACAACCAAATAACAGTTTCTCGTGGTCTCCGTGCCAGACACCACCAAAATTGTTGCTTTAAAGCGCATTTCCACAGTAAATCATCTCTTCTCTATTTGATGTTGCTGTCCGAATATATGTTGTACACATACTTTATGAGGATGTTTGTATGCACAAAATGCTGAGATGAGCGAGGTTGTGTTGTTTATGTATAGAAAGAAATTAATATCTGGTGAAGAGCGAAACTGATTCAAATCGGATCATAACAATCATTCATCGAAATGCATTTGTGTCAATGTGCGTGCTTCTAGCTGGCTGTGGGTTTATTGGCAAAAATTTTTAATGGAAACATATTGGTAGCGTAGCGAATTATGGACGTGATTAATACAGATGGAGGTTGTGCAGGCTTTATTACCAATCCTTCGCAAATCTGTTAGCGCTCGATATATATATATATTTGCACAGCGAGAGCCAAACGAAGTGATTATCGACAACGATCATCAAGTGATCAATCCTTCTTCCAAACTCTTCCTTATTTTTTCACATGTGAGCTGCTCCTGTAATTTTCGAAGCGTAGGAGTGAAATGCATTATATATATATATAACGATATAAGCACTACTTTCTTCGCCTTGCTTGAGGATGATTGTTTTCTACATCCACCACTTTTAATTACTTTTTTTTTATTTTTCTCTTTTCGGTCGCACTTCAACAATGATCCCTATATTGTATATCTAAGTTTTTTCTTTTTGCTTTAAAAAGTTCTGCTTTAATTTTATGAGTTATAACTTCACCAGTTGCACATCATCACCAATTATTCCTAGCATACATTTCAAAACTAGTGACAAGCTAATATCTTGTCGATTGTTAATCAATACATTTTCCATCGTCAGATTACATGTTTCTAACCACATTCAGCAGTGATCCAACACAGAGTTCTGTTTTGTCGAGGCATCAAAACATTATTGATTATCGTTATTAAACACTCGTTAAATAAGCTGGAGTTTAGTCGTTGATTGTCTAAACCAAGGCCAAATTCCCAATAACCTATTCTTTTCTTGTTCTCTCCCGCGACTCCTAAAAAATCTACCCAAAAAAGGTTAAACCAATTTCATCGTTTATATTCAACTAATACTAGAGATTAAATTGCCAAATAATGCATGTAGCTTCAAGAGAACTCTGTGCGTGATTACCAAGTTTTCAAAAAAAAGAAGATTAACTGAAAATATTAACATATTTTTTATAAGTTCACTTCCTGGAAATCTGTTTGAAAAGAAAGAGAACATGTCAGATAGTAAAATATTACATTTTGTTCTTTAGAAAAACACAATGTTAATTATCTGAAAATGTTTAAAAAATTTTTGAACGCACTTCTCTTGATTCTTTAAATTCACAACTTTTAAAATTCTTACAAGATATTACGAACAGTTCGAAAGACGATATTACTGCATTTATTTTCAAATTTGTTTCAATTCTTTTTTGGAATTTTAGCAGTGGATTTTTTTTTTCTGTTTCTAAATTTAAATTCAAAGAAATGAAACTGCATGCGTGATTTGTTGAAATTAGTGTTGCCTTGAGAGTTGAGAGTTATGATTTTTGTTCAACTTACATAAAATTATTAAATTACAAAATTTCAACTTACAAAATTATTAAAGTAATTCTTGTCTGACCAAAATAAATTTTGGAACATTTAGTGCAGTTCCAGTGCCTAACTGGACGAACATACATTACTATTGCATTTTTTAATGGATTTAAGAACTGAAGAAATGATGTCTGAAGACAGGTTAGGGCCTTTAGTGTAATTATGGAACCTGAAGTATACGAATTCAATTTATTTTTCACACTGCATGAACACCAACAAGAAACCAATCTGGTGAATGCGACAAAATTAAACACCGTATTTGACTGAATGTTTGTTGTCGGGTATTGTAGCATCCAAATCATCTGTCCTATTAAGAACAACTTCAATTACTCTGTCGCATTCTCCGTGCTATTTCAGTTTTAATTATAAGAAAACCTAATATCTTTTTTTCTGTGCAAAAGTGTTCAGTATTCTTTCAAAGATTTTTTCATTCTTTCTTTATGTTTTGTTAAGTGATCCTATAAACAAATGATTTCAAATTCCCACATGTTAAAATTTCGATTTACTTTATTTTATGTTTTTATTCCATTCTTTAAACGCAAACAAATTTTTAGACGAGCATTTTGCATTAATATAAAAATCGTTAAAATCGAAAGGTTTTATAACTTTAGTGATAATCTGATTTCAAATTGTTAATAATATTCTCGTCTTGATTGTATCAGACTTACGAAAATTTTAGAATATTAATGGTGCATTAAACAGGATAATTGGTCCCCTGCATATTTTAAAATGCGTCATGCATTTTCATCAACAAGCAATTGCTGTAACAGCGCATTCAAAGCCGTCCGCTCTAATCACATGCATTGTCTCACATATATGAATAAAAAAGATCTGGAACAACGCGACATCAGTGGACAAACACCGCTTCATGTGGCTGCCAAACTTGGCTTTTTGCAAGCTATCGAGTATGTTTGTTTTTCTTCCCTTTAATTTTCAAAGTAATGAAACAAAAGCACTAAATATTACTGTTGTCTTGTGATATTTAGTTTACTGCAACACGAAGCACCAGCAACACAAGATGCTGTATCAATCTTCGGAGAGAATCCGGCTCTTGTCGCTGCAGGTGAAGGGCAGACGCTAAGCGTTGAATTACTGTTCAGTGGAAATTCGAAACATGTCTCTGCTCGGGCACAACAGCGAGATATCAATGGTACTACGGTGTTAATGGCTGCTGTTGCACGAGGAAACAATGACCTGGCTTTGTGGCTTCTGAAACGATTCGGAAAAAAATTGGCAATGTTACCTAACAACTTCCGTATGCTACCGCTGCATGTCGCTGCTGCAAATGGTGTGCAACACTGCCTTTACCTTTACGGATAACGTTTTATTCATTGCTGACCATCAATGATGGTAACCTTCAAGTAATCATCATATCAGTGGTTCAACTCCCACGCGCATACCAGTTTAGTTTGTCATTTTTAGTGTCATAACTGAGAATATCAAAGCTTAATGAGCTTAATAAGATTTTTATTAAAATAGCATTCATTTTTCAATTTAGTATGAAGTATTCCTTTCACACAACTTTAGTTTTACAAATAGCAAACAAAATTTTGATGCATCATGGCATTATCGTATCGGATTGTAACGCAGCAGTGTCCTAACTTTCATAGAATCAGCCATTCTATTAATCTTAAAAATGAACGACATGCGCATCAGCAGTTTTGTAAATGTATTTTTCCTTTTAAGAAATTGTAAACAAATTTTTGAAAAATTGTAGGTAATATTGAATTTATTCGTAATGCAATCAAATACGATCGACGTATGGTTAATTTCAGAGATCAGTTCGGTAATCTTTGTTTTCTTGAATCTGTTTTCTAGAAAATTAAATTAGTATATATATATATATATGCTTTTTTTTTTCGGTAGGTGTAACTGATTAAGGTGAGATAAACATAAATTGGAATTTCTTGTCATGCACAATTTATTACTACTATGTAAAAAGAGATGGATATTATTGTGTGATGATCAGTGACAGAAATAATAATGTAATGCTGCAGGTTGTACACCAGTATTCTATGCAATTCAAGGAGGATGTTTTAATTGTGTTAGACTTTTGATTGAAAAAGGTGGTGCAGATATTTGTATAGTATCAGATAAAGGACAGTCACTGCTGCATGTTGCATGCCTTGCTGGCCATGCGCATATTGTTCGATGGATAGTAAATCGTTCTGCAGCTAATGTTATTTTATGGACAACTAAAGATAACGCTAATGCCATACATTGCGCTTCATGTAAGCCTAAAATAATTAAGTTAAATCTTCCAAAAACTTCAGAAACTTTTCAGTTAAATCTCCCAAAGACTTTTCAGAAATGAAGCTTATTTAAAATAATATAAGGCGAAGAATATTTATAGAAATTTCTTTATGTAACTGAGGAACAAAATCTTATGTGTTAACAGCCTCAAATACTTTTCCTTTGAATTGTAAATTCGACGACAGTAATTCAAGTGGAGAAGTGGAAAGAGTTCTTTTTGTGTAATAAAACTTTCCCAGATAGTTTGAAGACTGAAAATGTAGCAGAACTTTGACCAGTCATGTTGTTTTTGGAAATCTATTTTCGAAACTTGCACAGCAGTTTTCTTTCCCTTTAGATAGTGGGAGCGTTGCTGCACTTTATATTTTACTTCATACTGTATCTTATAAACGACGACGGCAGATACTTGCGTTGCGAGATTCCCGTGGTAACACTCCGCTTCATCTTACAGCTATCAATAATCACACTGATGCTGCACAGTATTTGGTTAGTTTTAAAACCATTATGTAAATGTATCTTGTAATTTACGAAATGTGTCTTTTAACATAATCAAGGAGTTCAATTGTGATTTTGATGTAAGACATCTTAGATAAAGCAATAAATATTTAAATATCTAAGCAATAAATATTGGAACTGCTAAGGTATAGTAGTTGTGATTATTTAGCTAAGAAACAGACTCCTTTTGGTAAGCATAATTATAAGACTTTGCTGACCATCATGAGCGATAGCACTGCTGTGAAAGCAGTGGGAATAATCGAACAGTTATATGTTAGAGTCCCATCGGCTTCATTAATTTCACTCTGTTTGTCAGTGGTTGATAACTTTAGGATGATTTTTTTTTTTTTTTTCAGTTGGAAAATGGTGCCGAACCCCGACTGCTCAATAATGGAGGACAAACAGCTGAAACAATTGCATACATACAGAAAAATTATCAACTCGCAAAACTTTTGTCGTACTGGAAAGGTATTTGGCCTTGGTTTATGTGGAAAGCTTTTAAAAGTACAAATTATTGAATATGTGTTGGAAAGCCCGTATAAATTCACTGTCTAATGGACACAATAAAATCACCTAATAAAAACAATAAAAATCAATTGGTTTAAGAACGAAAACATAAAAGAAAGGAATGGTTCACACCGTTAGCCACAAATGATATATCGCATGTAAACAACGTCTATTCGTCTGATTACTGGAGTACCTCAAAAACCTCAAACTACACTATGCCGAATAGTTCAAGTCACATTGTGCCAATCAATATTGCCGAATCATCGTCATTACAACAAAATATCGCCTCGAAATATTCATCGAAAGATAACTTCACTATCACGGATCCAATGTAAGTCCAAGCTTGTTCTGCTTTAATTTCAAACATACGTATTATAAGAATATCTGCATGTGTAATTTGGCTTTTTGTGTGATTAAACTGCATTTATTATAAACACAGTGAAGCGATAATGGGTGAACTGCGTCCAATAACGTACGTTGCATCGGATGAAGGTGGTCGAATTTTTGAGGATCTTTCAATTCAGACCGATCGTGACTCCTTGCGAATTGCAACAAAGGTTACACTGTGTTTCTTTTATGAATGATATGGAATATAATTTCTTAAAAGCTTAAGCACTTAGATTACCAATTGAAAAATGGCTTATTGTGATAACTTGTAAACAGCGGTGGTTGCATTGACATGCTTCCATGCAGCCAAGTTTTGAAATAAACGCCACATATTTTACACATTAAGAGATACTCGCGATAAGACTTTTCCTCAATTAACAAATGAGGAAAAATAAGCGAAAGAGACCCTTTCGAGATCCTCACTGAACACTGTTTATCACTTATCAGTTAAAATGTAAGCAGGAGCCTTAGAGCAGGTTCTGGATGAGGACGAGTGGCGAGAAAGCCTGGCAGCAGTCGCACAAATTGACAGAGTCCTGCAAGAAATTGATGCTTAAACCGATTGGCAACATTAAGTCCAAAGTCTCCATTTCTTCGATGTTTCAACAGATCTTGAAAACTGAATGTATCCCACAAAATACATGCATCCCATACTCCCCTTGGCTCATATCTTCATTCTTCCCCGTCCATTACTTAGCAACTTTCTAAAACATCGAGGAATCAGATAAGAAACACTGGTTCTAACTCCCCGATGATACTGATACTTGTTTTATTATCTTTCGATGTATACATATCTCAGGGATTCAATCCAATTCAAAAGCTTTTGTTAATATATGTTCAATTTCTGACACCGAGATGAATATGGTTTTTGGTTGTTCACTTTATAAAAGATAAATTTTTGGGTTCCTAAAAAAGTTTTGCAGATTAATCCCCTAAACCTCCACTTCCCCCACTAGTCTTCAAATGTATTTGCTCAATTTGTTTTTTTGAGCCGTATATTGCCTGTTAGTTAATTTATCAATACCGTACTGTTACTCTGTTCCATTCCTCATTAAGTAATCTTCACCATATTATAATGATCGTTAAAATTTCAGTAAATTGTACTTAACTGACACAACAATATGGGAATTATTACAGTAAAATAGATCATATCCTTTGCAGTGCTGCCAATGTATATGATGCTGAAACATCTGTTCCCAAAACACCTTTAACAACATATTAAAAAATAAAGATAAAAGTTTTAGTACATTCACAAATAGTTATTGCAAATACATTTACAACTTTCTGTAAGAAAAAAAAAAAAATTATGAGCTACATGCAACAAGTATTTGAGTGTTCATATAAATCTCAAACCACCTTTTTCAGGGGTCTTTTCTGCCGACAATTTCCCCACACAGAAGGTTTTTTCAACACTTTGGTTATTTCCCTTGCACCTCGTCTAACTTCTTTCCTTTCTGTTAAATGTTGCTTTTCTCTTTTTACCAAAGATTCCTTTTTTGCAGCCAACCGACATGTTTTCATTTTAAATGTCACTTGCAGTCCACCAAATGGTACGCATTGTTCACTTCCGCCAACATCTCCGCCAATATCTAATAAATCTCTGCGTTTCATATCCATCGTCCCAGCTTCCACCTTAAAAAGATCTATTTAGTTCACAGTTCTATTTTTTAGTGCTATATCATCTATTTCATTCGTCTCTCTGAGTAAAGAAAAAATCTGAATGCTTCGATGCTTTGCCAAATTACAAAAATAAAAGACAAGAGTGAACTTGAGCAAAAAAATGAAACAGCATTTTTTCTCCATTCTTACCTTCTGTTTTAAGCATTGTACAATGTCTTCATCGATATCTGATTCAATTAAGTCGAAACCTTTTGGCTTCACAGTTTTTGGTTTCTTTAGCATTGCTGATTGCATTTCATCATCATCACTATTTTCATTATCATTGATCATCTAAAAGAGAAATTGTGAAGATCGGTCAATTTACTTTAACCTGTAAGCACTGGAGAGACGCTGATTCAGACAATCTATTTATTACAGATTTTCAATTAAATGAACTTACAGATAATTCTTCTGCTGCACCTCTTTCATATCTCTCATCATCAATTTCAATAAGACTTTCGTCATTACTCCTGCTGCTATCGCTGCTTGTACTTTCATCGATGTCCAGATCTTCTGTACTCTACATTTCTGATTAAATAAATATTAATTTCTAGAGTAATAATTACTCTAGTTACCTTGTTATATATATATTACCACCTTCTTTTCTCGACAATTTTTGTCGTTCTCCGTCCAAAGAACATGACTATCAAATTATAACAAAATTGTCCTACAAGAGTAATGGATGTGAGATCAACTCTCGTTTATCCAATTATATGAAATAAAGCATACCTCAAACTTCAAACTTGGTTGGATTAAATTAAATCTATAATTTGTTTTAAAAGCAAGGAAAAATACCTTGTTGCTGTTGCTGTTTGTATTACCACCTTCTTTTTTTGACAGTTTTTGTTGTTCTCCCCCCAGTTTTTTCATAGCTGTGAGAAGCAGTTGAAACTGTTCGCTGTTTTCATCAACTTGAAAATCAGGATTTGTGAACAGAGAGCCAAAGCGTTTGTCTGACAATATGGAAGCCGCATCCTTGTTCTAAAGGAGATATCGATATCGTAGCAACACGTACATCACTAGCTGATATTTCAAAAACTGGAAATGGGCTTATTCATTCCCTCCCCATATTTAATAAAGAAAACCTTTTTATTTTTCCTTCCATCTGCGTTTTTCATTCCCTCCGTCAAAGCTAACAACTTTGAAGCCAGTTCTTTATTTATGCCTGGTAATTTCGGCTTTCCTGGTTTACTGTTTGCAGTTGACAAGGAACGTTCTTCATCAATTTTCTCCATTATCTGTAAACATAAGAAAAATTAAAAAATGAAAATACAAACTCATATTTTGCAGAATTACACTACATTAAAATATCTGTCTGCGCCTTGTTAAGAACAACAAAGAATAGTGAAGGGAATTCGAAAGCATATATTCTCTATGACGAGATGAAATTATATGTACATTACCTTTCTCTGCTTATAATTTTCATATGCTAATGGTTGAATAAATGTCTTCGCTTTATTGTATAATCGGGTATCAATAAAATATCCATGCATATATGCACGCAGAAGGCTAGTTCCAATGAGGTGTAATAAACCGACTTCTTCAAGTTGCTCTTTCGTAACAAACTTATAATCATCATACACTAAAAAAAGTTCACCAATAATAACTAATAAAAATTGATGAAAATGATGCTGTACAGAAAGTTTCAAAACAAAATACTCTGCAGATCTGCCACAAAAGCAAGTAAAAGAAAAAAAAAAGAATTTCAATGTCAGAAATCACAAAAAAAAAAAAAAAACATGAGGAGAGGTTACATGGAATGACAATTGTATATATACCTGTAGGCTGTTCCGTTTCTTCTAATTCTTCCGTGACTGTCTCAAGATATGAACACCATTTAGGAGCAGTACCAATAGCCGGAACAAAATATTGCAACATTTTAGGAGCTTCATTAGCAAAAAATAAAAGTCCTGAAAATTGTATGCATAAGAATTTTTTTGGTAAAACTATAGTGCAATAAAATCAGAGGAAGCTGCTATGGAGATTGGCAGAAACGGTGTATATCTGTTAAAATTATTAGTTTACATCTATGTAAATAATTCACCAGAGTCAGGATATCGACAGAAGTCGCTTAGATTAGACCCGGGTTCGATTGCTGCAAACGGTTTGCCACCTGTTCCTTCCCATATTTTCAGTAAGCGCATATCCATACTTAACACAAGATTGTGCTCCGGCACAAAATCAATTTTGTTTACTGGCAAACTAGTTTGATGATCCTTGATGAGCAGAGGTTTGTTAGACCGGATATCAAATAGTAAAACCTGCAAAGACGGTCCAAGGAAATAGAAACTAATTGATTATAACAGGAGGAAAGTAAATTCAAAAACTTGCATGGCCAGTACTCGTTCCGACTCCAAGATGAAGCGCATTTTTGAAGCACACCGAAGTCACTGTCGGCAGTTTGCTGAAAACATTTGATATTGCGTAGAAGTGGAAAGCAAACGAAAAGCATGAACTATTCATCATAATAAACAATTAGTTAGTGCAGCTGAAAGTGCAAGTTGTTGATGAAAATCGGAAAACTTGAAATTACCTGTTATTTGTTTGAAAACGTAAAGCACAGTCAAGAATGGCACATCGATCTGCATCTCTGTGGTCCCAAGCTTCAATTCGACCATCATTTGTCCCACAAATAAACAAATGATGATCTCTGTTGAACTCACAGCATGTCAGTGACGAAGAAGAAGTCATTAGAGGTGCCAAAAACTTTCCCTCTTCCAAATTTAGACGGAAAATTTCGCTGCTGCAATTATCATAGCTTTCATGAAATTCAATATTATTAGTTTTTTATCTATAAACACCTCATTTCTATAAGAGTTTGTTTAGTTAATCATCGTAGATCCAACATTCTAAAAAAGCAAACGTGATTATAACCTACTGTTTAAAGAATCAGTAAAAACAAAAGGACATCAATAACTTTACTGGGAGGGAATGTAAGGGAAAAGTGTTTTTGATATATTGGCTTTCTTTCAAATCATGCGTAGAGAAGGCCTACATCGAACATTGATCCCTTAATTGGAGAAAACTAATGTAGTGAAGGAAAAGTGTAAATAAAATAATTTTTTTTGAAATTCAGTTAATAAATATCATATTTAACTGAGAAATAATGTTACGGAATATAAAAAATGTTGTAGCCTATGGAGTAACTTTTACTAAATCCCATAAAAGACATTAGAAAAAAAAATACTATTAAAAAAAATATTGACGGAAATATGTTTAACTTACCCATTCCCCACAATGTAGAGGTCACTTACTTCATGACAAAAAGCCATATCATGACCAAATTTCGGTATCCTCATCCTAAAATATCTTCCATAAGCCACATGTACCTCGACATATCGCTCTTCCTCCAACAGTACGAACTAAAAGAAAAGAACTGTTTTAACCCACCTACAATATCTGGTAATCATAGTTACTTTACGAAGCCTTTTCAATGAAACAAACTTCCACAAAAATGTTTTAACATTAAAAAAGTTAACATGATACCCATAGTACTGCCAAATTAAAATGTTAAAAAGGAACAAATAGCCGCACATCCAGCATATCATTATTACGAGATAATCCTGCTTTTTATTCCGCCATTTTATGGTCAACAAAATATCAAAAAATGTAGTCTACTTTGGAATAATCTTCACTAAGAACAGCCATTTTCACAACATCCGCGTCGAGACCGCGCGAAAACTTCAGCGACAGATCACTTACATCAAAACACTTAAGAAGAGGTCTGTAGGTACCTAAAAATATAAACGGCATGTTGACTAACAAGAAAAATATTGTTCTCAGTAGTTTAAGTTTCGTGTGCAACTGAAAAGTGGTAGTTGAACTCAACATTCCGCTATTCCTAAATAATAAGGTCACTTACACCATCAATATGTAAGAAGTAAATTGAAAGAACAATATTATAAAGATTGAATCGTCATACCCGTAGCAAATATATAGCGTCCATCAGGAGATACCGTGACAGTATTGCTGATGTCGGGCATGTCAAAATCTTGTATCAGTTGTATCCTTCTCCTCAAATCTGCAAAAAATTAGATGGCCAAACTTTGGTGGCCACTTTATATATGTGAAAACGCAAAAAGTTTACAAAGTTTTCCGGCATTCAAACCTATATCTTTTTGTTCCAGTTTTCGCCTTTTTCGATCTGTAATCCACTCTGGGACTGACTTGCCTGCGCTTAAATTGTAGATCTTGATATCATTAGTAGAAAGAATTTGCATTTTGAACCAGTACCTAGAAATAAGGCAAATATATTCCGTCAAAGGTATATGTGTATGTAACCATACTTGAAATGGAGCTAATTGGTACTGAGAGGTAGGTTATTCTCATGTATCTCACACTAAGTCTGGTCAGTTATTTAGGCCTCTTAGCAAAGATCCATTCTATGTATCACTGGGCGTAAAGCATGCTAAAAGAGCTTAGTTAGGCGAACATTAGGCTACACAAGGAAGGTAGTGTATACGAGTAAACGAAAATAACCAACACCAGCATGGACGACCCTTAAATTATCAACTGGAAAGTTTACGTGGAGTGATTTCAACATATCTTCTGAAAAGTGTGTGACCCGAAGCATACGGATGGGACATTACGGGTAGTCAAGATTTTAAAGTTCCAAAAGAGCGAATCTTTAAACCACCAAAATATAGGAAATGCAATAAACATATAAATATAAAAAGTGATAATCAGCTAAAACACTTCATTTGATCCTTACACCATATATAGATCACACTGCCGGTGAGGCTTGTGAAAGCTTTAATTTCAAATGAAATATACATATACCAGTTAATTGTTGTTTCCGTCTCTGTGAAAGCAACATCAAAACAACATGATGGACTATCATTAAAGGCATATGCTGCAGTTTTCAAATAGTTGGTGGTGAAAGTGACCTTCTTATAAGTAAATTATATGAGATAATCGGCATTTTCAAGATCCGTGACAGTTCTGGCGAAGTTCCTACATGCATCTTCTATTCAATCCTAATTTCTAAATCAGTAACTTTTAAATTAATTCGTATGCTTCAAGAAATTCAATGTGTGCATTTATATGAATTGTTTTTATGTGAATATGAATACGAATATTGCACATATTTTTTTTCTTTTCATGCTTCTACTCATTCTGTTCTTCGGCGTTAAAGAATGCTGTTCTGTGTAATCACAGCATGCTGAAATGCTATAACAAATAAAGCCAAGTACTGACTGCTCTGAAATTTAGTATCCGAATGTATTAATAGGGAGAACACGATAAATGTGAAATAGATTAGTATTGTATTATTTTTACTTAGTATATGTTATTAAGAATGCAAACAGAAGTTAATTTCCTGTGGCATCCATCGTGAAACGTAGGTATCTTTTTAACCAACTTGCTTAAAATGAAAATGTTGGGAATTGTGAAACGAAGCAAAAAGTTTAAGACTAAAATGATAGGTACTCTGTGTCGATTCCAGGTTAAGAATCGAGGGAAAAGGGAGGAGGAATGCAAAAGTATCATCGTGAAATTCGCATTTAACAACTGAGTACTGCAATCCAAGAATATGAAATCGATTACTGAGAAATTTCTGGAAGTAAGGCCGCCAAGAATACTACAAGTGTAAACCTGTAAGACACAGTAGGGAAAAGCTGACGTCCGCTCACTTAATCAGAAGCTTTTGCCGTTCAACTACTCTTGATCGATATTCAAATTTTTGTTATAGACTGCACAAGCTATTTCAGATTACGCATCACCTTCCAGCTCATTATTTTGCAAGTGGAAGCTTTGCGCAGTTTGTTCATTCAGTTGCTTTGGATTTTCGAGAATTCTTGGGTAAATCATTGCTTTTGACAATATATTTTCATAAATCGAAGTCTCTTTAAAGCTTCCAAAGATGTTAAAATTTATTGAAGAGAGGCTTATTCTGACTTTTCTTTTATCATCCTCAAAAAGATTAGCATGCGAAAGACGGCTTTAATTTTTTTATTACAAAAAAGAAACCTCCATTTGATAAATTTTTAATATAAGAGTTAAGGACGCAACACAATGTATTATTTGTTTCTTGTTGGACCAAAAGCTGATTTAGAAAAGAAAAAAGGAAGTGGTATTTTCTGGTTTGGTTAAACACTACGGTGTATTATTCTGTTATCTAATTTACCAATTTTTTCAAATATATTATCTCTCATGCTTAAGGTTCCTCATAATACATCAAGATAAGCGGGTCTGATGGCCAAAAAAAAAAAAAAAGATTTCGTTTTGCCGGTTATGTTCACTTCGAAGTTCGAATAACGTATTCTAATTAGCAATGAAAAATTTTGAGATAACACAAACAATACAAAGCTGGATATGGGAGAACTGATTCGTCGACTTATAGGAAAGAGTATTATAGAAGTAATGAAGAACTTCAGTTTGAATTGTTTTAAATTATCAAGGTAAAGGACGTAGAACGATTAAGGTTAGCATATTCACAAAGGTTCAGGATGTCAGCCCTGCAAGTATTTTTTTGCACTTTGGCCACTTACTCTTTAGATCATTCTTTCAGAAAAACTGAAAAAAGTAGATTCCGTCAAATCGTTGATAATGCAATTCTTTGGCCGAATTGCCAGCAAGCATAATTTCCATTGATTGCAAAGTTGTAACTTTCTAAATTGCACATCGCTTCCTTTAAGTAAATTCAATAGTGGAAGATCACAGAAGAACATTAAACCCCGCTTGGTTCGAGTTCCTCATTATCATTTATAAGTTCAGTCGTGGAAATGATCCTTGTTTGTGTTTATTTTACAAAACATAATTTTCATCTTCACTGACTGCATCATATTCTGGACTCAGTAACCTGTCCTCAAATGTACTATGATGACACGAATAGTTAATGCAGCACATAAGCGTATCATGAACGTAGTGATTCGCCTTGCTCCATCGATTTCAACAGAAGCTGTAGGATTACACATGTCAGGTCCTAAACAGAAACATACTGTCGTCTTTGGCGGGATGCCAGAAGCACTGATGTTGATAAGTTTTTTGTGTATTGTTGGTATGTCCTGTTAGATGATGAGCAGGGGAAAGGGTGCAGGGGGTGGTTTTTCTGATGAATTACTGTCCTGGAGAACTGTGTTGCTTAAATAAACTGCGTTCCATGGTTCTGAAGTTTTAGACTTTATAAGTTTATTTTAATCTTTTACAATTTTATTTCAGTTCGGGATGTTTATCTTCAGATGGCGATTTTTGTTATATTTTGGTGGAATTGCAAACTACTATTGAGATTTTGACCACAATTTTCATATAAAATTTAGAATTAGAGGTCCGTGAGTAAATTGTATTGGGAAACGTATCCATGTCTGATACCTGCAAGGAAGAGGAAGCGCAGGTGGGAGAACATCATCATACAGAGGAGGAATGGGAAACTGGTGGGTCGTATTCTTTCTGATCTTAACTACTATTGTGTTTGTCAGTCGAAATATTCAACTTCATAATCTTTAGATAATAAGGATTCTTCGAGTAACAAACAGACGACGACTCGAGACTTAGGGATACCGCAGCAGGCTTTACAAACATCTGCGGACAATAAGTTAGTGTTTTTACAGTGTCCATTATTGGTTGCCATGTTTCTTGTACTGGTGGATTTACGTGCTTCAAATCCTAACTTCTAATTCGAATGTTTTTACATGTTATAAAGCTTTCTTCTGATATGATATGCATGAGTTTCTTTAATATTCACAAAGTCCTTAATGATTCATTCTAACTCAAATATTTTTACATGTCGCTCGCTGTTTTCTTTTTCCGTTTACTGATAAGATTAAAATATTCGGACTGATCTAGTTTTTCTTATCATATCTCTAGTGTGCTATATCATTGATTCTCTCAGTTTCGGTTTTTTCAAGTTATACACAGTAATAAATTAGTGATTTTCTTTATTACTATTTATTTATCCGAGGACTTTTTCTGTATCACTTTTTATTATAATTTTGTCCTCATGAATATTTGGCTTGTATTTTTTTTTTCTCATCTTATATTCAATAATCAGTGAAAATTATTCTTAATTTGCGCCGCCATTCAGCGCTATAAAGGTTTATATAACATTAAATTCTATAAAAATTTGATTGATCACTCTTTCAGGAATATAAGTGGAGACGGGGATGGTTTTTTACTGAAAAAAATTATTGTTGACGACGAACGCCATTCAAAAGAAAGCGTTAGTATTGTTGAAGATGCAGTTATTGGTTTATCATATCAGGTGGGAATGCAGCTATTTGAGTGCTATAAATAAAAGCCCATGGAATTATAACAGTAATTATGAATAACAAAGTTTTGCTGGTTAAAAGATATTTCATTCCAGTGCTGTATTATTTTTTGATTTATATTTTGTGCTACATGAGTGATTCGAGCGGAACAACTGTGTTGTCCCAATCGTTATCAGTCGATAGGATGAATTAAAAATAAAAACTGAATAAATATGCTCGACATGAAATTGAACACTAGGGACATATTGTAATGTCGTTGTTGGTTTCGTATTCGTATTTATAAAAAGTTTTTTATTTTTATTGAAATTCTTATTAGTCCATTACAAATAACAGTCTATAGAAAGATGATTATCTAAAGCATACAAACAGGATCATAATTATGGAAGACGATCTGGAAATGCACAGAAAAATGATGGGGAAAATGGAGAGAAATTTCCTATCATTGGTGGACTTGCTTCTTATATCGGTATATATTTTTTTCCATACTTATCACGGATTTCTCAGGCAGCAGGCCTGTTAACACTGTGTAGTTGATTATGTTTCACTGATGACACTTCATTTAGGAAATGAAATCAGTAAAGTCCCTGCGGGTCATCACTTTCGTGATACAAACTTGGGACACTTTTCAAGGTAAAGCATTTTCATTATTTTTTCGAAGTCAGTAAATTAGATTTTAGTTTCATGTAGAGATCGTGCTTTGGATTAAAAGTTTTTTGAATAGATTTGTTCATTAATAATGAACCGTCCTTCCTTATTTGTATTGGTCTGATACTGATTAATATGAACTGTATCATTCATTTAGATCGCACAACAGTGGGACGCATTATCAAAAGATTTCGGGGATGGATTCACGTACATCTTGTAGAATCTATTCTGGTGGCATGGGTGGATGTCGAACGAGTCAAATGCGAAGGCAAATTTTTGCAAATGGAGAATATGAGAGATTCTTGTCTTTCCACTAATTTCATTTTTTAATTATTACTTTTTATTGTCCTTACATAATAAGTAAATTACTCCTTTAATTAACACAAAAAGTACAGATACTTTGATTCTATTTCTTTACTGTTGTCTCTCTTAGTGATTTGATTATTTCCATTAAGGTTACCAGCTTCTACTGGACAGATATTTCCCCGACAAACCTCGATCACTGCTACTCAGAATTACCGAATACATCGTCGAGGTAGGTTTTCGTTTTATGGATTGTTCAAAAACCTATATTCTTGGAATTAAAGTTTGCTAGAAAGTGTTTTGAAATAAATG
Organism: Brugia malayi; assembly: GCF_000002995.4. Classification (NCBI taxonomy): domain Eukaryota; kingdom Metazoa; phylum Nematoda; class Chromadorea; order Rhabditida; family Onchocercidae; genus Brugia; species Brugia malayi. Next base: position 7,252,928 of record NW_025062479.1, read on the forward strand.
TCGTTATTCGAACTTCTGAAGATATCTGTTAATTGTAATTAGGAGGCCAATAACATTTTTCATTTCAACTTTTTACTATCCCTGTGTATTTGATGTTTCGTGATCTTTATGACAGTATGGATATTTTAGTCGTAAAACAATGTTTGATAGATGACATGTTTTTATATGTTGTGCAAATTAAAATATTTTATATAATTTGAGTCGAAAATTGTCGCGTGCGGTATTTTTGAAGTTTAGGAGTAACTCAAATATCGGCTAATAGTCATAGTGATATATTGTTCCGCTCACGTCACTTTGTCGGTTCCGGTGGAACATTTGCAACATCAACATCGTCGAACAAAAGAGTTCTTCGACCAGCGTAAGTAGCTGGAATTGCATTCTTTTCGTTTTACAATTTTTTTTTTTTTTTTTTCAGTTTGGGGAATACTGATAATAAATTTCATAATTTAATCTTGCACAACATTCGAAAGTCAATAAACAACACTAGTCATATGTTCAGACATCCTCCAAATCCTGTGTTATCAACTTGCCATCAAAGCATACGTCAGATAATTCCTGCTAGTAAATCAGTTTCGGCAACAATGCCTGCTTATGCAATGGCAGTTAATGCAACAGGTGCAAATTCTGAAACACATGCCACGGACATGAGTGTCGGTTTGGCGCCGTTCCTCGTACCATCTCGACGGCCTCGTCCCGTTGTCCGAAACCGAGGTGATATTTTTAGCTAGAGAAATTAATTTTTATGGAAGCCGAATTATAATCGCATGAATATATTTTGAGCCTGGTTTTTTACTCGTCCAGAGGGTTAGTTTCTCTTGGAAATCAAAACGTTTTGTTCAGTTCGTTTGGTGCTATGTTAATACGATGTGCTTTTAAATCAATGTAAACACAGAATTTAAACGGATTTGTTATAGCGCGAGCATCACGTCAACCAGATAAAGGAACAGAGCTGTTAATACAAAAACTTGTTGCCAGTGATCAGCAGGTTAACTTGACACTGATATTTGGATTTCTTCCTGATATAGTATTAGTGTTTTATGTGAATTCTACTGACCGTAATAATGAATAGCGTATACTGACTAAAGTTATTCAGGTAGACAATGCTCTTCACGCTGAAAAGCAGCCGTCTAACGTTTTTACTGCTTCTGGACAACATCTTCCGAAAAATGTGATTCGTAGCAGTGGAATTGTCAAGCAGCAGTATATTATGGCAGAGCCTCTTGAACCTTGTCATGTCCCTCGTCTTCAGCATTCTGCTCAGCAGGTTGAATTTATACTTTATTTTTCGAGTTTTTTTTTTGCAAAATCCCTAAAAATCCTACAAATACAGGAAATTTTGTTGTATATAAAGTTTCATGAACTCCCGAAATCCTTCCATTGCTTTCAAAACTATTTTAAAAGTGTTCCATAATGAGTATTTTGCCTCCCAAGTGTGCTTTAGAGATGATGTTAGTTTTTATGCTCAGCTGTTTAGTAATTACTTAATGCGGGACTGAACTCTTACTGTTTGCAGCGTGCAGTTCCAAATGATTTGGCAATAAGTATGGTTGTGGATGAAAAATTATCACCAGAAAGTCTTCATAATTCAGCAGTTCATTGTAAAGAAGAAGAGCAGAAAGCATTTTCACAGGTAGTTGTACAATTAGCGTGTCAAACCTTCTAGTTTAACGACAACATATTATTGTGGGTGTAACATTTGTATATTCTGTTCTACTTATCTATGACAGTTGTAATCCTTTCTGCTTTATAATTCCTTATACATAAAGTCATAAGTTGTTTAAACGACGAATCTAAAAAATCCATTGTGTTGTCGAACTAAATTTCTTGTTTGGGAAGGGATTTCATAGTTTCACATTATAGATTAAATAAATTATTTTACTATGCTTTTTTCGAGTTAGTCTCCTGTATTATGTCTGTAAGCTTAGTTTTTCGGGGCTTTTCACTACAATTTAGATTGGAAAGGCTGACCTTTTTTCAGAGCCATCTTTCTAGTGATTCTCGTGAATCAGTTTATGTCAATAGCGATAGCAGAATGCATGATCTTCAACAAACCGCTCAAACTTCTACAGTCCTTTCTCATCGTTTGCAGCAAGACATCGGAAAATATGTTGAGGAGCATTATCGAAAGTCAGAGAAGGTTTTTTTTTTTCTTTTTTTTGGAATTGCATAAATTTCAGAAGCATTAGGTTGTTACATCTTTTTTCGTATAGGAATCATTCGTCGCTAATTCTCGTCATCTTTTTACTCGACAACTCGATGAGCTCCAAATACGACAGGTTTCGATTTTTTTTTTTTCACAAGATGATTTATTTGACTTTCGAAACTTGGATTATTTTATCATTTATAGTCCAGACTCTGTCATTCCGAAACCTCTGCATCCGACAGCTCCAAGAAAATGAAAGAAATGGATCGCTTCGGTCAGCAGTCTGTAATAAATGTTTCAGTAAGCAATCTCTCTAAAGGATTATAAAGATCTTTACGGCTATAAGATTACTGGATAAAATGATTTGAAATTTATATTTTCATTGGTTTAAAATCTTCTTTTTGCGGAACATAAGCGTTTTCATCCTTCAGGACGACTCGAGCTATCTTAATTGGGAAAATACATTGTTTGTGTTATCTACATTTATCAAAATTCACGATGTCGTTCTTCATTTAATTTCATTCTGCAATAGTTTTTCCTTATTTTTCTCATCTGTTCGTTGTAAAATGCAGGGTTTTACTTTCTATCGACAGAAATCAGTATCACCGGGACATGTCGCATTTAATCAAAATCATGGGTTTGATTCACAGCATTCAACATCGGTTGAGGTAGAGACCCCCGTGTTGCCGTCCAAAAACAGAACAGAAAGTGATGATATCCAAACAGCATCTGACGGTGAAGGTATTTAATTTTTTGAGTTATATTTCTTCAGCCTACATCGGTATACAGTGGATCATAGCACTTTGTCAGAATTTTATTTTTTGAACTAGAGGAACCAGCGATGTACGCATTGTGATAGGCTGTGAATCTGAAACCGTGATTTTTTGATTTAGTTTGTTTTTTCAGTTACTTTGAAAAGATTTGATCATGGAACTCCCTCAGTTGAAGATATCTTGAGTAGAGAAGGACCTGTATTTAACGAAGTATGTAATGAGGTTGTGGAGCAGCGTATTTCTGTTGCAACGCGTTCATCAATTAGCGGAGCTGAGGAGGAGACGAGTGTGAATGGTGTGGTTAAACTGATTGCTTTATACACTTGATGAATTTTTTATAGTTATGAAGTCTAAATATTAATAATGTAAACTCTTCGGTTAGATGTTGTGTTTCGTTTACTGATTTTACAGATTATGTTGATGAAAAAGAAACAGAAGATGAAGGTTTTCGAACCACCATAGTAACTACGGGTGTAGATTCATCATCAAACAGCAACAGTGAAGACGACTGGGAAGAGGAATACACTACACGTTGTTACTGTGGTTTGAATCATAACGATGAATTCATGATACAGTGTGATGTGTGCAAGTAACTTTTATAAAAAATCTGCTTTGATTATCTGTGATTTCGAAAACGAAGTTTTTCAAATTATATTTTTAACAAATTTCTCCTATTTCTGAAAAAAATCTATGATTATATACGTATAACGAATGATAGATTGCTAGTCTAATCTGGGAAGTAAGGCATTACAAAAACTTGATGTTTCAGTGTATGGCAACACGGCAAATGTGTGGGTATTGATCGACGTCGAGTACCAGATACTTATCAGTGTGAAGAATGCAATCCACGTTTGTTGAAACTTAGCAAAACTCAGGCACGGGAGATGCAGTTAAAAATACTTGCTCGATATCGCAAAGAAAAGGAAAAAAAACGTCGTCAAAGAGCTAAAGGGCGCTTTAAAAAGAGAATTCAGGAAAAATCTGTGGGTTTGGGATGCATTATTAGTTAAAACTAATGAAGTTATAATTTATAACACAATTGTAGTTACTTGTCCAAGTGCATATAAGGTTGAACGGAATGTTGGAAGTTATGGGTCTAAAATATAAAATGAACTAAGGTTTTGGTTAGGCTAAGGTTTGTGAAGTATAACTCGGTTTATAAAAATTTGTATCATCCATAGGATTCTTAGGAAGGAACGAAGATAAGACAAGTAAAAAAGAATTCATCGAAAGATTATATCGAATGTTTCAAATATGAATATACGAGATCTGTCATGGCATTTTCACGCAGACACGAAGATACGGTAGAACTTATCATTTTCTCAGTTGGTATATTTCTATTTTTAAAGTAGTCTTAACATCTTTGTTTCGTGAAATTTGGTTGAATATTTTTGTTGAAATGAGTCATTGTGAATGAAGAGCTTCAGGGTGATCCTGCATTACTGGAAGCGTTGCGAAATGGTGAGGGTGTAAGTGTTATGTATGTCACACAGTGGTCTATGGGATTGGTTTCGACACGGCTATACCATGCTGATGAGCCGGTAATATATATTTGCGGGCGTGTATCGCTTCCCTGTGAATGTCATGGTCGAGAAGAGCCGGGAGTAGTCATACCTTTTGTCACTTTGTATAGGTTAGATTATTCTGTCTTGTACAGTCGTATTTAAAATTATCGTCTTATTGATAATTTGTATGTTCGATGATGAGGTCACGAAAGGTAGGTCAGTTACTAGTCTGATATAGTTTCCGATAGAAATGTCAGTGAGCTGAACGAGAATTAGAAATGATACAAATGTAGTTTTTTGGTTTTTTTTCTTTTTCTTTTTCCAATATATGTGTAGTAGCTGGTTAAATCTGAAAATTTTACGCATTATCCACTTTTAGTCACCTAGTAGTTGAGGAAAGCAAAGATCCTATACCCATTTGTATTGACGCTCGTCGCTTCGGTTCGAAAGCTCGGTTTGCTCGTGCATCTTGCCGACCAAATATCAAAATGCAACATTTCTTTTTGAACGGCAAATTGCATATTATCGGTATTGCTGTTGGGAATATCGAACGTGGTGAAGAGGTTGTCACTTATGATCTTTAGTTATGAACCTTTGATTTCATTTTCAAGTAGTTTTTACTTTTTTCATGGGATAAAGTGATGTGCTTCTATTTTGCATAAATTTTTTTACATAAACTGTGGAGTGGAAATACTTTGGACAAAGAAAATCGGATCTTGAATTATTTCGGGTGACATTTACGTTGATACGTGTTGGCTATTATATTTGGTTTGGTTTAGATTACTGTTCCATTTGATGACGATTACTATTTGTCAAAGACGAAGCTAATTTGCGCTTGTTCAGCAGACGACGAGCATGATGGCAATGTGGATTGCTTAGTCCGCAACTTTAATCGAATGCTTAAACAAAAACAAAATTCAATTAGCGATAAGGTTGGTGCATTAAGTAACAGAAGAGATATTTAAAAATGTTCGTTGTTTGCCCTTTCAGAGCTATAGGCTATATCGTTTAAAAATCAGGCGCTTCACAAAGTGCTTCAGTGTTTCACTACAGTGTTGTTTAATCACTTTAATTTCAATTTAATTACGCCAGTGCTGCTTATCAACAAGAATTTTTGGTTCCTTTGTCACTGATTTTTCTTGGTCATTATATTCGATTTATTGCTGTGCAGTTCTAAACTTGTTTTATAAGCTATGAATAATGCTCGCAAAATCTGGCACTTTAGTTTCTGACTATTGTTTTATTCGTGATTAATCGGATGCGCATGAAATTGAATTCTGCAGGCTTTAAACACAACTTCGAATCCAATGATAAATTTTGATACTACCTCAGAAGATCATACCGAAAAGCAATATATGGATGTAGAAGTCGGAAAAGTTCGGGCATTTATGAAGTCTAGAAATACTACAAGTGGATCTCGATATTCTTCTGTAACATTTTCATCCAGAGTGACTGCATCTGATTATATTGGTGAAGTTAATACAATGGTCGAAACAGCAACGGCTGTAACACCTACTACAGAAGATGAGAATACAATTAATAAGGATGTATTACCAGAGAGCTCTGTAGAAATGTGCGTCCTTTGCTAATGAGCTTTTTAAAAACATTATTTCATAAGTTGCTGGAAGATGCTATGTGAATGATTCATATATCAGAAATGTAGACTTAATATGAGTCTGTTTGTTGAATGACGGATAATTATGAGAACCAATTATACTGATTTTCTTTACAGACAGCTCCATACTCGAACTACTGTAAATGGTTCTTCACGAAAAGCTCGAAAAAAGCGACCAAAGATATCCAGCACTACATTATACAGGAGAAAAGGTGGCATCAAATTACGCTGTCGTGGAGCAGCTAATTATAGAACTATGGAAATACGACAAGATGCATACACAAATGAGTGCGAAAATTCTGTTATTATACCGGAAACGGTTTTGTTCCATTATAAAATTTGTTGTTAATTTACTAAGCAAAATTATTTTACAGTCATAAATTGATTTTTGAATGCAAATTCATTTTGTTAAATTTAACTTATTGATTTTTTTTTTTAATGAAAGTTTTTATTCCAGTGAAAGTATTGGTGTCAGCAAGGGCATGGCGAATGTCGACAACTCACTAAAAAAAGAAACTTGCTTATTTAGTGACAAAACGAGTTTGAAAGTAGAGGTATTTCTCTTATTTTGATTGTACAATCTTGTTAAGAATGTTTGAAGTTCCTTAAAGACAATTGATGCAATTATTTTCCAGGAACAGTATAAGGAAAAGCGGCAAGTTGGGTCAAGTAAAGAGTGCGAAGGACAGTTCATGGAATCGGGTAAATTTATCACGGAAAAATTGCGAGCACATGCAGATGCTAATGAAGGGATTGAAAATGTGCAAAAATCAAGTGCAGTAGAGGCAGGACCGGTTGTTGCGAAGAATGTTGGGAGACCCAGAAAGAAACGGAGATCTATTAGTGCAAGAGTTGCTAATGTAGTTAATTGGGCAGGGGAAACTGATGGAAATGAAGACTTACTTACTTTGGATAGTTCAGCAATAAAGATGCATAGTAAAAGAAGCGATTTGCTGGAGGAAATTGAAGCTGTAAATTATATGCTTCCCGAGGAGCGCAATAAAGCGATGGCAAGTTTTTATGGCTTGTGTCATATGAATGTCTTTAAAGTGATGATATAGTTTGTGGTTTATGTACGCTGTTGATTCTTTAGTGTGTTGAACTTGTTCAAAAGTTTTCGCCTTATTTCTTTAATTATTCCAGTCTCGAGAAGAACGCAAAGTATTACAAGAGCTTGCGCTGTTTGAACGTATGCAGCAGCGTGAGGCAAGGCGTCAGCAACATGTAGTCTCTGCACGCGGATCTGGAAATACCGGAGGCACGCGCTGTCGTGCCTCATCCGCTAATAACCCATTGCTGGATTTTGCAAAAGTTGCGAAGGTTACGGATAGTGCAAATGATGGGAGCAACTCAAGAAGCAGACAGCGGTACCAGTGAGTTTTGTATGAAATTGGTGCTTGTATTATTCAGTGTCCAAAGTGGTTGTTTGATTGGAAAGATTATTTAGGAGTAGCACAAAAAAGGCTAAAAATGCTAAAGGCCGACGTCGTGTAGCAAGCTCTGAATGCTCTTCAACGGCAGCGCTGAAACGAATTCGTACGATGAGCGAAGGTGCAAAATGGCGAGAGAAGTCTGAAGCAGAGCAAGGTTTGTTTACTCCATTATTTAATCCGATATTATGTGTTGACCAGAATTACATACTAATAGCTCTATTGACTTACACTGTTGTAGTTAAGCTGCCAACTCCTGATGAGATAAAACCGTTAATTTTGCAGTTATTATTGGCGTGTTTTTAACAGCTATTAAGAAAAATGATCGTCGTATGTCTCGCATATGGCACTTTTTCTTATTGATTTGTTTTTATATGCCGTGTTTCACTTCAGGTTTAAACAATGATTTGGTTAGAAAGGCAATCTCTTTTTCCCCTCGTGCTCAAAGCTTCATCACTGAACTAAACTCAGAATCCAAAATGAACGAAAGCGTGGAAGGTATGAAAATATGCTCATGTTAGACTTTTTTTTTTCTTTATATTTTTAATCATAAGAAATCTTAAGAGCTTGTTTTTACCAGTTTTCTCCTTTGTCAACTAGTTTATATGATGCGAGCAATGTTTTTAAAATTTGTCATATGAATTTCAGAAGACCGTATTTCCAATGACTGCAATATATAGTAGGTTCATTTAAAAGAAAAGAAAAGTTTTCTTGCTGTTTTAAATTTTATTTTTGCTACTTTAGTGGAAATTAGAGCATCGAAGCAAGGGATAAGCTTTTGCTTAGCATGAGACATACAAATTGGCTTTTGCAAGTTTAGAATCACATGAGAATGTCTTGCATTTCAAACACAGATGTGATTGGAATGGTAGAAAGGCGAGAATTGGATGTGTCCACTAATAATACCACTGTGAGTTGCAAAAGTTCTTTGCTATGTGCAAAGCGAGAAATTCAAAACACAGATCCCATTGAGGACAGCGGCATGGCTACTTGCTTTACCAATGAGAAGCATATAAAATACGAGGTCAGCGTTTTGTTATAACTTCACTCCTTTTTTTAAAATTTCATAAGGAATGATTTTTTAGGTAGAGCCACTGCCGAAAAGAAGACGTGAAAGTCATGGTATAAATAACAAAAGTGATTCAGATGTGCCAGGAAAAGAATTATACGGCTCAAAGCTCGACTGTACTGATTCGTCGTTTGCTCTTAAACAAGGCAAATTATTTGTGTACTTCAATTTACAAAAATTGGTTCCCGCATTTCATTGGTTACCACGGTAGCAGGTTTAGCATTGCAATTGTTTGGTGGAATTATGAGTCTTAGCATAATTCTATTTTTGTTTTTTTCTTTATTTTGAAGATATCTGTTCGATTTATTACAGAACAAATTCGTGCTTTGTTCCGTAAGATGGTTGAAATTGAGGCCACTTGTAAACCATCGGATTTTTCGTTGGATTTCCAAAAGTTGAAGGCAGTTCAGCTCCCTTTAACTTCTTTGCATTCTGAATGTGGCAAAAATCAAATGAAGGTTGCTGAAGCTCCTAAGAAAAAGATGTCACTGGATGAATATAAAAGAAGGAAGAGCTCAAAAACTACTGCCGATTCAGAGAAGTAAATTCTTTTACAGTAAGAAATAATAAACTTTGAACGGTTAACAACTATTAGTTATAGCGATTGTTTTTCAAAGAAATAAGTTTTTCAGTTGTCTTTGTATGTGTACGAATCACTCTTTACTACTTTCACCGACTGTGTTTGTGCATTTTTTTGTTTTATTTTTAAATGCTGGGAAGTATAAATTGTCTTCTATTAGACATGATATCTCTGTCATTACCTCCTATACGCCCAACCTTGCGCTCTTGTATGTTCAGTGTTTCTCAAGACCTGGGTATTTTTTTTTTCTGTTAGCTTTTTTTCCACAGATTGAACTTTACATATCGATGTTGTAGTGAGATGTTAAAGGGTTTTCCGTGCACATAAGTTAATGCAAATAATTCTACAGAACACCTGCAATTGCTATCGAAAAGACAACAGAAGACAATGAGTATAAACAGATGCCATTATCCCGTTCTTTCATTCCATTAATGACTGCTAGTGGTATTGGAAAACGCACTTCACTTCGTCTTGGTGCTCTTCCTGATCCTGTACAGTTACGCGCAACTCCAACGCTTTCAATTGATGACCTGAAACGTCGCATTTATCGACGAACGACATCTTCAAATACAGTAACCTCTAATCCTGATGGTTTGTCACTTTCTTCCTTAGTGCGGAAGAATGCTTCGCATACCTCACCAGGACAGTGCTTTGAGGTGAGTAATACTTTAGAATAAGGCATCCTGCATTCGAAATTAATACAGAAAAATGGCATTTGTACTCTGTGAATTGAATAATACTTTGTCTTATTAACTATTCAACACATTCTGTCTACTTTTTCTATATTTTTCTTTAACTGTTATTTCAGTTAAAATGGGTCATCGCTCATCGTTAAAGGATGTGGAATTTTGTTTTGAAAAATTCACTTATTCCTGAAAATGTCATTTTTTAGACAAACTGGGAATTCAGAGTCTAAATCTGTTCGTGAAGGCATGAAAGAAAATTACTGGATTCCCGTTTTCTGGAGATTTTTTGCAGTTTCCCAGACTCGTTTAAACTGACTGCATCTGACATTTTTTTTGTGTTTATAAAACCGTTGCTTATTGACCTTGCTTTGATACATCTGGAGTTGCTGTCTTACTGATATAGAAACTGTTTGTTTTTCGTGTTATCATCGTCTTTGTTCTTTTTACTACTAGACCTTGATTTTTCTACAACTTCTTCCTCTACTTCTATGCTTTAACGGTAGTCAAAACATGGAATGCTTTATTTTAAAAATTTGCATTAAGTGTTATGGCAAAAAATATCTCTTTCTAGCAATTCCGAGCACTCTGGTACAGCCCCATATCACTTTTCATTAAGTAATTTGAATTCCAAGATGCTCACACATTTATTTATATATTTTATAATATGCTGGACTCATTTTTCATAATATTTTGTCAAAATCCGTCCACTTTCGTTCTGAAGATGGGCGGATTTTGACGTTTTAATTTATGAAAATTCCAGGAAGGACCAGTTTCATTTGCATCCTCGTTTTCATCAACATGGCGAAGAGAACTGCCGTCAACCGTGGCTTCCAATAAAGACAAGAGACTCCCACTCGAAGAGCGATTACGCCTAGTATTGGGCTGTGGTGAAAGGTACGCTGGTAAGTACAGTTCATCTGTATCTCCACCAGCTGCTCCTCCACCACCTCCACCGCCTCCTCCTCCTCTTCCTATCAAGAATTCAGGTCAGTGCTAAATTGAAGAGTTGCGCGCTTGTAAAAGATTCATTTAATTGTATCATAACGTGTTTGATGTTTTTCTTTTTTCGTTTCTCATCGTACGCCTGTGTTTTCCAGAGATACCAAGATTGAGATGCGACCTCTCTGCTGATGTTCATTCAGATATTCCTCTACCGCCACCACCACCGACGCCTACTCCATCTTGCAGTCAACCTGATCAATGTTCATGTGAAGTGCATGCTTTTGGACCCCGTAGAGGCTGAAATTTATAACAGCTGTAAGTCATCCGTGTTAGGGTAACGTTTGTGATTATAGGCAGCTTCTGTTTACAATCAGATTCTAGGTATTTAATTGTTGATTTGGAAACTGTCATATATGAATCTTCCTTTTTTCAGCAATTTGATGTGGTATCACCGGGTTATCAACTGTGTTTTTTGAATATACGCTCACATATATAGTTTCTACCTCGTCGACACAATTGGTATACTTGTTCTGTTTTTCCGGTTTATGTAATCATTGATATCAAAGTGCTAACAGTTTCATTGTTCGAAATGGATAATTCGTTAAAATGTGCTGAAGTGTCCGAATCGCTTTTTTGATAACTTCATTTCGCCGACTTCGTTACCAATTTTAAGGGTGAAAAAAAGCGTTTATTATATCATCCATCTCTGTTCATCCTTTATCTTGTTATCACTCTTTTAAATATAATGAATTAGTTTTAATTTATGTATTCGTATTCGTCGGCTTATATCAGATCATTATTTTTCAGCTATGACTAATGTTTGGTCAGTTGCATTTCTGTGTATACTTTTTCCTCTGCTTGATTTGTGCATTGGCATCGAGTACTTGTTTCTACTCAGGTACCTAGAAAGGCTTTGTAAACTGTAGTTATTGTTATGTTCAGTGGCTACTGCTATTTTCATTTGTCATCAGTGCGGTATGGATGAACCCTTCTATATTTTATGGGTGAATTGCAAATTTCAAGTCCATAATATTTCAAATATTGATTTCTTTATGCTTTTTTTGACGTACAAATTCTTGTTCCCTTTTTCCTTACAATTTTGTTTTGATGTTCCCTCCTCTCTCGTTTTTTGAAATTGTAATCATCTGTAAGGAATTGATGGGTCTGTTTTGTCTCAGTTTTTTCTTGACTTGCAGTCATATTTGAATAATCAGTATTGTATTGCATTTGCATTACAAGCACAGCCCTTACTCACTGCTATATTAGACTTCCATTTTCCTATTATTTCAGTTCTATAGCTGTGAATACCATTTATTGTTTAAGCGAATTAAATAATATGTTATTTGTTTATCATTTGTTGTAATTAAGAAAATTGTTTTTACTGAAGTTCTTTTTATTGTGGAATGTGAAAATAGTGTATCATATAATGTTTGTTTTGTAATCATAGATTATCTCGTCTTCCTTTTGTTGTAATACATTATGCGTTGTATATAGAGAAGTTTTGTTCATTCTGAGTGAACCGTGGTTGCTAACACGTCATTGGGATTTTCAACTTTTTAAGGCGGAATGAGATAAATGAGCAAAAGTAGAACCGTGAATTTTGTTGGAAAATCAGTGTTCAAAATATTTCACTAATCTCCAGCTTGGTCTGTATAATATTGGGGAGTGTATAATTTAATTTTCATTGCTCAGTACTTTGTGCGGTCTTATAATGTCTCCAGTTTTTTAGACATGAACCGCTCTAAAAATAATGTGGGGAGCGCCGTATAATGTCGCTGATTAAGTCTTTAAAATTCAGTATCTCATAATTTTGCGATTCCTTTTATATGTCGTCAGAATCACATGGTTTCTTTGGCTGTTTTCCATACTTATTTACATATTGCAAAGGGATTAACGACTATAGCAAAATTACGTTTACACTGTAGATGGCCAATTATGTGCTTTTTTCCTTTGCCTTCCTCACCGTATGCTGATGCACTATATAAAAGATGACAGTGGCGTGAAGTACGAAATTATAGAGTCCTGATGTCGTATAATAAACTAAATGATTTAATTAATCCACAAAGGATAAAACAATCATTAAAGAATATTTGTTTCGCCTGAAATAGGTGTATTTCTCCTTAACTTTGTGGTGCAAAAGAAATGTCTTTTAATTTATTAGTTGCTGGTTTGTCTTAGTTATTTATTTTGTCTTAGTATATATTAAGCCTTAAATACACAGTGTATTCTCATGGTTGGTATTTTCTCTTTTTCCGAGTAGTTATTTATTCTGGAAACTAGAGAATCTCCAGTTTGCAGAAATAATAAGTGAGGGTTTACGTATCATTTTGAAATAGTCCAAACTAAAACCAATAGCTTGGCTTTAGTTGGTGTTAATATATGCAGAGAAGGTGTACGGAGATTGGCATGTCATATGCACTGTAATTCCGTTTAGGATGTTTTGATGGGTTACTAAAGGATTCATCGTGAGTGTGCTGGATTAGTCCGCTTGAAACTTTACTCAAGGGATTCGTTTTCTCAAAGCTGGTCATCAACTAATATTAGGATCTTTGCACTTTCTGTTCACTAGGCTGGAATTGATTGCCGTGCATAAGAAATGCAACTTGTGTTTATCAAAACTTCATAAGAAAAGCGGAAGGAAAAGTGTAGTGACGATGCTACCGTAGCGGTTTCCTTATACTTAACCCAGATGAGCATTGACCATCTTTATCTATCTACTGCTTGCCATCATTCTGAATATATCATTCTGAAGCGCTTCCTTCTTTGTCCTTTTCTACATTCTGCATATTTCTTAAATCAGGACACATATTTTTATCTATTTTCAATACGTCGTTATTTGCGGTGCCATTCAAAACAAACGAGTAGATAAAAAAAAAGAAGCACAACGAGGATGCAAGGCGACTTCGATTTTTGGTATTTTTTTCAACTAGAGCTAAAAAGAAAAGAAAGGAGCGAATTTAAGCTAACTTTTCGTATGTTTCTTCTCTAAGGCCTTTTTCTGCACATCAGCAGTCGCAGAGAATTCACCCTTAAATGCAAATTATGAACAGATTTGGGTCTTATGAGTTGACTCCCAACAGCAGCAGTCAGATGTTTTATTTTATGTTTGATACTGGAAAATCGATGCATTCTAATTTAGGTGGGGCATATCAGAAATATTCTTGTAAGAGGATTTCTGCTTCAATTTCTACTTTGGCTTCACTGGTAGAATACTGTGTAAATTGCAGGGTAAGTAAGATAGAGACTATAAAAGAATTAATTGCTCAAGAAAGCTCTCTTTTTGCTTTAGGATGTCCATGCTATTATTACCAACATGATATTATGCTACTTTTTGCGCACCTTCTATCTTATTATCTGTCATTTGTTAAGTGGTGTCTGCAGTGATTTTTTAACGCTCCAAACAATGCGTTTCTTCCATACCGTTCGCAATGACTTCCTTATATATGGTATAACTCAGGTAATTTATGCGTTTTAACTGATCCAGCAAATAAATGTCAATATTGAGATGGTAACTGGTGATTTTCATTTAGTCTGTTATAAGTTTCAAAGAATGTTCCAAATCGGCTGTTTTTAATTGGTGAAATTGGGCAGACCAGAAAATTTTTACTAAATTAATTGTTCCTTTCTTAATTGCTGCATATCTTTGGAATTGAGCAAAAGGACAAATTAAGCAATTAAGATATCGATTACAGGACTGTCAATTATACTTCGTCGAACATATGAATTATATGCTGATCAAATCACTGAAAGTTGATCGAAGTAATACATATTGCTATCCAAATTTAGTTAAACTTCATCTTCGACAAGGAATTAAGCAAATATCACTTATTCTGATAATAAAGCAAGCCATGAATTGTATTTGCACGTTGCCAATTGAAATGCCATCGCTTGAAAGTGTCAGTAACGGACAAGTTTTCAGGTCAATTTCGAATTTCTTTCAGTATTCATACATTATGTAATGATCTTTAAAGGTCACTAAGAATTATTTTGATAAGGTTCAGCATTTGAAATAATTGAATTTTGGTGTTCACAATTTAGACTTATTGCCAAGTGGAGTTCTTTGAGTAAGTGGGAAGACACAAACTAAAAAATGCATCTTGTGGGAATATGATGAGGCTAGTTTTCCTTATCGAAAACTTTCCAATCGCATTATTTATGTATAGATCGGATTCTGTAAGCTTTAGATGTTTACCTCTTTGCTCCCTTTACTTACTACCATTTCTATAAACATATATATATATATATATAAGCATTCAAAGATCTGCTATTAACAATAGCGTAGTTGGAGTTGTTTGGTCGTACGTTTAGTTTAAAATATATCGGGACATGTTCCAATAGAATGATGAGTCGATAAAAATCCATGGGATGCAATTAGTTGTAATTGCAGTTACTCAATATTTACTTCATTACCATATGCTGCCTGTTCACATCTTAGAGATAATAGTTTTATTCTTGAGCCTGATTTATCCTTCATGGACACGACATTTTCTGATATTATTTACTTTATTAATGCCAAATCAGTTGGCTCTCAGTGGAATATACAACAATTTTGGGTTTGTTTTTCAGTTTATCTCAAATTCTCTTTTTGATATGTAATTATTTTTTTTTGAAATTCAACCCAGGCTATTGTGCTAATTCTTGTACTGAAGAACTTTGGAATAAAAATTTACGGGAATTTTTTTCCTGAATGTTGAAAAAGTCCTGGGAAAATTATTTCCAGATAAATAAGCATGGTAACTTGGTGGCAATGGAAAAATTTGTTGTTTATCGCTCCCAAAAAGGTTTCTGCTTTGATGTTCTCGGTTCGTACCAAAAATCCGAAATAAAATTATGTTGTAACTACGTGTTATGTTATTTCGGACAAATTTTTGAGGTTCTTATCATACTTTAGGTGGCTGTTCTGCAGAATGATACTGAAAATTAAAATTATTACCAGGTAATGATGAAAGCACTGGCCAATCCAATCAATTCATCGTTGAGCTCGATTTTAAGCGTTCAATGCTGTATACTTTCAATCGTCTCCGAAGAAATTTGTTGTCGGAATGCTTATTCGATTTGCTTTTCAGGTCCCAGTTTGATCCAATCTAAACACCTCTAACTTTTGAAATTAACTTTATTTAACTTTTGGCATTTAATTTACAGATCATCTCATCTACTTCCTAAATGGATTAAATTTGACAAAACATATCGTACACAAGCATGGCTTGAATCGTTTGCTGTTGATGGCCAGTTGATGATGTTTACTGAATCTATTCGCAATGTAATTATTCCTTTTGTAATGTTAATTAAACTAGGGCATCAGTAGATTAACAATGAAAAGGAATATTTGCATTTTATTATCCAACAGTAACCTATGAAACTTGAAGCCAGTTCAAATAGTTCAGATTGCTTCTAGCGTTTTAATATTTCGACATTAATTTTTAATAAAATTGCTGCAGCTTTCATCGATGAGTTTCAGGAAGTGGGAGCCACTTCCGAACTATATTTAACAAATCTGCGGATTCAAAATAGCTCAACACGACTACTGCATTTGGATTTTGTTGGTGATATTGGTGTACTACGGAAACAAACTTATGCTGATTTATCGACAAGGAATGTCCTCACTTTTGGTAACTGAAAGATCATTTTAACAGTAAAATTTTCGAGCCCATAATCAGCAGCCTTAAAGCATTAAATTCGTACCGATTTTCTAATGTTGATCCAAACGGTGATGAAATTCTTCGAACCATCATTACCAAAGAATTCGTTGTCCATAATTAAATAATCATGGCAACTTTTTTTTTTTCCAAGAATTATTACTTCATAATGTGGTTTATGTACGTGGGATGAACTTTTCTCCACAGTTTTGCGGTCTTTCTTCCCGAGAATATTCATCTTGAATATTTGGTTTTCTGCATGTCAGCTTTAGCTGGCATCCACAGTACATCATATAAAATCAGCTCTTTGTATTTATTTCAGACAGATTACAGGTGAAATGAGGCAATTATATGCACAAAATGTCCAAAATATTCAGCTAACAATGTCGCAAGCGTCACCAACATATACCATTTTGAATACA
Source organism: Brugia malayi (assembly GCF_000002995.4). NCBI lineage: Eukaryota > Metazoa > Nematoda > Chromadorea > Rhabditida > Onchocercidae > Brugia > Brugia malayi. The sequence continues at coordinate 7,269,729 of NW_025062479.1, forward strand.
ATAACACCAACATTAACAATTGAAACGACTTTGACATCTACAACAGCTTCTTCTGGGAGAACAACAACAATAAATGGGATTGATCGGTTCTATTCAGAAATTGAAAATGATCACTCAAGTGGTATTATAGATCATGGAATTGGGGAAGAAATGAAAGCATTAATTACGGCACGGCCAACTACACAGTCGGCACAGTATATGATACATCAACAATGGTAAATATTATACCGCTAAATTTTCTTGATTATCAGTTGAAATAATGGAATAGTCACCAGCTTTTTATTTCTTAAAATTTTCATTTAAATTAAGAAATTGTCCTTACTCAAACCACTCCAGTGACAGCAACAATGGCTGAACGGTGTGGCGGGAAATTCACTCATAAATGTCTAAATTGGAATGTGATCAATCTAGCACGTTGAACAGACACAAACTTTGAAATTAATGGAATCATGTAATTCACTCATTCAGTTTGTATTCTTTCAACTTATATTCTTTAGATATCACCGGCTGAGCAGAGTTGCAACATTGAGGCTGTCACAGTGACGACCGAGCAATTCTTGTTGAAAGCCCCCCAAACCGCGAACATAACTTTAATTGTAATTCTGGGATATTTGTGACTTATATTATTAATAATGGAAAATGTCCAGGACAATTTTTATCTTCCTGTTTTGGGCAAAATGAGACGAATTGCAAGACACTTTTAGTACGTGACATGCACCTCTTGCAGCAGTAGTACAGCAGTGCACCACATATTTTACTACATAGTTAAGTGATTGCCGTATTGTTTGATTCCCTAATAGATTTAAATTAGAGGAGAAAGCAAGAAATTTACTACCAAAGATATGGTTTCAAAACTATGATATTCAGGACACAAAAATCCCCGATGTTTCCCATCGTGGATATGTTGACAGCATTTGGTTCTTTGACCTAAGCGTACAATCTCAAAAAGATTGTATTTTCTCACGCGAGGGAATTCTCCAAACTCCACAAATCAATAATTTTGACATTCACCTTTTCTTGGCCCGAATTGATATGATTTCTGACTAATTATTAGCAGTAATCTTCACAGAAGAAATACACAGAAAATGCGACAATAGAAAATATATTCCGGTTTATGGAAGCTTAAAATTGACTATACTGATACAAATGTCAGCATGGCGGTAGCTAGCTCATTTTGTTGTAATCTTACGACATAAAATTTACATTCGATGTTCAGTAAAAACCGAAAAATAGTGAAAAAATATCAAACAAATACGAGAAAGCACCAATACCTCCCACATAAGGAAAACCGTACTTCGCTTTATCAGCATTTGACTATTCTTTACTTCTTTACTTTGATGCATATGGATAAAACTACGAACATAAGGCACGATCAATCCTTCTTTCAGGTCCACCAAAGATGTTAGAAGTAACATGAAGGAAGCAGAAAAGGAGGAGCTTGTTGGAAACATGGAGGAAACAGATACCATTCTTCCAAACAGCACTGATAGTGAAATATTCTGGAAGACCAGTATTCCCGAAGTTGGTGAAAGCGAAAAAAATACAATGCTCAATGTTGATGATCACATCTATAATAATAATAACGAAGTGGCTTTAATTGCAGATCACAGGGAAGTGACCCCACCACCGAATACTACATTAAGATCAAATTGTACGTTGATTATGATGCAACTGAATATATTTATATGTTTACTTGCTTCTTTTCATGTATATCTGAACTTTAGTGTCCCTTCATGTTAATGATTGAGTCGTAAAATCTTTATTTCTAATGAGAATTTGATGATCTCTAATATCAAAAATAAACATAATTCAGCAAAAATCCACAAATTTGTACTTATATGTTTACTTGCTTCTTTTTATATATGTTTGAATCCTAGTGTCTCTTAATCATGATTCATGCATTATCTTAAATTACTATATGAGTAGTATAGCAAGGTACTGTATTTTCATAAAACTTTCTCATTTCAAGTATTTATATTGCTAACATTGATCATAATGAAGGCTGAAAAGAATTTGATTAGAACTAATGAGACCTTTTCCTTCGCTTCCTCCTTCTCCAGTGAAATAAATGAAATCCATGAGCAATGTAAGTGATATAGAAGTCAGTTCAAAGTGACATTACATGCGCGGTATTTATTCAGGACGACTAAAGGCGTCTCCCACCCTTCCGATGTAGATAGTCCACTCAACAAGAGGTAACAATTAAAAAGTGAACATATCAAATAAGCTATTTCTCTTTAAAATTATTTCCATTTCAAGGAGAAGAAAAATGGTCATGTCATGGTGCGTCCAATGATGAGTGTTCGTCGAATGAAACATTTCTCGATTTTTTAATAACCAGAATAAGAACTACTGATAAGCAACAGTGAAATATAATAAATATGTCACTAGTATACGACATAACATTTTTTAAGTTGGTCAACTGGAGTTGCAGGAATATTACGCCATCAGATAAAAGACAGTAAATGTTGCGGTCAGCTATAACTATTGCCGTAATAGTAAACACTTATCGTCAGTACTGGAAATTATTTTAGCATTCATATAATCTTAACTGTCAGGTAACACCTTCCGCAAGTCTAATACTTCCAATGTCCCGTTTACTGATTGATGCACTGGTAGTGGATGTCCCATCCCCGTGCACTAAACAAGCATACATATACATACATGCACGTACACATGAATATGCATGCACACTGCGGCTGCAACTGCACCTTCAGCTTCAAATAGTTGGCTTTAGGAAATGAAAGCAGAGACTGTGACAGGAAGGATAACAAATGTTGTTGAGAGAAGAGGAAAGAGTTACAAAGAAGAACAGGCCTGAGATTGAGTGTTAAAAGAGGAGAGAAGAGAAAAATAAACCGGTGAAGGAATAGTTCAACATACTTTGTGACTGTTACAACCTGAGTGAGATACACAAGTCGTTGCACTGGGAATCCAACGAAGTGATATAATCGCAGCTATCATTGCTGGCTAAACGGTTGTTGGCATAGTGCCAGTGAACAGGTTCTCTGGTTTCATAGTTTTATTTGGGATGGGGAGCAAGGTAGGTTGGGTGTGGTGGGATTGGGGTGTCTCATTACTCCGGGAACTGCTTCGATATTCTTTTGACGAGTTTTCCAAACTGAGAAGGAATTAGTGTGCACCGTTTACTGATCTTTATGGAATGTTAATCATTCATGTTAACAATATTATCTGTTACAATAAAGCATTATCTAAACAATATGTTGTAAGAAGCTGAGCTCCTTAGAATTTCAGGACTTTTATGATATATGCTGCAGCATTCATCTCTGCTGTCTTGTATTCCTCTTTTAATGTGAAATTAGTTCCTAGATACCAGTGCCACTACATGATTACTTTTGTCTCTTTTGTTTGCACTTTGGAGTACTTTTGTTGGGACGTTGTACCGCTGTGCTTTCTTCCTTTTTTTAAGACTAAGAGTGAACTAATCTACAAGGGAACTTATAAGTGGCTTACAGATGACGAATTGTTAGATCTTGCGACGCATAGTGTTCATAAACTTGAACCAGTACAGTAAAGTCGGTACCACTAAGTTATATTAAGAACTGAACATCTGGCTACTGTATGAGGTTATTTAGTGGATTTTTGTATAGACCAAGTAAGAATTTTTATATGAATCAACATGTGGTCATGCTATTGTTTTACTTGTCAGTTTTTATCATGGCTGCTGATCTTTATTCTCTCTTTGTTCGATGTAGTAATAATACCTGATTTGCATAATTAAGTTTTGCATAGCAAAATGGTTTAGTAATGATGAGCTATACTAATGATACAGTCTTCCGTTTTTTTTTTTTTTTGTCCTTGATGCATTCATTGTTTTTTTCTTCAATAAGTAAAAAAGGTTCTCGTTTGAAAAATGGGAATTCGACTATGAGACTTTAAATCCTTTTTGTGGTTGTTACGTACTGGTTTAGGAGCAGTCTGATTTTCAGTTTACTTATATTTCCATCAGGCTGTTATTCTTGTTCCCTGTACTTGCGCAGTTAGCATTTCTCTCCAAACGTCATTTTGTTTATTTAGAAATTCTTTCTGAGGATCGGAATCACTATTGTATCAATTGTATTTTACGTATTGAAAGAGTTTTGCATTTTTAATAACGGAGCTAAATCTTTTCCTTTTGCAGCTCGTATTTCGAATGAAGAGCGATTAAGAGCAGAGGGGATTTCGATGACCGAATACAAGCTCGTAGTAGTTGGTGATGGTGGTGTAGGCAAGTCAGCCTTAACCATTCAGCTGATCCAAAATCATTTCGTTGAAGAATATGATCCGACAATTGAAGATTCTTATCGCAAACAGGTTGTGTTCTTGTTATCAACTTAGCATCATCCTCCACCATAGTTTTATTTGGAATGGGGAGCAAGGTAGGTTGGATGATGTGGTGGGATTGGGGTGTCTCATTACTCCGGGAACTGCTTCGATATTCTTTTGACGAGTTTTCCAAACTGAGAAGGAATTAGTGTGCACCGTTTACTGATCTTTATGGAATGTTAATCATTCATGTTAACAATATTATCTGTTACAATAAAGCATTATCTAAACAATATGTTGTAAGAAGCTGAGCTCCTTAGCTTTGTTCAAGTTACTTTATGATAGTCATAAATTGATGTCTTATATTTTATAGGTTGTAATCGATGGTGAAACTTGTTTACTGGATATTTTGGATACTGCTGGACAAGAAGAATACAGTGCAATGCGAGATCAGTATATGAGAACCGGTGAAGGCTTCTTGCTAGTGTTCGCCGTTAACGAAGCAAAAAGTTTTGAGAATGTTACTCAGTATCGTGACCAGATTCGAAGAGTCAAAGACAGTGATGAGGTCAGTTAATTTTGTTTCATCATCTTGGGCTACACTGAATTTAATACTGTTTGCGTATATTTATATCTAAGCAATACGAGTAATGCGAAGTGCGCAATTGGTAGTGTAAATGCACCAGGTATTGCTGCAGGTGCCGATGGTGCTCGTGGGTAACAAATGTGATTTGGCGCAAAGGACAGTAGAGTCACGTGCTATATTGGACGCATCTCGCTCACTAGGCATGCCTGCCGTGGAAACATCTGCCAAGACACGTATGGGTGTAGATGACGCATTCTATACGTTGGTTAGGGAAATACGCAAACATAAGGAAAAGCAGTGTATCAAACCGCGAAAAAAGCGCAAATGCGTAATTATTTGAAATTTTCACAATTATTTTGGCATTTGCCAAATTATACGGTTTGCGTAAATAAGCTCAAGATTTCTTAATATGCGTGCTTTGATTAACTTGCATTGTTGTCTCGTAAAAAGCACTATTTTAACGCCTCAATGTAACGTATGGGGAAGGGAGTGATTTTTTGATCTTTTTGATCTGAGCGATATCTTTCACAAGTTTTTACCGGTGAATTTTTTTTATGATTTGCTTTTCCAGTTTGCCATTACGGTTGTACACTCGCTAACTTCATTTTCTTGGTTTATGTAAAATTGCCAAATTGGCAATCATTTTCGATATTGCAGTTGTATGAATGTGTAAATTTTAATTTTTAACCATAGTAATTAAAGATTTGAGATCAGTAGTGGCGATGAAGAATTGCAGTAAATAATTAGGATATAATGAAGTTTTACATTTCTCATGAGAAAGCATCGTTTTTCCCTTCTGTTTGATTCAGTACTGTTTTTCTTTTCTTTTTTTTTTAAATTAAATACTGGAAGCTATCAATTTAACAATCAGTAGCGTTTGTGGATGGTAACAATTCCTGTCACTCATATCACTTCCGCTTACCCGGCATGTTTATTTGCTATTATAGAGTAACATTTATATTCGGATATGGTTTCTGCGAATTCTACATGTTGAGGAATGATATTTATTTAGTGTTGTTGCCGGTGAACTAGTTTTGTTACTGAACTTGAATACTTTGCTTCCAAATCTTAGTACTGTATATTATTGGTAAAATCCACTTCTGCGCGTATTTTATAGACGCCATTTCGTATCTTGCATAGCAAAGCAGCACCAGCTGCTTCTTACTTCTTCTTTCTTTGTTTTCTTTTCTTTCGTAAATTCAAAATATGTTCAAAAAGGGTGTTTTAGATGGATTTGTATTGGCTTACAGTGATATAATGCGAGTCTTATTATAACAGCTCATTTTACACACAATTATATACCGCAGAACTGCAAAACTTTCAAAATGTACTAGGGATTTTAAATTGGCATTAATGTATAGTTTACTTTTAGTGGAAGTCGATTTGATGTCCGTTGTTTACTAAATAAATCCGTATTTATGACTAATTTTTGGTTTTTTCGATTTCAGTGTGCGGAACAGTATTAGATTGTATAGTAAAACGAATTGCTTTAAGATGCTGAATAATCATTTCGATCTAATGAAACATTGAAGCTATATGGTTCAGGGATATGACATCTTATTGGAGACTGAAATCATATAATAATACCGCAACTACTCGGTGTCTTCCTGTTGTTTATCAATTTCTTTAATACTTTTCATTTCCCGTTGTTAACCGTTTTTTGCTCCGTGTTAAGTACATAGTTGTGCCATCCAGATGGTCCATCGAGTTTTTGTGTAGGTGTTCTCAGTGATAGGAGGTTGTTATATTTTTTAATTTAAACTGATAAACATTTTGATTAACATTGAAAGTTTTTTTTTTTTCTTTTTTGATTTTACATGCAAGTAGTGAAGAAGTGAAAGTGTTTTTTACAGAGTTCGCAATGGAGTAATATGAGAATAACTTGTAAGAGAATAGAGAATAGGTTTTCCTTTTTGAGGAATTGTTAATTTATGAATGTTATTTCCCGAGATTGTGTTGATAACACTTCTGTTGGGATCCCGAATTGTCCATTATATCAAATTAAGCGAATATTTTTGTCAGCTTTGTTTCATTCGTAAATGGGATATGTTATTACTGAAAAGTGATGTCAAATTTAAAATCAGAAAAAGTTCGTTGTTTGCGAAACTGTTTAGATTGCAGTAAACACATATGTGCTCTTCCAGCACGATCTGTTTAATCATTGTTGGTTGTGTGAATAGCTTATTTTTATCTATAATATTGATAGAATACATATGTATGAGTACATTATCATTTGTATCACACTTTGCGTATTTTTATAATGTAATTGTTTCTGTTTCATGTTAACTTTGCATTAAAAGTTTGCTCACTGCAACTGCCGTTTCATGCATGTACTACTGTTCAGTTCGACCCATATATTTCGCTTCATTTGTTTTCTTTTTTAGTGTTAAGTGTCAGTTGGTACGTTAGTTGATAATATTCGATTGACTTGTTCATAACATAATTCGATTTATGACCATCACGTTAATTTTGATTTGAAAGTTTTTTAAGTGGGATTAAATCAGTAGAATTATTCATTAACTGAAAGAGAATACAAAAAGCCAGCATGACTCATAAATTGCTGGTAAGCATATATGCTGATATTATTTCTTTCAGATGACTCGCAAAAGAAAAAGTGTAAGCGTTGTAGAGAACTGTTACTTGGGTCGTGGTCCCAATGTACCCGTTAATGGTAAGTAGTAGAAGTATTCCTTATTCGATTTTTAGATTATAAGGATATTTAAGTGTATTAAAAAAGAAGCTTTGAGCGATATTTGCAGGTAGATTTGCAAAAAGCCTTCATTTTTGCTTTTAGCAGTTGGTAGTAATTGGAGCAGTGAATACCTGGAGAATTTTAATCAACGATGTGGACATATTGGATATATTGAGAAGTATGGCTCGTTTTTTTTTTAAATTAAACTACTAAATCTCAGTTCGCATTTTATTATACTGTGTTGTGTGTTACATTTTCTTTCGCTAGTTCACAATTTAATCAATTCTCGATCACTTCTTTGGTACATAGAACTATTTGTGTGTGTGTGTGTTTTTTTTTTTTTTTTTTTTCAGATGGAAAAAAGAGAATTTGGACCAACGATTTAGTACTGCAGAGATAGATTATCGTAAAGAGCACGAACTAGCTGTAGATAAGGAAAGTTTTGAACACAACATAGAATATCCTTCAGAACTTGTTGAATATATGAAACAAGTCGTTTGCATTATCAGGGCTGATCCCTCTCTCTCAGGTAGATTGAAATTTAATTAGCGTTAAAATTTAGTGCTTCGTCACGAAGGTCAGAGTAATGAAAATTTACCCTGCGGTATGGTTTGATTATACTAGAAATCCCCATATTTCTAGGTGATTTACAAAGAAAGTGTTTGGAGGAATGCCAGGGTTCTGAAATCTCTTTGTGTAGATACAGTACGCCTTGCTTCTTAATTGACGAAATCTTCAACGGCTCTCGCGATGCTGCAAGACAGTGGATGTTTAAGATTATGAAATCGGGAAAAGATGCTTCGTTGAAGCTGCTTTACATGCCTTGGTCTTGTCGCACTTTGGAAACTTTACTTTCTTCTCTGTCAAACGCTCTAGATACTCAGGTATCTGTCTATTTAGTCATTTTTGTTGGCTATTATGGACAGATTTTCATTTCCTTAGAGATTACGGATAAATATTGCTTGGTCAAAATTTTTGTTTCTTAAGTTATAGCTGTGTGCTTTCTCATACGATTTGCTTGATTCAGAAATTGTAAATTTGACCATTTCTATATGTCAGTGTTATTTAAATATCCCATCACGGTTGGGATTGTTGTGCGATTGCTCAGGAACATGAAATGTTTCGAATGTATTGTTACGTCTTGAGTAACTTCTTATTGCTGACTGTTACTCATTCTAGATCATTGATCATTGGGTGGATCTGGTTGTAGAAAATTGGGTTCAGTTAATATCTGATAGAAGTGCCATTCATTTTATTCGCACCCTTACATATCACCTCGTTGGTCTTAAAAAGAAGAGATCTCAAAAGACATCTTTAACGAAGGATGTTCTGTATAAAGAAGTGGAGATTAGTCAAGCAGCTAAAGAAACATTTGGAAAAATTGCAAGTGTGGCCCTGGACTACGCATCAGTGAACGGTAAATCGTAATTTCAGTAAACTTTTGAATTATAAGAACGTGGTAATAAGAATAGAAATTGATCTAGTATTAAGTGTTAATCACAAATATTCTTGATGAATGGAGCTTACAGCTATGTTGGAAAATGAATCAGTTTCTTTGGTTCTGCAAGATGTGGTCGAATGTGAATCTGTTTCTCAAACTAGCTATCTTCGACGATTTATTGAAGCAGCTTGTAGGCATCCTGATTCCATTTTAAAACAGTGGAAGGGGAAGCAAGCTTCTCATTTGTGGGATATTATAGTGCAGAAGGTTTGATTTTAAAATATTTGAATGGGATTTTGGACTACATTCGCTCAGTAATAACCTTGCATTACTTATAGGCTGATGAGGATCTCCGTCAAAGTTTATATTACTCCGTTCTAGAAGGCAGGTTATTCGAGCTCTCTTTACACATGTTCGCCAATTTCCCTGTACAAAAATATATCTTATCGGTAAAATCAAATGGATTGGTACGTATATAATAGTTTCAAGAAAGCTACTCTTAAGTTTGAAGGAATCGATTTTCATGCTACTGATGAAGATAAGACTGTTAAGACACAAATCGAATCTGTTGGTTCTCGGTTTTTGCTGTGGATTAGATGGTTTGGAGGAATCAGAGATATCCAAAGATTTTGTTCTTTGCATTCTCATTAGTCATTTAAGTGCATCATTCTAATTGATCGAATTATAGGTTTTACCTGATTTTAGGTCCTTCTTTCCATATTGCTGATGTGATGAATAGCATTGTCGATTTTTTGTGGATGTACTTAAGAGACCTCGTGTTTCATCAGTGTACTGAACGACTATTTCAGATCATGAACATTTTTGGCGAACTTATGGACCATTTCATAGATATTTGCGCTGAATCTAAGTGGAGAATTATTATTGCACTGGTTCAATTGGCTCGCAATAGAAATGAGCTGATTATTGTTAAAAAGCTGAGAAATTATTTCAGATGCTGCTCCAAATCTGCAAGATTAGCATTTGTACCCTGTGTATTCACTCTTACTTGCCGGACTTCTGCACAATGTAAAATTTCCAGTGGTTCATATCTTTTGCAGTTGACTCATTTTTTAGAAACATTGTTTACTTGATTTCAATAGGTCTTTTGTAGTTGCAGGGATTTCTGATATTGCGAAAGGTCAGTTACACGGATCCATTATCCTTCAAGAACTTGTAAATTATGAGCACAATAAAACGGTGGTTACGTCAATGAAATCGTTAGCAGATGCGACAATTCTCGAAATGGCCCGAGATAAGAAAGGCAGTTTCTTCCTACAAACTCTGTTTAAATCCTCTACTGTTTCGGGAACTGACAAAGAATTGATTGCCAAACCTCTGAAAGTTAGTATTCTACACTAATTAAAAAGTGACTTCCATGATAGTGTAACTTAGTAATGGAGTCATTTCCTGATGATCCTTTCCGAGGTAAGCATCATCAACGCCACAGAACTGGTTTAGAAACTTAGTGATTCCTGCGGACGTCAAACCCAAATCTTGTATTTATTTGTTGCAGTTGAAATGGCATGAAGTGATTACTAATAATGTTTCAAGTCATGTATTTGATGTTCTATGGACAAATGATGTTTATAATATCACTGAAAAAGAAGAATTAATGGACGCTCTGTCTAAAGCAATGATTGGGGTACACTTACTCTTTTCGATTGATTCAGTTGACATTTAGACTTACATGTTTTCCTATAGTCACTTATAAGATACATTTCTATAGTCTTGCGACGTAGTGGCAGTTCAGTTCCCCTATGTGGGAGTTTTCCATGTCATTTTTATGCTGTATAAAACCGACCTGTACAACACAGTGGATATCATACGATTAAGAGATTAAAAAAGCTTCACAAAGAATTAGTGTGACAAGCCTTTGCTGTTATGAATAGTTTTTGCATATGCAGTTCTTACTAAGCTGAGCAAACCTGGAGAGTTCTGAATGTTCTTGTAGGTCTAATGTCATGCTTAAGCTTTTTAGGATCATTGCAAAACGTTGCGTCTCATGTGTATGAAGCTAAATTTGCGAAAATTTAGAGAAAATCGGAAAAAATGGCTGAAAGATGCGAAGATAAGATTGTGATATAATATTTTCCCAGGTTTTTGTTGTTTGGAATGGAAATAAATCATCTAAAGTTCGTAGTCCGCATTTGGTCCCCATACGAAAGATAATGAATTACGCGACCTCATAAAATTTGAGAAACAGGAGAATTTTGCCAACTTTCATCTTCAATAAAATGGAAATGGTTCTTATTAAGTGACTCAGAATCCTTCCCAGTTTCTATCAAACAACTTCTACTAAAAGAAGTGTCACAACTTTTACGGGAATAATTCTGTTTTAGCGACAAAGCAAAATGGATTATTCTCATTACGATTATAGTTGATGAAGCCGATTCATTCATGTGCCTCTTGGCTACCAGCTCTTCAGATGCCTTACCATTCACACACAATACGTCGCAACTACAACTTCTACTTCATTAGCAATTGCTTCCGCGTCGTGCTCCGTCGCTGCTTCAGCATAGATACGGACCACATCTTCGGTACCGGACGGACTAAAATGAATATGAAATAATATCAATGTAGACTAGAAGACTAGCATTCCATATTCCTACCCAATGTAGGAACTCGAAAAAAAAAAAACTAACCGGACAAATGAGCGCCCATCAGTGTATTTTGAGACGATGGTATTTATCGCCCCCTGTAGTTTTCGTGGCTTCACACACGTTGTTTCATCAGCACTCATTTGAAACACCGATCGATTTATTGCCTATTTGTGATACTCATAAAAGGAAGAATATTTAAATTACTTATTTCCATTTCAGTACAGCACATTCAAGTAATATGCCTAGCAGTAAAGTACCTAAAAAAATTCAGCTGTGGGAATTCAACTGATATTTATATCGTAAAATATAGACATTATCCTTACTGAATTTTTTACTCTTTTGCGGGACATATAAGAACGTTTAGTTCCAGTAAAAATTATCGCTGGAAAAAGTTACCCTTAGTTTTCTTTGCACATTGGGTAATTCTTTATACATGTTATTCCAGTTCTCTACCGTCCAATCATAATGTTTTAAAATCATTTCAACAGCGAGCAAGTCGGTCATTGCATCACCCACCACTGTATTTAATAGTTTGGAGAAATAAAGTAGCCTTTTGATTTGAATTGTCTGATCAACTTCATCTTTATGAGTGATTACTGTCCTGGAAAACTGCTTTCCAGTTTCTAACTTATAAAATACTACAGAATTTCTACGTCTAAAACATTGTTTCCCATAGCAGATTCTACAATAACCAACCAACGCCTCATAAATGAAAACAAACCAAAATAAAAGATAAACCGAAAGGATATATTTAACAATAGAATGGTAATGATAACAATCAGAAACCTTAAAATATCATAGAATCGAGGGCTAAAATATACAGTCCCATGTCCATTTGCCTCGAAATATACCGCAATGTCATACTTCACCGCTTCTTTTTGTAAGTTTTTAATTCCTGTTGCAACACAACATACGTGAACACCCTGAAATTATTAAAAAGTTAAATATATTAATAAGTGCGCTCTTTCGCACACATGAATAAACAACAACTTGTCTAACTTACATCAGAGTTTCAGTAGCTGATATGTTGAATTATTACGTTATAACTCTAATGCAAAACATCTCTGTCAAAATTTTGGAACATACACCATAAACTACTGAAGAGAATGGCTGTGGGAATATTTTTTGTCGGTTAATACCGCCGATAGTAAATATTAAAGACAAATATTTCAACATCTACACTCACCATTTTGTCTCTGAGGAATTTGGTGGAGTTACCATTTGCATAACCCGTTTGTATTACTGATACCATAAATACATCACTGAGTCCCGCACCAGTAACCTGCTGCAAGAAACAGTTTCACGGCTTTTGCACTTCCTAGATGAATTATCAGATCCAGTGTAACTGCGTACCTCTGTAATATATTTCGCGAAAAGAGCTGCTATTTTATCACCATCAATTAAAACAAATTCATTCGAAGCATCACGATAAAAATAAACAAGACGGTCTGCATCACCATCAAAAGCCGCACAGCGTTCAAAAGCTTGTATTTTGTCGAAATTGCGCGGAAATTTCTTTTCTATTTTAACATAGTCTGCCCCACACTAAAACCAACATTAGACAAACAAATGCAAAATATTAAACTTATAATCATCAATTCATGTGTCGTATTTTTGATATTATTCAGATTCAGCCACATGTCAAAAGCACGCTCAAATCTCTACATCAGAGCTATTTATTTTAATTTGCACCCACCACCCCTTTTATGAAAATCAACCAAATCGTAGATTAAGGTTATACTTGTGTAAGAATAATGCTACATTTCCAGTAAAGCTCTTCATACACATTTATAAATTCAGACATCTCAGTTTTTATTAGAACCACCATGTTTGTTAAAATCAAAGTGGATGTTTCGTACTCTACCTGACATACGAAATGGCATAGTTGAATGAAATCAAATGAGAATTGAAAATTTCTATTGAGAAAAGCATATTTATACAACCACCTTTTTTCTATGAAAACTGATGGAAAATAATGACAATAAATCCATGCTCAATGCTCATATTAAAGACACCTTATCATTGAGTTGTGTTTTTTGATCGTTCATCAAATTGACAACCAAGACAGACCAACTTATACACATCAGGGGAAACTTCTGAGCACCAATACCATTTGCACAATCCAAATGTAGCGTTGGAATATATGCTTTTCCACATCGTGTAACCTGTTGTATTGCTTTTCAGCTTTGAACCTATTTGTGATCAGTGGTTATAACTTGGAACTACCAATTTGAGGAATGACTTGTAATCCGGTACAGTACTGTGAAAGCTTACGAAATTCAAACCAGCGAGAGCATTCTGAACTTTTGCATAATATCCAGCCTCCGTAGGAACACCATATGAAGAATCATTTTGGCAGCGAACAATATAGTGCAATTGAGGAGTTGTCAGTAGACCTGAAATTATGTCTAACATAAACATTCAAGCAAAACAAGAAATTTCTAACCTAAGTGAAACTATGGAAACGAAACTATGGTGCACTAGTGATTACAGTGATTGAACCAAATTATTATTTTTCTGATTTTCTAGTGGTTTCAAGATTCATGATTTCAGTTTCTTACCAGTTATGCAAACCTCAACGAAAAATACTACTTTTACAGTGCAGAGAAGCTCTCAGTGTTGGTTAGACGTGTGAACCTCTCAAAGCAATTTTAACATATCAGTTGATCACCTGCTCATATCAAACTATTCTTAGATTGGGTTGTCACTCTTTTGTACTATCTGGCTTCAATTCGCCATCACATGAGATATGACGATGAGTTGGTTCCCACGGAGCCAACTTAAATAGGGGAAATTTAGCACTACAGTTTATCCTCACAATGATTACAAGTTCTCGGCTTCTCTACAAAAAGTAAAGAAATTCTGTACTTCAGTTTCACAGCATGCCATTCACCCAAAAAATATTAAATCAATTACCCAGTCTTCGACCACCAACTCTGGCACACTGCGCTCCGCAGAGTGCAGCTTCTTCTATATATTTTGAACTTGGACGCGTATCGATAGCTGTAAAAACAGTAGCATTTTCAACGACTCTTCCACTGAACTGTCGTAGAAATTCTTGTGACTTTCGCAGAAATTCACTGTCACTGAACACAGAAACCTTTTTTCATAATTATGTACATATAATTATCAGGCAATGTTTCACAACACAAAAGAGTAAACGATCAGACTTAGGAAAACAATAAAAAGAATGCAAGTGGCAAGGAAAAAAAAGAACCTGGCATTAACAATCAAATCTGCATAGTTTTCCCATGCGGCATCTAGCATGCCTCCCATTGGATCGACTATTTTGACACCATTATCTTCCATCGGATTGTGTGATGCTGTTATCATTACACCTATAGTTTGATTTAAATACCTGAAACAACTCACCCAACCAAATTAAGGATCTCGAACAGTGAGTTTAAAAAAACACTAATAAATAAATTTTGTTCAGACATGAAAAAAAGGAAAAAAATACAAAATGAATTTCAGCTATTCAAATTAGATGGGAATGCCGACATTATTTGGTAACGTAGTAAATAAAGAATATTTTGTAGTCAATAACACATTGACTATATTTTGATAATATGTGTAGATAATATTGAAGTAATAAACTTCAAAATGAAATACCTGGCACGGATACCAGCTAGATATCCAACACGAAATACAATAAAAGGCAGATAAGTAGCATTAGCTCGAAAACCGGCTGTGCCATAACTAAACTTTTTTGTGAGAGAAACTGGCACTTTTCGCCCATTATGGTCAGTATTACTTTCTCGAGTATATATTTCTGGAATAATTATTTCAGCCATCTTCTACAGGTTCTGAAATTTCCGCGAATAATTAGCAGTGAAACAGTAAGAAACACAAATAACAACGCCAACGCTAATGCCAATAATGTATGGTATGATCCGGTTTTGAACCAACAATTCCATCGATCTGAAACGGATAAAAATATACAATACTTTGTAGTAAAGAAAAGCACTACAGATCTATAATGTAAACATTTTAAAAAGGTGGTTATGATTACTCCAAACAAATTCTGTTACCCATTTCCGAGAGTTTACTCATGTACTGAATAATTCGTACATTATTTGTCCATATTTCCGTTCGCAAGCCATTTAAAAATACCTTAGCACCATTAATACATCAAAATTCACGAAACGACTTCTGCTCCACACATCGTGCTCCAAGAAAACCAGAGCTATTTATATAGCACAAAAACATGACGAATACAGAAAATGCGTTCTATCAAAAATAGACCTGTACATTGTCAACAGAAATGCTTCCCATCAGCTATTCGTCTTCCTTTTCTTATAAAATATGCAAAGAACTGATAAGTAATGTTAGGTGGAAATCCACCATTTTCTTAATCTCCTTCATCCTGAAAACTGCCACAGGGATTTCCATGCATCCAAATAGACCTACTCAACGTTTGTTTATGCTGTATGTGCGCATTATGTCACAGGTGCGTTTCACATAGAGCTATTTCAACCCCTCAGGTTGCGTGAAGACAAGGGAAGCCTATAGACATTACTAGTGTCAGAAGGCTTCTGTTTGTTTTCAAGCATCCTTGAATTTCGCCTGATATTCAATTTTTTCTAATGAATAAGAAGACAATCTTTTCTTTAGAATAGAGATTTAAGGATGACAATCGAAAATTGCGCAGAACTCATCACTAGTGCAAATTAAAATTTTAGTAGTTTTTAATCAGATCAATTAATAGTGTACAAAAAGGGCGGTTGAGTAATTACATTTGGTCACTAATTCTTTCCTTTCTATTTCTTCGCAATTATCGTAGCGCTTCCATTTCTCTTGGCTCTCAAATTTGATGCATCAGGACAAATAGAGTCCAAAAATATGTTTCAGGAAGATTACTTCCAAAAATAAAAGACTTAAAGAAGAATAATGTTTTAGTCTAGATTTTGCAGCTTAAAATAACTTCCATTATCTCAACGTTACTACATCATTCACAGAGATCCGCAAGTAAATCAAACATGCTCGGTCTAAAATACAATACTTATTTACGTAAGTACTCCTTTCTTGCGACCAATACCGTGACATACGATCGTAATGCAGCAAATGTTACATTCAAATATGCAAACAGGAATGCAACAAACAGAGCATGACAGCCAAGAAATACAACTGCTTGAATGCTACAGGTACTGTGCGGTGTCAATGTTAATAGAGAATGTGGTACCGGCATAATTACTGGTTGTAGATTTGATACTGTTAATAGATCCATTATATATGGGTTCCATTATGTAAATTAGCCACAGTATTGGTATGGAATTCACTATCTAAAAAAGATTCTCATAAAGTTCAGAATGAGGCGTCTATGTTGAAATTTTGTAAGAATCGTGTTCGCTTCAAAAAGATTCATGTGCACAAAACACAGCAGCAGTTTGCACTGGTGATCCACACCACAACATGTTAAAACTACATGACAGCAACAAATTTGTCATTCCCACCTAGCGCTTATCATACTACTTATCAGTTCCCAGCTCAATTTGTGAATTTGTCAATGTCATTGGCTGAGGTGAAGTGTGAATTCTGTGTTCTGAAATGAACAGAATGACAGAATTTTTAGTACAAATGCTATCAGATACCACAAAGCTCCATATGTCTGAAGGTTTGGGGTTCTGTCAGCTTGATTTGCTGATGTTACTTTTGTTCATGAAAGAGTGAATTTGTACTGAAATGCAAATTGCAGTGCTTTCCGTTTAAGAGAAAGTAACATTGTTGTTCTCTGAGAAAAAGGTGATAAAGAAAGTAGAATCGAAAAAGTCAATTGCTAATGTTTTTTTTCCTATCCGTTACGTGTTTTTGATGCAGAGTCCCTTTGGTGGAATAATTTGTGGAAAGTGGAACCATCCTACATATATACCTCTACAATCGAAAAGCAAGTGAAGCAGCTCCATTACGCACGTTCTAACCTCTCGAATTATATTGAATATCTATCCTCTTCGTTCCCCATATTTCAAATTGAAACGGTAGGCTTTTGAATTTTTTACCCTGACTTCCAAAACTTCAAATTTTTAGATGAAATGTCCTGAATCATAAAGTTCCGATTATTATTAATATCACAGCTTCCTTTACATTTATTTTTGAAACATTGAAGTTTGGTGGATTCATATTAATTGCAAAGAAAAAAAAATCACTGTATAATAGTTCAGATTATTACCTCCCTTCAGATATTCGCTCACTTTGTAAGGGACTATGTATAAAACGGTTTAGGGTGTAAATATCAGACTGTAAATAATGTGAATTCAAACATTTGCACGCATGTTTTTTATAATATCTTAGAGTTTCGCGGCATTAGAAATTTGCGATACACTTCTCACTTTTATTACCCATTATCCTGTCCTTGTTGTGCTGAAAAACTTCCACTGCAAAGTACTCCCCTATCGGCTCTGCAAACTACTCAAATTAAACCCTATTTCATGTCACCATTAGTGCGAAATGATACACACAAACTTATTCTCAAGAAATTTCGTTATTCAATTAAAGTTAGCAAATTAGTGGAAGTTTGAAAAAAATGTCTGGGTTAGAACTATTCTTATACATAGCACAGATTCAGATGAATCTAAAAATCTCTCTAATTTCCTCGCTTTCTCTCCGAATACCCGTGATATGTTTGAATAGGGTCCGAGTCATTATTTGCCAATTCTCGATAGTACGCAGTGCGACCGAAAGTATTCAACTGTTGGAAAGAACCGTAACGATATTTTGTGGGCAGTATAGTGTGGTTTATATTCTTATTTTGGAATTCATGTTCTGATTTATATAGTCCTAAGAAATTTATTTAGTTTTCAAAGCTACCATAGTGATCGTGGAAGTAAGATGGATGTTATGCGTATCATTGATTTCTTCATCTATTAGATTTCAGAATATCTGTGAATACATATTATGCCAGTTTTCGAAATAAATATTGAGCATTGTCATATAAGCAATGTGACTATGGGATCTTATTTTGCAGATGAAGGCGAAATTTTAGAGATGACTGAACAAAGGAAATTTCTGATTGGATCTCGCATGTGTTTCCATTCCACTGATCACAGCTGGTTAAATCATCGTCAGGGTCGAATGGTTAGCTGTCATTTGCCCATCGTGCTCAGCATGATTCCGTGTCTTTTTTTTTTCTGCAAACAATTTATAAGGATAATTTTTCTTCGTAGTTTGAAAATGAAAAAGAATATGGAATTGGATTTATGTTCCTTTTAATGAGACAACTTGACTTGAAACTTTACCTTTAGTTTTATATGTCTGCACTGTTGTGCATAATAATGCCACAGTGATTGTAAAGCATAATACATACGACAGTGATTGTAAATGTATTTTGTACTCACAGCAGAAGACATCTATCACTGTTAAAAAAGCTGCTGTTAGAAATTGGAGCTTATAAAGGTTAGTAATTACTGGACTTAAATCCATTCTTCCTGCTACAGTTAAATTATTTATGTATCAAATTCTTGGTTTTCTTAAAAAACTTAAAGTTTTCGGAATTCTTATACTGATAGCGTCTCGCTCTGCAATGAAATGATAGGTGCGGAGAATTTTAACAAACTTGATCATCTGCAGCAACTGCTTCTGGAAGAAATATGTAGTTACATTCGTAGAAGGTATTTCAAATTTTTACTTTTTTCGTTTCCTTTCATTCTTTTGTTAGAAGTTTATGTTGCTTGAGGAATTTCTGGTGGAACCAAAGAATTAACCACTAGGTTGCTAAAATTCAGTGCACTAAAATCTGTTAAAGACTTGCAGATCTCTCCATAAAGTATTCTCTTAAACACACAGTGCCACATTTGGATGATTCCGATGTTGAATCTTTATTAAGGTACCTTTTTTTTTTTGTTTCTTTGTGAATCGTTACTTTATAATTTTTCTACATTTCTTCTTCTTTAATATCTAGAAATTAACATATTCTTCCTTAATATAGCCTTTCCTTCTCAGAGAAGGAAGGTGCTACATTGAGCATACACCAATTACGAATTTCGTCAATTTTGGATTTCCTTTCAAGATTTTCAAAATCTTTCAGGCCTCCCTGATGTTTAATGTTTCAGTGATAACGCGTTACACTGTGTCCTATAGATTCCATTGATTAGTCGATAAAAAAGAGCGTCTTCCAAATGCACATTTATTCTGTTTGTAAACTATTTGATCAAATGTAGTTTAGTGTTCAGAATGATAGCGCTACGAAGCTCTTGTTTTTGTGCGGTATACTTCAATAATAATTTCAGAAAATCAGTAACTTACGTTCAGTATCGCGGATTTATGCGTGCAATTTTTGGTTATCTGCTACCACTTGATTTAATCGGAAAATATAATACGAAACTTGTTATCGATCGTATTTCATCTATTCTCTTTAACCTTGGGTGTATTTTTTCTCTTCGCTGAAGAAGTAGCTCGGTTTTTTTGTTTGAATGGAACTTTTCCCTTCATATGACTTTACAGATTTCGTCTAACATTTTTTTTGAAGTGGGAAACAGTTGTTTTGTTGTTGATTTGTTGTTGAGATTAATAATCAGCTTTTACTTTTTAGGTACGATGAAATTGTAAGGTTGAGTGATCTTTTCTCCATCCCGTTCAAAACTTCAACAATAAAATGGTTAAGAAATTTGCCATCTTACGAATTATGCTCTATACATCGAAAATTTTTGCTTTGGTTTCTAAGAACCTCTTTTCATATCACTAAGTGAGCTTTTGAAAGTTTTTCGTCAAAAATTTGGTAGGGAATATCAGCAAAGAGAAAATCCTTAGTACATATTTGAGAATAATATGATAGGAATAAGTTCGAGGACAAAGAAAACGTTAGTGGGACAACGTTAATAGTATTATTTGTATTGGTATGTATACTTTCGACTCAAAATCGATCTTATGATCACTTCCTCTTAATGTGTAATTTAATACGATTTAATGTTAGCATTTAGTTATGTTATCTTTGCTTAGGGCTGCGTTTTATGTAACACCGGAAAACACAACAAGACTATTACGTTTTTATCGAAAAGATATATGGAAACGCATCGAAAGTCATAGCTTTCAGTTGTTATCTGAGAAAAGGGACCTAAAGAAAGTGAAAGGTTGTTTTAATGTGACTTTATCGTATACGATGTTTCGATAATCTGTGCTGCGGAACATGTGAACTTTCTACTTTAGCAATCTTAAAGTTGCATATAGTAGCTTCTTATATTTTAAGAAGTGGAGAAAAGTACAGTTGGAGCACAGATTCGGTTTTTACCAAAAAATTCAGGCACACGATCATTAATTGTGCCAACAGGAAAAAGCTTTCAAAGACAATATTCGGCAACTGCGTTGAAAATAGCTTCAGTAGTTATTGATCTAATATGTTCAAAGCAACGCAAATATTCCAAGGAACTTCCTCTTACTGGAGCTGCTATTTGGAATGGTAGGTGCATAGATTTCCATTTCCATGCAAAGTATATGCAAGACTAGCTCAGATATACTTTATTATACTATACTAGCCTACTGATACGTCTTCATTGTTGTAATAATTCGTCATAACAGAAAATTATGATGCTATTGTCTAAATTTTGTATCTGTTCAGTCTTGTGTAATTCTTGTAATGAATGGGTACTTCTTTATTTGGTTTCGAGAAAAACGTTCTTATCATTTTAGCATAGCTTGTTTTATTCCTCATTTGAAGCTTGGTGTATTTTCTCTTGTTTTATCATTCCAGGCATTGGTGCATTTCCCAGACGTTTTCGACGGTTCATGCAAATGAATAGATCGACAAGA
The DNA here is from genome assembly GCF_000002995.4 of Brugia malayi. NCBI lineage: Eukaryota > Metazoa > Nematoda > Chromadorea > Rhabditida > Onchocercidae > Brugia > Brugia malayi. The sequence continues at coordinate 7,291,052 of NW_025062479.1, forward strand.
ATTTATGCTGTTAAAACAGATGTTCGAGACTGTTTCCACTGCATTAATCAAAATCTCTTACGTTCTATACTGAGAAAACATATCTTGTTAACGAAGTGCGCGTTTAAATTTTATGCAGTTTAATGTTTTTGCAAAAACTGTAATTGTAATTGTTCATGATGTTGATGTCATTACTGTAGTATACTTCGACTTGTAGTTCTGTAGAGTTCCTTCTATCTCTACTTAATAACTTTCATATTTTAACTGTTTTCTGTTTAATTTAACTGTTTCATAATTTCGTGATTTGTTCTTATTCCAAATCTTGTTTGCTTATCAAATGCTTTTCCTTAATCCGTGTAAGAATGAAAGGATTAGATTTTAGACATTTTCGATTGAATGCAAGTGTGATTGGGACGAGTTCTTTGGTGTTTGCTCGACGGTTTGGTTTCGGATGTGGAATTGATAACCATAATTGCAATCTTTTGGAAGTAAATCGTCTCATCTTTCCCAACGGTTTTTCAACTTACATCAACATTTTATGACTGCATTCATATTATTCATTGCAGCTCTGCATAACGGGTGAAATGGTTATATGGTTTCTTGAAACTTATGTCATCAATAAAGAAGTAAATTTTTTTTAATAAGCAAATGCATTAGGGCTACATATGGCTGCCCATGAAAAAATTGCTTTCTGGAGAAGTGAAATGTTAGTACACGGGACTGTGTATATTTGGTTTTTCAGTTTGAATATCGTAGCGGTATCTATCGTGCTTTTCGTGGCATACCACAAGGTAACCATGCTTCAACACGTCTGTGTGATCTTTACTTGGGTGCAGCAGATTGCGAAAGATATTTGGAACTGATGAAACGACGTGATACTTTACTCATCCGCTATGTAGATGATTATTTGTTACTTACAACCGATATGAATTTTGCGCGGAAGGTATTTAATGACTTTCACTTTACTATTTTATAAGTAGTTGAGAATTTACCAGAAAAAGTAAGTTGTAAGGAATGAGGAAAGAAGATATGGTTCTAAAAGAACCCCATTCGTCATTTTATAGTTTGCCTTTTGGTGCATTAATATTTTTAAAAGAAGCATTTTTAATCACCTTATTTTTGTTTAGTTTCTGGAAGTAATGCATCTCGGAGCAGACGACAGTTACAACATTATCGCTGACTCTACAAAAACAGTAATTAATTTTTATTGCGAACGCAGTAAGTTGCTTATTTCTGGCAAAATGGTTGGTTCATGTAGCGCTGTACCATGGTGTGGCTATATAATTTATCCAGGTTTGAGAAGAGTTAGTAAATCATATTTTGCATGATTTTTTACATTTTTTTAAATGTTATATCTTATTTTGACCTATATTTCGGAAAACTGTAAAAATAGTGCTTACACATGCTATTTAACGTTATTTACTATAACTTACATGGTGTATTTGCAGTACTGCATCGATTGGGCGAAAATACATTCAGAAAAAGCAGTTTCTTGTCGAATTATACACAAGATAGGATCACACGAGAAAAGGATTGCTGTTTTGAAATTTTTAAAAGCATCGCTTCTTGAAAAGTTTGTCCGTCCTTTTAAGTATAGGTTATGTTTTAAGAAAAACATTTACAAGAAAATCTTGTGTTTTCCAGGTACAGAATGGTTCATCGTTTACCTTTTGATAAGTGGAAGGTCAATGTTTTGAAGAAGTTTGCCATCATTGGTACAAAATTTTATGCACGTCCATATGCCAGAAAAGTCCGACTTTCCATGAAGGTCAGGAAAACAAGGTCTAAATAAAGATATTAATCACTGATCAATCCATTTGTCATCCAGACTTTACATATATCGTCTCCTATAGTTTTATTGCTTCTAGGGACGTTGGAATCGCGTATTTTGGCAAAATTTACGTGCTTGGCTTCGACAAGGATTTAAATATTCATACAATACAAAGTTGGCTCATTTATATGGATCAAACAGTTGACGAATGTGTTTTTTTTTTTTTTTTTTTTTGCAAGTTCATAGCTCTTGTATATATGTAACAGTATTTTTTAAAACTTTTCGGGTGAAGCGGGACTTTATGAGACTGTAAAACAGTGAATTTGCAAGTGTTGGTGTTGATAACGAATTATTAAATTGTCATTTAAAAAAAAGTGCGTGCACCTTTTCCACTGAGGCTTCGGGCCTTCAATATCTCTAATCGAATTTTCACACATATTTTTCAGATGTGAGACAGTTCCACTATGACTGGAAGAGTACAAATGCTTTCAGTCGTATTTCAGGAATTGTCCATTTGTGTTTGAAAGGCTTGTAAGACTGTAAGTGTTGTGAGGTTTGCGACTGTTGTTATTCGTGTTGTGGAAGATATTATGTTATCGATGGTTACATTGATTGAATGGCAGACTTTCCAGTGACTGTGTTTTAAATCTTAAACTTTTAGAAACGATTGTAATGAACTACACAGAGATATGTGCTTTACAAATATGTAAAATGGGTAAATTAGTTCTTGAGGATATACATTATTCGGCGAGATGCTAACAAATTTAGCGTTATCAAGGACTTACTCCCAATAACTAAGAAGCTTTAATGTAGTATATACATTACGAATTGCTTGAAATATTTTGCTACTTACGCTTTTTTTTTTCCGGTATATCTATACACATCATGATTGAATAAACTTCTGACCTCAGATGCTTGATGAAGAAAGCAGTTTGTTTGGATCTGATGAGGACGACGATGAAAGACGAAGAGACAATCCGGAAGACAAAAAGTACTTTTTCCGAAAGGAGTTCCGCACTATGATTTATGGTTTTGGCGATGACAAGGTATGTCTTTTGAGCTGATTGCACATGCGGGCAATGGGTATATATCATGTATAAGAATACCCAGCGTGTGATGGCGTCTCACGCTCGAGCGAAACAAACTTTTTAGAAAATGATCATGATTGACAGCACTTAGATCATAGCAAATTGAGCAGTGATCGAAATACAAAGAACATGTTGTGAAGAGTTTCGACTATGTTATTATGGTTACATTGATTGAATGCCAGATCTTTCAGTGGCTGCGTTCTAGGTACCCTACGACAAAACCCTTGAACTTCTGGAAACGATTGTAACGAACTACATACAGCATATGTGCCAACGCGCTTTACAAATGGGTAAACCGGGTAAATTAGCTCTTGAAGATATACACTATTTGATCCGACGTGATGTTAAAAAATTTGGCCGTGTCAAAGATTTACTGTCAATGAGTGAGGAACTGAAAAAAGCTAGGAAGCAGTTTGATGAAGCAAAGGCAATATAAATTTTTTTATTGTGGGAACATTGTTGAAAGCTAGTTGAATCAAAGGCAGGTAAACAATTTAAAGAAATACAAACCTAAAAATTATGAGGCATAGTGCTGGAATAAGAAGTGAGGAGATACTGGTTTCCCGATCTGCGGCTAGAATAAATCTATAACATATTTTTTATAGAAAGCAAATATTGTAATAGGGAGTACACTCGTGGTGGCACCAGATATCATGGGTGAAAATAAGTATCATTATTATAAACTGTAAGAAAAATGGATTTTTTACTTTAAGCCTTACATACTTGCTATTCTGAGTACAAATCATTAATGGTTTAAATATTGCAATAAACGATAGTCTGATCAGAATAAGCATCGTATATTACTTATAATACCGCATCCGTTTAGACCTGGGGCTGTTAAACAAGAGGTATATTTTCTATCGTTCATCACTGGAAACATCAAAATGCGAAAAATTTTAATGAGTGCGGCAACTCCACTGTATTCATGTAATTGAAAGAATTCCATAGCGAATAAAAAATAATAGAAGCGCTCTTTAAATATTATCAATTCCAAATTAGTAAAGACATATGGTCCACTTAAAAATTTGACCACATTGGCTTACGAATCCATCTCAACCGCAAACCGCTGTTTGTTCGGATTTTAATTGAAGCTGCTTCAGCTGCACGCACTGTATCTTTCACCGACTGCATCAAATTCTGTGCATTCAACACGAGTTGTTGCATTGCTTCTTCATCCTCTTCACTTCCTGTAATCGATAGGTTTGAACTGTGCATCAATGTTTATGTAAGTACAGTTACTTATGAAAATGCTAAAATCTAAGCAAATCAAAGCGGATGCTACATTTTTAGCATGCTTTGATAAAATCAGTGAACTCGGGATGTTATAGTCTGTCTTTTTAAAATTTGTTAAGGCACTCTCGGAACTGTTAGTGATGAAAAAGCATGCCACTCAAGTTTACCATCAATAGGTTGTCCATAGGGCCCGATTGTCGCTGAAAAGACTTCTGATAATGAACAAATTCAAAGTCCAGAATTTCGACAGATCCAATAAGTTCTAAGTCATCCTAACTACATTATATTGCATTCCATTTTTAAATTACTTCTTTCCACAATTTGTTCAGTGCAGCAAAAAGAAAAAAGTCAAAACCTTATTAGAAAGTTTTGACTATTATGTTGTAAGCTCGAAAAAAAAAATCCCAGAACCCTCGCTGACATCTCAGCTCAGTAAACTCGCACTAGTGAACTCTCCAAAGACTTGAAGAAAACAGCCCACCTTGGGATCCAAGCATTGTTGCTTTAACAGTTGAAAGGATTTTTAGCTGTGTTGCTATTGTTGGAATCCGTTCACACACTTGCAACAATGTCTAGAATAGAGTTTTTAAAAAGAGAAGTAATGAAAACACTTGAATATTAAAACGCAGTGAGTCCGGCTTATAATATTTTCGGCGATTTCTGCTGAACAAATATATATATAAAACAAAAAGCGACTTAAAATGGAAAACAATTGCGACAAAAAATAAAAATGTCAAATACTAAACAGAAAAAAAAATACCATTCTCATCTTAATATCAGTGCATTGGCGAGCAAGTTGGACGGCAAGTCTCGTAACTTCTTCGCTGGAATCCGCAATAGCTTTAGCGCAGTCAATGAGGTCTTTTTTGGTTCCTCCTTCACCGCGCACAAGCTGGCTCAACCTTGCCATTAAAATAGCCATACGTTTTGCCGCCGCAACAATTTCATTTTCTTGGCTTGACCACTGACGCAATTCTTGATGCAAATTATGAGCGGCATTCAAAATTGGTTGGCTAGATGCTCCGGGTAGTGGATATCTTTCCCAGAAAGCACGTGTTTCTTCTTCATCATCTGTCTCTGGTGGAGGTGGTGGACGGGGTGGTGGACTGATTTCCACTGGTGGTGGCGGTCTTGGTGGTGTCGGTATATCTTCTCTTATGTATACTCGATCGTGAACTATTGGGCTGGTAGGTGCTTTCGGTGGTACCGACTCAACCAGCAGGTTTTGACTGGGTGGTCGTGAACCCCCCGCACCTGTTATTGCATCACCCACTTGTCTTACAGCCGATAATAAGTGCTCATTTGCATCACGCCAACTCTGTGCATTACCACCATGACGAGGATTCAACGCTACCTGTTTTGCCTGATTCACCATTGGAGGAATCGCTGAAATGCATTATAAAAACATGAATGATGGCTTGACAACATTCTTTTTTTGATTAAATTCTAAAATCATATTAGAAAAGGTTTACAGAAAAACTCAGAACAATTTTCTACGAAAAGCAACAGACAAACCAGAATGGAGTTGTTGAGCTGCATTGTTCACTCTGTGTACGAAACTTGGTTCTTCTGAATTATCGGCTTCATTTTTGGCTGTCATGAGGACACGATTCCCAAACCGTGCTATTTGCGATGTATTGTCTACCATTTGTTGCGGTTCATTATTTCGAATTGCATTCTCACAATACACTGTATACTGTCGCATTGCCTGTTCACTAGCACGAATGAAATCACTAGTGTCGATAGCATCATCAACATGAGAACGAAGTCTATTCAGAACGTCCGTATATTCACGTCGTAAATTATCGAAATGCTGATTGGCCGAATCGCTGTCGTTGTGCAAGCGTATTTTTCCTGCTTTGATCACTTGTGGTGTCATTGCATTAACCTACAACTAGTGAGAGGAAAAAAGTCTGTTTTAGAAATCATAAAGCAAGACAATAAATTTAATGCAAAGAAAACGAAGTGAATCCTAGCTGTATAAGTAGATAGTAAATTCTTTTCCTCTTCCTTTCCAAAAAAGGACAAAATATGGCTGCATCAGGAGTATATCTGGTTTTGTGATATTCCACGAAGTAAGTTTATGAAGGAGCCAAGTCCTTTCTGAATAAATGCAAACAATGAATTTGGAAATACCAAACCTGATTTGCTGCCTCAATAATAGCTTCAACAGTCTTTTTATTCTTGCATGGACCACATTTCGCAACAAGAAGTGCTGTATTTGCACATCTGGAGCTATGATCATCCAGGTTATGCGCTTTTTCTTCAAAGCTCAATTCACGATTAACTATCGTTGGTGATGCATAGACAGCATCAACAAACTGCTTCAGAGGTGTACTAATATCAGCAAAGTCTTCAACGACTCGATCAGTGATTACTTTCTTCATGATGTCTACTAATTCGCGCAATTTATTACGTAACTGATTGCGTATAGCATGCGCTGCTGGAGAATTTCCAAGACCGCGATGTTCCAAATCAGCCAACTGATCCGCAAGCCGATCGATCTCTACACAGAGATCAAGCAACTTAGCACGTTCTGCAGGTGGCAGTAAATCGCTGAGATTACGCGCTTCACTTGTCATTGCTTTTACTGCTTGCAAACCTGAAAAGACCAATTTTTGTGGAATTAAAGAATAAGAAATTCATGTCATAAAATAGGTCCTTAATAATTCAAATTCAAAGATTTTTATTGGTTTTTGGACGAGATTCTATTCGTTTTTGGCTAGGACTACTTGGCCAAATACTCTGGAAAACCAAAACCACATTTTGAAACGTTAAACGAGCCTATTCAAAATATAAAACTTTTTTATCAAAGTGATTGGAACTAAAAGAAATTTAGCAGTTAAGCTTGCGGATCAATGGTTACTCCATTTAGTTTATCTACAATAGAATTTAGCATATACTAATGATGACCTAAGCCATTATCGTCAACTCCCGGATTATCCATCCATCTGAGTGCCTGCTCAAGGCGTCCTGTAACAGTGTGTGCAGGATGCGTACCACCAGTGCGTTGCGTGTTCGTAAGTGCGCTAGGTAAAATACCACTGATTTCTTTCGTACCAACAAGTTCCTTCAGTCTGTTTGCACATCCACTGGCTAAACCTTGGCTGTCACCACCTTGGTTACGCAATTCACAAAGTGAATCAGTCATCGAAGTGATGTCACTCACTGTACGCCTAATGAGGCGAGCATCTTCTGGTAGTGCTCGTGCAGCAATTCTCTCAGAATAATCTACAATACGTCGTATTGCTTTTTCGCCAGTAGCACCAGCGCGACCACGTGAATCAGCAAGCCAATCCAAAGCTGAGGTAAGCAGGCTTTGTGCGGCACTAAGAGCCTTTCTCATAACAGTAACATTATCGCTGTCCCATTCATCTTCATCGTATGTCGTTAACTGCAATACGCGGATTATTTCATTCATCTCGTCTGTCATTCTTTGCGCCAAATAATTCCGGTTTTCTGCTGCTTCCTGCTGCCCCCTTTGCGACTCTTCGGTGATTTGAATGAATATCTTCATTGCACAAATCATGATTGGTGAGAGGGTTTTCACAGTATCCATACATCTTAGCAATATTTCGCGATGTACTTGATGCGTCAGCTCTTTCTCTCTTGCATCAATGTTTCGTGAAACTCGAGTCAACCAAGGACTGATATCCTGAAATTCGTATAGAAAAATAAATAATATTAAAATAGCACGTAAACAATTTGGAATACCCCATCCAATACAGGAATGCAATAAAAGTAAGATTAAAAATGGTAATAAAGTAATTTACTTTAACGAATTGTGCCAGATCATCCATGCTCTCAATTACTTCGGCGACAGCCAAATAGTCAAGAACTTTACGACAACCACGAATAATCTTTCGTACTTCGGACTCATCAAAGCACAGCAGTAAAGCAGATGTGCCTTGAAGAATGCCTCTAGCTCCTTCGATCAACTTTTTTCTTGCAATGCTAGAATATGGATCCGCTCTGAGCATATGACAGGCATCCTCCAGCAAACGAGAGCTAGCTTCTACTCTTTGCAAAGCTGGTGGCATATCTGCTTGCAAAATTCTATCATCCGACGAATGACATGTATCATAGCCAACCTAAATGACATTTTAACAGAGAACTGGAACAGAAAATTATCTTAATAGAACATTTCAAAACCATGCTTATTATTTAATGAAATATAGATAAAATATTCTTGCGAAGCCATGAAGTGAAGGATACCTTGATGAGATTGTCAACCGCTCGAGATACTGCACCAACGGGTCGAGTAAGATCTGGCACTGCGTTTCCATCTTCGGCTTCTTCATGAAGAATTACCAAACGTGATACCTATAATGAATTCAAAAACTAAAAGTTAATAGATTTCATTAAATAATTTTTATGACAAATTCTTCGCCTTATTTTAATTTCCATTCCTGAAAAGTCTGGCTATAAATAAGTTATTATATTATTCTCGGCTCTAAAGATATAATGCTGTCGGTTCTAAAAATCTTTCTGAATACTTAGTTAATGAAAAAAAGTTCAATGTACAAAGTCAAGCTAAAAAGAAAAGGAATCGTTCTATATTTATCTTTCTACATAAAGCAGTGATTTAAAACATTATTATTAAACCTAAAGTATATCTAAAGGGTGAGCCTCTCTCAGCTCTCACTCGAAAAATATAGAAATCATAAGACAAGTACAATGGCCAAAATCATCTTTAAAATTCCACTCTAACTTCTTAATAGCAAAAGCAAGCATGTCTTTTGCTCACATTACAAATAACACGTATGACGCCGAAATATACAGCTCGTGTATGCAAAATATAACGACCTGCTGAATTAAGTTTGACTTCTATGAAATCGTTTAAAAGAAACTTGAATAAAACATCCACATATCGTCAGGTAAACAAAGAGAGAGCATCAATTTTTGATTCCTAAGATGTCCCAGGAAACACGGCATGAGGCACTCCCTAATTATCTATCCATAGGTAATGATATCGTTTAAATATAACCATTCAAAGATTAGTTCCATTTTGGCCTCATTCACACCTATGGGAATGATTATTTCTGAGTAATGATAACTCATAGCTATCTATTATTTACTTCCGTGCGTATGTAAGTAA